>NW_026048535.1:0-362853 GCF_023864345.2 Schistocerca serialis cubense | reverse complement strand
GGAAAAAACGTGTTAGTACATTTCAAACATGAAAAAGGTCATTTTTAAATCAACATAAAAAACCAAACATCCAAAAGTATAAAACACAAAAAAATGCTTACCGAAGAGAGAAAATGTATCGTGCTCAGCAGCCTCCTCCCGCCCTGTGGTGCAACTAAAGTCCCTGTCTCCAAAAATGTACTCAATGGGACCATAATGTTGCAACCACACACAAGTTGACCTGCTGTGAGGAAAAAACGAGTTAGTACATTTCAAACATGAGAAAGGTCATTTAAAATCAACATGAAAAACCAAACATCCAAAAGAATCAAACACAAAAAAATGCTTACCGAAGAGAGAAAATGTATCGTGCTCAGCAGCCTCCTCCCGCCCTGTGGTGCAACTGATGTCCCTTTCTCCAAAAATGTACTCAATGGGACAGTAATGTTGCAACCACACACATGTTGACCTGCTGTGGGGAAAAAACGTGTTAGTACAAATCAAACATGAAAAAGGTCATTTTTAAATCAACATGAAAAACCAAACATCCAAAAGTATAAAACACAAAAAAATGCTAACCGAAGAGAGAAAATGTATCGTGCTCAGCAGCCTCCTCCCGCCCTGTGGGGCAACTGATGGCCCTTTCTCCAAAAATGTACTCAATGGGACCGTAATGTTGCAACCACACACAAGTTGACCTGCTGTGAGGAAAAAACGTGTTAGTACATTTCAAACATGAAAAAGGTCATTTTAAAATCAACATGAAAAACCAAACATTCAAAAGTATCAAACACAAAAAAATGCTTACCGAAGAGAGAAAATGTATCATGCTCAGCAGCTTCCTCCCGCCCTGTGGTGCAACTGATGTCCCTGTCTCCAAAAATGTACTCAATGGGACCGTAATGTTGCAACCACACACAAGTTGACCTGGTGTGAGGAAAAAACGAGTTAGTACATTTCAAACATGAAAAAGGTCATTTTAAAATCAACATGAAAAACCAAACATTCAAAAGTATCAAACACAAAAAAATGCTTACCGAAGAGAGAAAACGTATCGTGCTCAGCAGCCTCCTCCCGCCCTGTGGTGCAACTGATGTCCCTTTCTCCAAAAATGTACTCAATGGGACCGTAATGTTGCAACCACACACAAGTTGACCTGCTGTGGGGAAAAAACGTGTTAGTACATTTCAAACATGAAAAAGGTCATTTTTAAATCAACATGAAAAACCAAACATCCAAAAGTATAAAACACAAAAAAATGCTTACCGAAGAGAGAAAATGTATCGTGCTCAGCAGCCTCCTCCCGCCCTGTGGTGCAACTGATGTCCCTGTCTCCAAAAATGTACTCAATGGGACCGTAATGTTGCAACCACACACAAGTTGACCTGCTGTGTGGAAAATACGTGTTAGTGCATTTCAAAAATGAAAAAGGTCATTTTTAAATCAACAATGAAAACCAAACATCCAAAAGTATAAAACACAAAAAAAATGCTTACCGAAGAGAGAAAATGTATCGTGCTCAGCAGCCTCCTCCCGCCCTGTGGTGCAACTGATGTCCCTTTCTCCAAAAATGTACTCAATGGGACCGTAATGTTGCAACCACACACAAGTTGACCTGCTGTGAGGAAAAAACGAGTTTGTACATTTCAAACATGGAAAAGGTCATTTTTAAATCAACATGAAAAACCAAACATCCAAAAGTATAAAACACAAAAAAATGCTTACCGAAGAGAGAAAATGTACCGTGCTCAGCAGCCTCCTCCCGCACTGTGGTGCAACTGATGTCCCTGTCTCCAAAAATGTACTCAATGGGACCGTAATGTTGCAACCACACACAAGTTGACCTGCTGTGAGGAAAATACGTGTTAGTGCATTTCAAAAATGAAAAAGGTCATTTTTAAATCAACAATGAAAACCAAACATCCAAAAGTATAAAACACAAAAAAATGCTTACCGAAGAGAGAAAATGTATCGTGCTCAGCACCCTCCTCCCGCCCTGTGGTGCAACTGATGTCCCTTTCTCCAAAAATGTACTCAATGGGACTGTAATGTTGCAACCACACAGAAGTTGACCTGCTGTGAGGAAAAAACGAGTTTGTACATTTCAAACTTGGAAAAGGTCATTTTTAAATCAACATGAAAAACCAAACATCCAAAAGTATAAAACACAAAAAAATGCTTACCGAAGAGAGAAAATGTATCGTGCTCAGCACCCTCCTCCCGCCCTGTGGTGCAACTGATGTCCCTTTCTCCAAAAATGTACTCAATGGGACTGTAATGTTGCAACCACACAGAAGTTGACCTGCTGTGAGGAAAAAACGAGTTTGTACATTTCAAACTTGGAAAAGGTCATTTTTAAATCAACATGAAAAACCAAACATCCAAAAGTATAAAACACAAAAAAATGCTTACCGAAGAGAGAAAATGTATCGTGCTCAGCAGCCTCCTCCCGCCCTGTGGTGCAACTGATGTCCCTGTCTCCAAAAATGTACTCAATGGGACCGTAATGTTGCAACCACACACAAGTTGACCTGCTGTGGGGAAAAAACGTGTTAGTACATTTCAAACATGAAAAAGGTCATTTTTAAATCAACATGAAAAACCAAACATCCAAAAGTATAAAACACAAAAAAATGCTTACCGAAGGGAGAAAATGTATCGTGCTCAGCAGCCTCCTCCCGCCCTGTGGTGCAACTGATGTCCCTTTCTCCAAAAATGTACTCAATGGGACCGTAATGTTGCAACCACACACAAGTTGACCTGCTGTGGGGAAAAAACGTGTTAGTACATTTCAAACATGAAAAAGGTCATTTTTAAATCAACATGAAAAACCAAACATCCAAAAGTATAAAACACAAAAAAATGCTTACCGAAGAGAGAAAATGTATCGTGCTCAGCAGCCTCCTCCCGCCCTGTGGTGCAACTGATGTCCCTGTCTCCAAAAATGTACTCAATGGGACCGTAATGTTGCAACCACACACAAGTTGACCTGCTGTGTGGAAAATACGTGTTAGTGCATTTCAAAAATGAAAAAGGTCATTTTTAAATCAACAATGAAAACCAAACATCCAAAAGTATAAAACACAAAAAAATGCTTACCGAAGAGAGAAAATGTATCGTGCTCAGCAGCCTCCTCCCGCCCTGTGGTGCAACTGATGTCCCTTTCTCCAAAAATGTACTCAATGGGACCGTAATGTTGCAACCACACACAAGTTGACCTGCTGTGAGGAAAAAACGAGTTTGTACATTTCAAACATGGAAAAGGTCATTTTTAAATCAACATGAAAAACCAAACATCCAAAAGTATAAAACACAAAAAAATGCTTACCGAAGAGAGAAAATGTACCGTGCTCAGCAGCCTCCTCCCGCACTGTGGTGCAACTGATGTCCCTGTCTCCAAAAATGTACTCAATGGGACCGTAATGTTGCAACCACACACAAGTTGACCTGCTGTGAGGAAAATACGTGTTAGTACATTTCAAACATGAAAAAGGTCATTTTTAAATCAACATGAAAAACCAAACATCCAAAAGTATAAAACACAAAAAAATGCTTACCGAAGAGAGAAAATGTATCGTGCTCAGCAGCCTCCTCCCGCCCTGTGGTGCAACTGATGTCCCTTTCTCCAAAAATGTACTCAATGGGACCGTAATGTTGCAACCACACACAAGTTGACCTGCTGTGAGGAAAAAACGAGTTTGTACATTTCAAACATGGAAAAGGTCATTTTTAAATCAACATGAAAAACCAAACATCCAAAAGTATAAAACACAAAAAAATGCTTACCGAAGAGAGAAAATGTACCGTGCTCAGCAGCCTCCTCCCGCACTGTGGTGCAACTGATGTCCCTGTCTCCAAAAATGTACTCAATGGGACCGTAATGTTGCAACCACACACAAGTTGACCTGCTGTGAGGAAAATACGTGTTAGTGCATTTCAAAAATGAAAAAGGTCATTTTTAAATCAACAATGAAAACCAAACATCCAAAAGTATAAAACACAAAAAAATGCTTACCGAAGAGAGAAAATGTATCGTGCTCAGCACCCTCCTCCCGCCCTGTGGTGCAACTGATGTCCCTTTCTCCAAAAATGTACTCAATGGGACCGTAATGTTGCAACCACACACAAGTTGACCTGCTGTGAGGAAAATACGTGTTAGTACATTTCAAACATGAAAAAGGTCATTTTTAAATCAACATGAAAAACCAAACATCCAAAAGTATAAAACACAAAAAAATGCTTACCGAAGAGAGAAAATGTATCGTGCTCAGCAGCCTCCTCCCGCCCTGTGGTGCAACTGATGTCCCTTTCTCCAAAAATGTACTCAATGGGACCGTAATGTTGCAACCACACACAAGTTGACCTGCTGTGAGGAAAAAACGAGTTTGTACATTTCAAACATGGAAAAGGTCATTTTTAAATCAACATGAAAAACCAAACATCCAAAAGTATAAAACACAAAAAAATGCTTACCGAAGAGAGAAAATGTACCGTGCTCAGCAGCCTCCTCCCGCACTGTGGTGCAACTGATGTCCCTGTCTCCAAAAATGTACTCAATGGGACCGTAATGTTGCAACCACACACAAGTTGACCTGCTGTGAGGAAAATACGTGTTAGTGCATTTCAAAAATGAAAAAGGTCATTTTTAAATCAACAATGAAAACCAAACATCCAAAAGTATAAAACACAAAAAAATGCTTACCGAAGAGAGAAAATGTATCGTGCTCAGCACCCTCCTCCCGCCCTGTGGTGCAACTGATGTCCCTTTCTCCAAAAATGTACTCAATGGGACTGTAATGTTGCAACCACACAGAAGTTGACCTGCTGTGAGGAAAAAACGAGTTTGTACATTTCAAACTTGGAAAAGGTCATTTTTAAATCAACATGAAAAACCAAACATCCAAAAGTATAAAACACAAAAAAATGCTTACCGAAGAGAGAAAATGTATCGTGCTCAGCAGCCTCCTCCCGCCCTGTGGTGCAACTGATGTCCCTGTCTCCAAAAATGTACTCAATGGGACCGTAATGTTGCAACCACACACAAGTTGACCTGCTGTGGGGAAAAAACGTGTTAGTACATTTCAAACATGAAAAAGGTCATTTTTAAATCAACATGAAAAACCAAACATCAAAAAGTATAAAACACAAAAAAATGCTTACCGAAGAGAGAAAATGTATCGTGCTCAGCAGCCTCCTCCCGCCCTGTGGTGCAACTGATGTCCCTTTCTCCAAAAATGTACTCAATGGGACCGTAATGTTGCAACCACACACAAGTTGACCTGCTGTGGGGAAAAAACGTGTTAGTACATTTCAAACATGAAAAAGGTCATTTTTAAATCAACATGAAAAACCAAACATCCAAAAGTATAAAACACAAAAAAATGCTTACCGAAGAGAGAAAATGTATCGTGCTCAGCAGCCTCCTCCCGCCCTGTGGTGCAACTGATGTCCCTGTCTCCAAAAATGTACTCAATGGGACCGTAATGTTGCAACCACACACAAGTTGACCTGCTGTGTGGAAAATACGTGTTAGTGCATTTCAAAAATGAAAAAGGTCATTTTTAAATCAACAATGAAAACCAAACATCCAAAAGTATAAAACACAAAAAAATGCTTACCGAAGAGAGAAAATGTATCGTGCTCAGCAGCCTCCTCCCGCCCTGTGGTGCAACTGATGTCCCTTTCTCCAAAAATGTACTCAATGGGACCGTAATGTTGCAACCACACACAAGTTGACCTGCTGTGAGGAAAAAACGAGTTTGTACATTTCAAACATGGAAAAGGTCATTTTTAAATCAACATGAAAAACCAAACATCCAAAAGTATAAAACACAAAAAAATGCTTACCGAAGAGAGAAAATGTACCGTGCTCAGCAGCCTCCTCCCGCACTGTGGTGCAACTGATGTCCCTGTCTCCAAAAATGTACTCAATGGGACCGTAATGTTGCAACCACACACAAGTTGACCTGCTGTGAGGAAAATACGTGTTAGTGCATTTCAAAAATGAAAAAGGTCATTTTTAAATCAACAATGAAAACCAAACATCCAAAAGTATAAAACACAAAAAAATGCTTACCGAAGAGAGAAAATGTATCGTGCTCAGCACCCTCCTCCCGCCCTGTGGTGCAACTGATGTCCCTTTCTCCAAAAATGTACTCAATGGGACTGTAATGTTGCAACCACACAGAAGTTGACCTGCTGTGAGGAAAAAACGAGTTTGTACATTTCAAACTTGGAAAAGGTCATTTTTAAATCAACATGAAAAACCAAACATCCAAAAGTATAAAACACAAAAAAATGCTTACCGAAGAGAGAAAATGTATCGTGCTCAGCAGCCTCCTCCCGCCCTGTGGTGCAACTGATGTCCCTGTCTCCAAAAATGTACTCAATGGGACCGTAATGTTGCAACCACACACAAGTTGACCTGCTGTGAGGAAAAAACGAGTTAGTACATTTCAAACATGAAAAAGGTCATTTTAAAATCAACATGAAAAACCAAACATTCAAAAGTATCAAACACAAAAAAATGCTTACCGAAGAGAGAAAATGTATCATGCTCAGCAGCTTCCTCCCGCCCTGTGGTGCAACTGATGTCCCTTTCTCCAAAAATGTACTCAATGGGACCGTAATGTTGTAACCACACACAAGTTGACCTGCTGTGGGGAAAAAACGTGTTAGTACATTTCAAACATGAAAAAGGTCATTTTTAAATCAACATGAAAAACCAAACATCCAAAAGTATAAAACACAAAAAAATGCTTACCGAAGAGAGAAAATGTATCGTGCTCAGCAGCCTCCTCCCGCCCTGTGGTGCAACTGATGTCCCTGTCTCCAAAAATGTACTCAATGGGACCGTAATGTTGCAACCACACACAAGTTGACCTGCTGTGTGGAAAATACGTGTTAGTGCATTTCAAAAATGAAAAAGGTCATTTTTAAATCAACAATGAAAACCAAACATCCAAAAGTATAAAACACAAAAAAATGCTTACCGAAGAGAGAAAATGTATCGTGCTCAGCAGCCTCCTCCCGCCCTGTGGTGCAACTGATGTCCCTTTCTCCAAAAATGTACTCAATGGGACCGTAATGTTGCAACCACACACAAGTTGACCTGCTGTGAGAAAAAAACATGTTAGTACATTTCAAACATGAAAAAGGTCATTTTTAAATCAACATGAAATACCAAACATCCAAAAGTATAAAACATAAAAAAATGCTTACCGAAGAGAGAAAATGTATCGTGCTCAGCAGCCTCCTCCCGCCCTGTGGTGCAACTGATGTCCCTTTCTCCAAAAATGTACTCAATGGGACCGTAATTTTGCAACCACACACAAGTTGACCTGCTGTGAGGAAAAAACGAGTTTGTACATTTCAAACATGAAAAAGGGCATTTTTAAATCAACATGAAAAACCAAACATCCAAATGTATAAAACACAAAAAAATGCTTTCCAAAGAGTGAAAATGTATCGAGCTCAGCAGCCTCCTCCTACCCTGTGTGGCAACTGATCTCCCTTTCTCCAAAAATGTACTCAATGCGACCGTAATGTTGCAACCACACACAAGTTGACCTGCTGTGAGGAAAAAACGTTTCAGTACATTTCAAACATGAAAAAGGTCATTTTAAAATCAACATGAAAAACCAAACATCCACAAGTATAAAACACAAAAAAATGCTTACCGAAGAGAGAGAATGTATCGTGTTCAGCAGCCTCCTTCCGCCCTGTGGTGCAACTGATGTCCCTTTCTCCAAAAATGTACTCAATGGGACCGTAATGTTGCAACCACACACAAGTTGACCTGCTGTGAGGAAAAAACGCGTTAGTGCATTTCAAACATGAAAAAGGTCATTTTAAAATCAACATTAAAAATCAAACATCCAGAAGTATAAAACACAAAAAAATGCTTACCGAAGAGAGAAAATGTATCGTGCTCAGCAGCCTCCTGCCGCCCTGTGGTGCAACTGATGTCCCTTTCTCCAAAAATGTACTCAATGGGACCGTAATGTTGCAACCACACACAAGTTGACCTGCTGTGAGGAAAAAACGTGTTAGTACATTTCAAACAGAAAAAAGGTCATTTTAAAATCAACATGAATAACCAAACATCCAAAAGTACTAAAACACAAAAAAATGCTTACCGAAGAGAGAAAATGTATCGTGTTCAGCAGCCTCCTCCCGCCCTGTGGTGCAACTGATGTGCCTTTCTCCAAAAATGTACTCAATGGGACCGTAATGTTGCAACCACACACAAGTTGACCTGCTGTGAGGAAAAAACGTGTTAGTACATTTCAAACATGAAAAAGGTCATTTTTAAATCAACATAAAAAACCAAACATCCACAAGTATAAAACACAAAAAAATGCTTACCGAAGAGAGAAAATGTATCGTGCTCAGCAGGCTCCTCCCGCCCTGTGGTGCAACTGATGTCCCTGTCTCCAAAAATGTACTCAATGGGACCGTAATGTTGCAACCACTTACAAGTTGACCTGCTGTGCGGAAAAAACGAGTTAGTGCATTTCAAACATGAAAAAGGTCATTTTAAAATCAACATTAATAATCAAACATTTAAAAGTATAAAACACAAAAAAATGCTTACCGAAGAGAGAAAATGTATCGTGCTCAGCAGCCTCCTCCCGCCCTGTGGTGCAACTGATGTCCCTTTCTCCAAAAATGTACTCAATGGGACCATAATGTTGCAACCACACACAAGTTGACCTGCTGTGAGGAAAAAACGTGTTAGTTCATTTCAAACATGAAAAAGGTCATTTTAAAATCAACATGAAAAACCAAACATCCAAAAGTATCAAACACAAAAAAATGCTTACCGAAGAGAGAAAATGTATCATGCTCGGCAACCTCCTCCCGCCCTGTGGTGCAACTGATGTCCCTTTCTCCAAAAATGTACTCAATGGGACCGTAATGTTGCAACCACACACAAGTTGACCTGCTGTGAGGAAAAAACGAGTTAGTACATTTCAAACATGAAAAAGGTCATTTTTAAATCAACATGAAAAACCAAACATCCAAAAGTATAAAACACAATAAAATGCTTACCGAAGAGAGAAAATGTATCGTGCTCAGCAGCCTCCTCCCGCACTGTGGTGCAACTGATGTCCCTTTCTCCAAAAATGTACTCAATGGGACCGTAGTGTTGCAACACCACACAAGTTGACCTGCTGTGAGGAAAAAACGTGTTAGTACATTTCAAACATGAAAAAGGTCATTTTTAAATCAACATAAAAAACCAAACATCCAAAAGTATAAAACACAAAAAAATGCTTACCGAAGAGAGAAAATGTATCGTGCTCAGCAGCCTCCTCCCGCCCTGTGGTGCAACTAAAGTCCCTGTCTCCAAAAATGTACTCAATGGGACCATAATGTTGCAACCACACACAAGTTGACCTGCTGTGAGGAAAAAACGAGTTAGTACATTTCAAACATGAGAAAGGTCATTTTAAAATCAACATGAAAAACCAAACATCCAAAAGAATCAAACACAAAAAAATGCTTACCGAAGAGAGAAAATGTATCGTGCTCAGCAGCCTCCTCCCGCCCTGTGGTGCAACTGATGTCCCTTTCTCCAAAAATGTACTCAATGGGACAGTAATGTTGCAACCACACACATGTTGACCTGCTGTGGGGAAAAAACGTGTTAGTACAAATCAAACATGAAAAAGGTCATTTTTAAATCAACATGAAAAACCAAACATCCAAAAGTATAAAACACAAAAAAATGCTAACCGAAGAGAGAAAATGTATCGTGCTCAGCAGCCTCCTCCCGCCCTGTGGGGCAACTGATGGCCCTTTCTCCAAAAATGTACTCAATGGGACCGTAATGTTGCAACCACACACAAGTTGACCTGCTGTGAGGAAAAAACGTGTTAGTACATTTCAAACATGAAAAAGGTCATTTTAAAATCAACATGAAAAACCAAACATTCAAAAGTATCAAACACAAAAAAATGCTTACCGAAGAGAGAAAATGTATCATGCTCAGCAGCTTCCTCCCGCCCTGTGGTGCAACTGATGTCCCTGTCTCCAAAAATGTACTCAATGGGACCGTAATGTTGCAACCACACACAAGTTGACCTGGTGTGAGGAAAAAACGAGTTAGTACATTTCAAACATGAAAAAGGTCATTTTAAAATCAACATGAAAAACCAAACATTCAAAAGTATCAAACACAAAAAAATGCTTACCGAAGAGAGAAAACGTATCGTGCTCAGCAGCCTCCTCCCGCCCTGTGGTGCAACTGATGTCCCTTTCTCCAAAAATGTACTCAATGGGACCGTAATGTTGCAACCACACACAAGTTGACCTGCTGTGGGGAAAAAACGTGTTAGTACATTTCAAACATGAAAAAGGTCATTTTTAAATCAACATGAAAAACCAAACATCCAAAAGTATAAAACACAAAAAAATGCTTACCGAAGAGAGAAAATGTATCGTGCTCAGCAGCCTCCTCCCGCCCTGTGGTGCAACTGATGTCCCTGTCTCCAAAAATGTACTCAATGGGACCGTAATGTTGCAACCACACACAAGTTGACCTGCTGTGTGGAAAATACGTGTTAGTGCATTTCAAAAATGAAAAAGGTCATTTTTAAATCAACAATGAAAACCAAACATCCAAAAGTATAAAACACAAAAAAATGCTTACCGAAGAGAGAAAATGTATCGTGCTCAGCAGCCTCCTCCCGCCCTGTGGTGCAACTGATGTCCCTTTCTCCAAAAATGTACTCAATGGGACCGTAATGTTGCAACCACACACAAGTTGACCTGCTGTGAGGAAAAAACGAGTTTGTACATTTCAAACATGGAAAAGGTCATTTTTAAATCAACATGAAAAACCAAACATCCAAAAGTATAAAACACAAAAAAATGCTTACCGAAGAGAGAAAATGTACCGTGCTCAGCAGCCTCCTCCCGCACTGTGGTGCAACTGATGTCCCTGTCTCCAAAAATGTACTCAATGGGACCGTAATGTTGCAACCACACACAAGTTGACCTGCTGTGAGGAAAATACGTGTTAGTGCATTTCAAAAATGAAAAAGGTCATTTTTAAATCAACAATGAAAACCAAACATCCAAAAGTATAAAACACAAAAAAATGCTTACCGAAGAGAGAAAATGTATCGTGCTCAGCACCCTCCTCCCGCCCTGTGGTGCAACTGATGTCCCTTTCTCCAAAAATGTACTCAATGGGACTGTAATGTTGCAACCACACAGAAGTTGACCTGCTGTGAGGAAAAAACGAGTTTGTACATTTCAAACTTGGAAAAGGTCATTTTTAAATCAACATGAAAAACCAAACATCCAAAAGTATAAAACACAAAAAAATGCTTACCGAAGAGAGAAAATGTATCGTGCTCAGCACCCTCCTCCCGCCCTGTGGTGCAACTGATGTCCCTTTCTCCAAAAATGTACTCAATGGGACTGTAATGTTGCAACCACACAGAAGTTGACCTGCTGTGAGGAAAAAACGAGTTTGTACATTTCAAACTTGGAAAAGGTCATTTTTAAATCAACATGAAAAACCAAACATCCAAAAGTATAAAACACAAAAAAATGCTTACCGAAGAGAGAAAATGTATCGTGCTCAGCAGCCTCCTCCCGCCCTGTGGTGCAACTGATGTCCCTGTCTCCAAAAATGTACTCAATGGGACCGTAATGTTGCAACCACACACAAGTTGACCTGCTGTGGGGAAAAAACGTGTTAGTACATTTCAAACATGAAAAAGGTCATTTTTAAATCAACATGAAAAACCAAACATCCAAAAGTATAAAACACAAAAAAATGCTTACCGAAGGGAGAAAATGTATCGTGCTCAGCAGCCTCCTCCCGCCCTGTGGTGCAACTGATGTCCCTTTCTCCAAAAATGTACTCAATGGGACCGTAATGTTGCAACCACACACAAGTTGACCTGCTGTGGGGAAAAAACGTGTTAGTACATTTCAAACATGAAAAAGGTCATTTTTAAATCAACATGAAAAACCAAACATCCAAAAGTATAAAACACAAAAAAATGCTTACCGAAGAGAGAAAATGTATCGTGCTCAGCAGCCTCCTCCCGCCCTGTGGTGCAACTGATGTCCCTGTCTCCAAAAATGTACTCAATGGGACCGTAATGTTGCAACCACACACAAGTTGACCTGCTGTGTGGAAAATACGTGTTAGTGCATTTCAAAAATGAAAAAGGTCATTTTTAAATCAACAATGAAAACCAAACATCCAAAAGTATAAAACACAAAAAAATGCTTACCGAAGAGAGAAAATGTATCGTGCTCAGCAGCCTCCTCCCGCCCTGTGGTGCAACTGATGTCCCTTTCTCCAAAAATGTACTCAATGGGACCGTAATGTTGCAACCACACACAAGTTGACCTGCTGTGAGGAAAAAACGAGTTTGTACATTTCAAACATGGAAAAGGTCATTTTTAAATCAACATGAAAAACCAAACATCCAAAAGTATAAAACACAAAAAAATGCTTACCGAAGAGAGAAAATGTACCGTGCTCAGCAGCCTCCTCCCGCACTGTGGTGCAACTGATGTCCCTGTCTCCAAAAATGTACTCAATGGGACCGTAATGTTGCAACCACACACAAGTTGACCTGCTGTGAGGAAAATACGTGTTAGTACATTTCAAACATGAAAAAGGTCATTTTTAAATCAACATGAAAAACCAAACATCCAAAAGTATAAAACACAAAAAAATGCTTACCGAAGAGAGAAAATGTATCGTGCTCAGCAGCCTCCTCCCGCCCTGTGGTGCAACTGATGTCCCTTTCTCCAAAAATGTACTCAATGGGACCGTAATGTTGCAACCACACACAAGTTGACCTGCTGTGAGGAAAAAACGAGTTTGTACATTTCAAACATGGAAAAGGTCATTTTTAAATCAACATGAAAAACCAAACATCCAAAAGTATAAAACACAAAAAAATGCTTACCGAAGAGAGAAAATGTACCGTGCTCAGCAGCCTCCTCCCGCACTGTGGTGCAACTGATGTCCCTGTCTCCAAAAATGTACTCAATGGGACCGTAATGTTGCAACCACACACAAGTTGACCTGCTGTGAGGAAAATACGTGTTAGTGCATTTCAAAAATGAAAAAGGTCATTTTTAAATCAACAATGAAAACCAAACATCCAAAAGTATAAAACACAAAAAAATGCTTACCGAAGAGAGAAAATGTATCGTGCTCAGCACCCTCCTCCCGCCCTGTGGTGCAACTGATGTCCCTTTCTCCAAAAATGTACTCAATGGGACCGTAATGTTGCAACCACACACAAGTTGACCTGCTGTGAGGAAAATACGTGTTAGTACATTTCAAACATGAAAAAGGTCATTTTTAAATCAACATGAAAAACCAAACATCCAAAAGTATAAAACACAAAAAAATGCTTACCGAAGAGAGAAAATGTATCGTGCTCAGCAGCCTCCTCCCGCCCTGTGGTGCAACTGATGTCCCTTTCTCCAAAAATGTACTCAATGGGACCGTAATGTTGCAACCACACACAAGTTGACCTGCTGTGAGGAAAAAACGAGTTTGTACATTTCAAACATGGAAAAGGTCATTTTTAAATCAACATGAAAAACCAAACATCCAAAAGTATAAAACACAAAAAAATGCTTACCGAAGAGAGAAAATGTACCGTGCTCAGCAGCCTCCTCCCGCACTGTGGTGCAACTGATGTCCCTGTCTCCAAAAATGTACTCAATGGGACCGTAATGTTGCAACCACACACAAGTTGACCTGCTGTGAGGAAAATACGTGTTAGTGCATTTCAAAAATGAAAAAGGTCATTTTTAAATCAACAATGAAAACCAAACATCCAAAAGTATAAAACACAAAAAAATGCTTACCGAAGAGAGAAAATGTATCGTGCTCAGCACCCTCCTCCCGCCCTGTGGTGCAACTGATGTCCCTTTCTCCAAAAATGTACTCAATGGGACTGTAATGTTGCAACCACACAGAAGTTGACCTGCTGTGAGGAAAAAACGAGTTTGTACATTTCAAACTTGGAAAAGGTCATTTTTAAATCAACATGAAAAACCAAACATCCAAAAGTATAAAACACAAAAAAATGCTTACCGAAGAGAGAAAATGTATCGTGCTCAGCAGCCTCCTCCCGCCCTGTGGTGCAACTGATGTCCCTGTCTCCAAAAATGTACTCAATGGGACCGTAATGTTGCAACCACACACAAGTTGACCTGCTGTGGGGAAAAAACGTGTTAGTACATTTCAAACATGAAAAAGGTCATTTTTAAATCAACATGAAAAACCAAACATCCAAAAGTATAAAACACAAAAAAATGCTTACCGAAGAGAGAAAATGTATCGTGCTCAGCAGCCTCCTCCCGCCCTGTGGTGCAACTGATGTCCCTTTCTCCAAAAATGTACTCAATGGGACCGTAATGTTGCAACCACACACAAGTTGACCTGCTGTGGGGAAAAAACGTGTTAGTACATTTCAAACATGAAAAAGGTCATTTTTAAATCAACATGAAAAACCAAACATCCAAAAGTATAAAACACAAAAAAATGCTTACCGAAGAGAGAAAATGTATCGTGCTCAGCAGCCTCCTCCCGCCCTGTGGTGCAACTGATGTCCCTGTCTCCAAAAATGTACTCAATGGGACCGTAATGTTGCAACCACACACAAGTTGACCTGCTGTGTGGAAAATACGTGTTAGTGCATTTCAAAAATGAAAAAGGTCATTTTTAAATCAACAATGAAAACCAAACATCCAAAAGTATAAAACACAAAAAAATGCTTACCGAAGAGAGAAAATGTATCGTGCTCAGCAGCCTCCTCCCGCCCTGTGGTGCAACTGATGTCCCTTTCTCCAAAAATGTACTCAATGGGACCGTAATGTTGCAACCACACACAAGTTGACCTGCTGTGAGGAAAAAACGAGTTTGTACATTTCAAACATGGAAAAGGTCATTTTTAAATCAACATGAAAAACCAAACATCCAAAAGTATAAAACACAAAAAAATGCTTACCGAAGAGAGAAAATGTACCGTGCTCAGCAGCCTCCTCCCGCACTGTGGTGCAACTGATGTCCCTGTCTCCAAAAATGTACTCAATGGGACCGTAATGTTGCAACCACACACAAGTTGACCTGCTGTGAGGAAAATACGTGTTAGTGCATTTCAAAAATGAAAAAGGTCATTTTTAAATCAACAATGAAAACCAAACATCCAAAAGTATAAAACACAAAAAAATGCTTACCGAAGAGAGAAAATGTATCGTGCTCAGCACCCTCCTCCCGCCCTGTGGTGCAACTGATGTCCCTTTCTCCAAAAATGTACTCAATGGGACTGTAATGTTGCAACCACACAGAAGTTGACCTGCTGTGAGGAAAAAACGAGTTTGTACATTTCAAACTTGGAAAAGGTCATTTTTAAATCAACATGAAAAACCAAACATCCAAAAGTATAAAACACAAAAAAATGCTTACCGAAGAGAGAAAATGTATCGTGCTCAGCAGCCTCCTCCCGCCCTGTGGTGCAACTGATGTCCCTGTCTCCAAAAATGTACTCAATGGGACCGTAATGTTGCAACCACACACAAGTTGACCTGCTGTGAGGAAAAAACGAGTTAGTACATTTCAAACATGAAAAAGGTCATTTTAAAATCAACATGAAAAACCAAACATTCAAAAGTATCAAACACAAAAAAATGCTTACCGAAGAGAGAAAATGTATCATGCTCAGCAGCTTCCTCCCGCCCTGTGGTGCAACTGATGTCCCTTTCTCCAAAAATGTACTCAATGGGACCGTAATGTTGTAACCACACACAAGTTGACCTGCTGTGAGGAAAAAACGAGTTTGTACATTTCAAACATGAAAAAGGTCATTTTTAAATCAACATGAAAAACCAAACATCCAAAAGTATAAAACACAAAAAAATGCTTACCGAAGAGAGAAAATGTATCGTGCTCAGCAGCCTCCTCCCGCCCTGTGGTGCAACTGATGTCCCTGTCTCCAAAAATGTACTCAATGGGACCGTAATGTTGCAACCACACACAAGTTGACCTGCTGTGAGGAAAAAACGAGTTAGTACATTTCAAACATGAAAAAGGTCATTTTAAAATCAACATGAAAAACCAAACACCAAAAAGTATCAAACACAAAAAATTGCTTACCGAAGAGAGATAACGTATCGTGCTCAGCAGCCTCCTCCCGCCCTGTGGTGCAACTGATGTCCCTTTCTCCAAAAATGTACTCAATGGGACCGTAATGTTGCAATCACACACAAGTTGACCTGCTGTGGGGAAAAAACGAGTTAGTACATTTCAAACATGAAAAAGGTCATTTTTAAATCAACATGAAAAACCAAACATCCAAAAGTATAAAACACAAAAAAATGCTTACCGAAGAGAGAAAATGTATCGTGCTCAGCAGCCTCCTCCCGCCCTGTGGTGCAACTGATGTCCCTGTCTCCAAAAATGTACTCAATGGGACCGTAATGTTGCAACCACACACAAGTTGACCTGCTGTGAGGAAAATACGTGTTAGTGCATTTCAAAAATGAAAAAGGTCATTTTTAAATCAACAATGAAAACCAAACATCCAAAAGTATAAAACACAAAAAAATGCTTACCGAAGAGAGAAAATGTATCATGCTCAGCAGCCTCCTCTCACCCTGTGGTGCAACTGATGTCCCTTTCTCCAAAAATGTACTCAATGGGACCGTAATGTTGCAACCACACACAAGTTGACCTGCTGTGAGTAAAAAACGAGTTAGAACATTTCAAGCATGAAAAAGGTCATTTTAAAATCAACATGAAAAACCAAACATCCACAAGTATAAAACACAAAAAAATGCTTACCGAAGAGAGAAAATGTATCGTGCTCAGCACCCTCCTCCCGCCCTGTGGTGCAACTGATGTCCCTTTCTCCAAAAATGTACTCAATGGGACCGTAATGTTGCAACCACACACAAGTTGACCTGCTGTCAGGAAAAAACATGTTAGTACATTTCAAACATGAAAAAGGGCATTTTAAAATCGCCATGAAAAACCAAACATCCAAAAGTATAAAACACAAAAAAATGCTTACCGAAGAGAGAAAATGTATCACGCTCAGCAGCCTCCTCCCACCCTGTGGTGCAACTGATGTCCCTTTCTCCAAAAATGTACTCAATGGGACCGTAATGTTGCAACCACACACAAGTTGACCTGCTGTGAGTAAAAAACGAGTTAGAACATTTCAAGCATGAAAAAGGTCATTTTAAAATCAACATGAAAAACCAAACATCCACAAGTATAAAACACAAAAAAATGCTTACCGAAGAGAGAAAATGTATCGTTCTCAGCACCCTCCTCCCGCCCTGTGGTGCAACTGATGTCCCTTTCTCCAAAAATTTACTCAATGGGACCGTAATGTTGCAACCACACACAAGTTGACCTGCTGTCAGGAAAAAACATGTTAGTACATTTCAAACATGAAAAAGGGCATTTTAAAATCGACATGAAAAACCAAACATCCAAAAGTATAAAACACAAAAAAATGCTTACCGAAGAGAGAAAATGTATCATGCTCAGTAGCGTCCTCCCACCCTGTGGTGCAACTGATGTCCCTTTCTCCAAAAATGTACTCAATGGGACCGTAATGTTGCAACCACACACAAGTTGACCTGCTGTGAGTAAAAAACGAGTTAGAACATTTCAAGCATGAAAAAGGTCATTTTAAAATCAACATGAAAAACCAAACATCCACAAGTATAAAACACAAAAAAATGCTTACCGAAGAGAGAAAATGTATCGTGTTCAGGACCCTCCTCCCGCCCTGTGGTGCAACTGATGTCCCTTTCTCCAAAAATGTACTCAATGGGACCGTAATGTTGCAACCACACACAAGTTGACCTGCTGTGAGGAAAATACGAGTTAGTATATTTCAAGCATGAAAGAGGTCATTTTAAAATCAACATGAAAAACCAAACATCCAAATGTATAAAACACAAAAAAAATGCTTACCGAAGAGAGAAAATGTATCGTGCTCAGCAGCCTCCTCCCACCCTGTGGTGCGACTGATGTCCCTTTCTCCAAAAATGTACTCAATGCGACCGTAATGTTGCAACACAAGTTGACCTGCTGTGAGGAAAAAACGTTTTAGTACATTTCAAACATGAAAAAGGTCATTTTAAAAACAACATGAAAAACCAAACATCCAAAAGTATAAAACACAAAAAAATGCTTACCGAAGAGAGAAAATGTATCGTGCTCAGCAGCCTCCTCCCGCCCTGTGGTGCAACTGATGTCCCTTTCTCCAAAAATGTACTCAATGGGACCGTAATGTTGCAGCCACACACAAGTTGACCTGCTGTGAGGAAAAAACGCGTTAGTACATTTCAAACATGAAAAAGGTCATTTTAAAATGAACATGAAAAACCAAACATCCAAAAGTATCAAACACAAAAAAATGCTTACCGAAGATAGAAAATGTATCGTGCTCGGCACCCTCCTCCCGCCCTGTGGTGCAACTGATGTCCCTGTCTCCAAAAATGTACTCAATGGGACCGTAATGTTGCATCCACACACAAGTTGACCTGCTGTGAGGAAAAAACGAGTTAGTACATTACAAACATGAAAAAGGACATTTTAAAATCAACATGAAAAACCAAACATCCAAAAGTATCAAACACAAAAAAATGCTTACCGAAGAGAGAAAATGTATCGTGCTCAGCAGCCTCCTCCTGCCCTGTGGTGCAACTGATGTCCCTGTCTCCAAAAATGTACTCAATGGGACCGTAATGTTGCAACCACACACAAGTTGACCTGCTGTGAGGAAAAAACGAGTTAGTACATTTCAAACATGAAAAAGGTCATTTTAAAATCAACATGAAAAACCAAACATCCAAAAGTATCAAACACAAAAAAATGCTTACCGAAGAGAGAAAATGTATCGTGCTCAGCAGCCTCCTCCCGCCCTGTGGTGCAACTGATGTCCCTGTCTCCAAAAATGTACTCAATGGGACCGTAATGTTGCAACCACACACAAGTTGACCTGCTGTGAGGAAAAAACGAGTTAGAACATTTCAAACATGAAAAAGGTCATTTTAAAATCAACATGAAAAACCAAACATCCAAAAGTATCAAACACAAAAAAATGCTTACCGAAGAGAGAAAATGTATCGTGCTCGGCACCCTCCTCCCGCCCTGTGGTGCAACTGATGTCCCTGTCTCCAAAAATGTACTCAATGGGACCGTAATGTTGCAACCACACACAAGTTGACCTGCTGTGAGGAAAAAACGAGTTAGTACATTTCAAACATGAAAAAGGTCATTTTAAAATCAACATGAAAAACCAAACATCCAAAAGTATAAAACACAAAAAAATGCTTACCGAAGAGAGAAAATGTATCGTGCTCGGCACCCTCCTCCCGCCCTGTGGTGCAACTGATGTCCCTGTCTCCAAAAATGTACTCAATGGGACCGTAATGTTGCAACCACACACAAGTTGACCTGCTGTGAGGAAAAAACGAGTTAGTACATTTCAAACATGAAAAAGGTCATTTTAAAATCAACATGAAAAACCAAACATCCAAAAGTATCAAACACAAAAAAATGCTTACCGAAGAGAGAAAATGTATCATGCTCAGCACCCTCCTCCCGCCCTGTGGTGCAACTGATGTCTCTTTCTCCAAAAATGTACTCAATGGGACCGTAATGTTGCAACCACACACAAGTTGACCTGCTGTGAGGAAAAAACGAGTTAGTACATTTCAAACATGAAAAAGGTCATTTTAAAATCAACATGAAAAACCAAACATCCAAAAGTATCAAACACAAAAAAATGCTTACCGAAGAGAGAAAATGTATCGTGCTCGGCACCCTCCTCCCGCCCTGTGGTGCAACTGATGTCCCTGTCTCCAAAAATGTACTCAATGGGACCGTAATGTTGCAACCACACACAAGTTGACCTGCTGTGAGGAAAAAACGAGTTAGTACATTTCAAACATGAAAAAGGTCATTTTAAAATCAACATGAAAAACCAAACATCCAAAAGTATCAAACACAAAAAAATGCTTACCGAAGAGAGAAAATGTATCGTGCTCGGCACCCTCCTCCCGCCCTGTGGTGCAACTGATGTCCCTGTCTCCAAAAATGTACTCAATGGGACCGTAATGTTGCAACCACACACAAGTTGACCTGCTGTGAGGAAAAAACGAGTTAGTACATTTCAAACATGAAAAAGGTCATTTTAAAATCAACATGAAAAACCAAACATCCAAAAGTATCAAACACAAAAAAATGCTTACCGAAGAGAGAAAATGTATCGTGCTCAGCAGCCTCCTCCCGCCCTGTGGTGCAACTGATGTCCCTGTCTCCAAAAATGTACTCAATGGGACCGTAATGTTGCAACCACACACAAGTTGACCTGCTGTGAGGAAAAAACGAGTTAGTACATTTCAAACATGAAAAAGGTCATTTTAAAATCAACATGAAAAACCAAACATCCAAAAGTATCAAACACAAAAAAATGCTTACCGAAGAGTGAAAATGTATCGTGCTCGGCACCCTCCTCCCGCCCTGTGGTGCAACTGATGTCCCTGTCTCCAAAAATGTACTCAATGGGACCGTAATGTTGCAACCACACACAAGTTGACCTGCTGTGAGGAAAAAACGAGTTAGTACATTTCAAACATGAAAAAGGTCATTTTAAAATCAACATGAAAAACCAAACATCCAAAAGTATAAAACACAAAAAAATGCTTACCGAAGAGAGAAAATGTATCGTGCTCGGCACCCTCCTCCCGCCCTGTGGTGCAACTGATGTCCCTGTCTCCAAAAATGTACTCAATGGGACCGTAATGTTGCAACCACACACAAGTTGACCTGCTGTGAGGAAAAAACGAATTAGTACATTTCAAACATGATAAAGGTCATTTTAAAATCAACATGAAAAACCAAACATCCTAAAGTATAAAACACAAAAAAATGCTTACCGAAGAGAGAAAATGTATCGTGCTCAGCAGCCTCTTCCTGCCCTGTGGTGCAACTGATGTCCCTGTCTCCAAAAATGTACTCAATGGGACCGTAATGTTGCAACCACACACAAGTTGACCTGCTGTGAGGAAAAAACGAGTTAGTACATTTCAAACATGAAAAAGGTCATTTTAAAATCAACATGAAAAACCAAACATCCAAAAGTATCAAACACAAAAAAATGCTTACCGAAGAGAGAAAATGTATCGTGCTCGGCACCCTCCTCCCGCCCTGTGGTGCAACTGATGTCCCTGTCTCCAAAAATGTACTCAATGGGACCGTAATGTTGCAACCACACACAAGTTGACCTGCTGTGAGGAAAAAACGAGTTAGTACATTTCAAACATGAAAAAGGTCATTTTAAAATCAACATGAAACACCAAACATCCAAAAGTATAAAACACAAAAAAATGCTTACCGAAGAGAGAAAATGTATCGTGCTCGGCACCCTCCTCCCGCCCTGTGGTGCAACTGATGTCCCTGTCTCCAAAAATGTACTCAATGGGACCGTAATGTTGCAACCACACACAAGTTGACCTGCTGTGAGGAAAAAACGAGTTAGTACATTTCAAACATGAAAAAGGTCATTTTAAAATCAACATGAAAAACCAAACATCCAAAAGTATCAAACACAAAAAAATGCTTACCGAAGAGAGAAAATGTATCGTGCTCAGCAGCCTCCTCCCGCCCTGTGGTGCAACTGATGTCCCTGTCTCCAAAAATGTACTCAATGGGACCGTAATGTTGCAACCACACACAAGTTGACCTGCTGTGAGGAAAAAACGAGTTAGTACATTTCAAACATGAAAAAGGTCATTTTAAAATCAACATGAAAAACCAAACATCCAAAAGTATAAAACACAAAAAAATGCTTACCGAAGAGAGAAAATGTATCGTGCTCGGCACCCTCCTCCCGCCCTGTGGTGCAACTGATGTCCCTGTCTCGAAAAATGTACTCAATGGGACCGTAATGTTGCAACCACACACAAGTTGACCTGCTGTGAGGAAAAAACGAGTTAGTACATTTCAAACATGAAAAAGGTCATTTTAAAATCAACATGAAAAACCAAACATCCAAAAGTATCAAACACAAAAAAATGCTTACCGAAGAGAGAAAATGTATCGTGCTCAGCAGCCTCCTCCTGCCCTGTGGTGCAACTGATGTCCCTTTCTCCAAAAATGTACTCTATGATACAGTAATGTTGCAACCACACACAAGTTGACCTGCTGTGGGGAAAAAACGTGTAAGTACAATTCAAACATGAAAAAGGTCATTTTTAAATCAACATGAAAAACCAAACATCCAAAAGTATAAAACACAAAAAAATGCTAACCGAAGAGAGAAAATGTATCGTGCTCAGCAGCCTCCTCCCACTCTGTGGTGCAACTGATGTCCCTTTCTCCAAAAATGTACTCAATGAGACCGTAATGTTGCAACCACACACAAGTTGACCTGCTGGAGGAAAAAACGAGTTAGTACATTTCAAACATGAAAAAGGTCATTTTAAAATCAACATGAAAAACCAAACATCCAAAAGTATCAAACACAAAAAAATGCTTACCGAAGAGAGAAAATGTATCATGCTCAGCACCCTCCTCCCGCCCTGTGGTGCAACTGATGTCCCTTTCTCCAAAAATGTACTCAATGGGACCGTAATGTTGCAACCACACACAAGTTGACCTGCTGTGAGGAAAAAACGAGTTTGTACATTTCAAACATGAAATGGTCATTTTTAAATCAACATGAAAAACCAAACATCCAAAAGTATAAAACACAAAAAAATGCTTACCGAAGAGAGAAAATGTATCGTGCTCAGCAGCCTCCTCCCGCCCTGTGGTGCAATTGATGTCCCTGTCTCCAAAAATGTACTCAATGGGAACGTAATGTTGCAACCACACACAAGTTGACCTGCTGTGAGGAAAAAACGAGTTAGTACATTTCAAACATGAAAAAGGTCATTTTTAAATCAACATGAAAAACCAAACACCCAAAAGTATCAAACACAAAAAGATTCTTACCGAAGAGAGAAAATGTATCGTGCTCAGCAGCCTCCTCCCGCCCTGTGGTGCAACTGATGTCCCTTTCTCCAAAAATGTACTCAATGGGACCGTAATGTTGCAACCACACACAAGTTGACCTGCTGTGGGGAAAAAACGTGTTAGTACATTTCAAACATGAAAAAGGTCATTTTTAAATCAACATGAAAAACCAAACATCCAAAAGTATAAAACACAAAAAAATGCTAACCGAAGAGAGAAAATGTATCGTGCTCAGCAGCCTCCTCCCGCCCTGTGGTGCAACTGATGTCCCTTTCTCCAAAAATGTACTCAATGGGACCGTAATGTTGCAACCACACACAAGTTGACCTGCTGTCAGGAAAAAACATGTTAGTACATTGCAAACATGAAAAAGGGCATTTTAAAATCGACATGAAAAACCAAACATCCAGAAGTATAAAACACAAAAAAATGCTTACCGAAGAGAGAAAATGTATCATGCTCAGCACCCTCCTCCCGCCCTGTGGTGCAACTGATGTCCCTTTCTCCAAAAATGTACTCAATGGGACCGTAATGTTGCAACCACACACAAGTTGACCTGCTGCGAGGAAAAAACGTTTTAGTACATTTCAAACATGAAAAAGGTCATTTTAAAATCAACATAAAAAACCAAACATCCAAAAGTATAAAACACAAAAAAATGCTTACCGAAGAGAGAAAATGTATCGTGCTCAGCAACCTCCTCCCACCCTGTGGTGCAACTGATGTCCCTTTCTCCAAAAATGTACTCAATGGGACCGTAATGTTTCAGCCACACACAAGTTGACCTGCTGTGAGGAAAAAACGCGTTAGTACATTTCAAAAATGAGAAAGGTCATTTCAAAATCAACATTAAAAATCAAACATCCAAAAGTATAAAACACAAAAAAATGCTTACCGAAGAGAGAAAATGTATCGTGCTCAGCAGCCTCCTCCTGCCCTGTGGTGCAACTGTTGTCCCTTTCTCCAAAAATGTACTCAATGGGACCATAATGTTGCAACCACACACAAGTTGACCTGCTGTGAGGAAAAAACGTGTTAGTTCATTTCAAACATGAAAAAGGTCATTTTAAAATCAACATGAGAAACCAAACATCCAAAAGTATCAAACACAGAAAAATGCTTACCGAAGAGAGAAAATGTATCATGCTCGGCACCCTCCTCCTGCCCTGTGGTGCAACTGATGTCCCTTTCTCCAAAAATGTACTCTATGGGACCGTAATGTTGCAACCACACACAAGTTGACCTGCTGTGAGGAAAAAACGAGTTTGTACATTTCAAACTTGAAAAAGGTCATTTTAAAATCAACATGAAAAACCAAACATCCAAAAGTATAAAACACAAAAAAATGCTTACCGAAGAGAGAAAATGTATCGTGCTCAGCAGCCTCCTCCCGCCCTGTGGTGCAACTGATGTCCCTTTCTCCAAAAATGTACTCAATGGGACCGTAATGTTGCAACCACACACAAGTTGACCTGCTGTGAGGAAAAAACGTGTTAGTACATTTCAAACATGAAAAAGGTCATTTTTAAATCAACAAAAAAAACCAAACATCCAAAAGTATAAAACACAAAAAAATGCTTACCGAAGAGAGAAAATGTATCGTGCTCAGCAGCCTCCTCCCGCCCTGTGGTGCAACTGATGTCCCTGTCTCCAAAAATGTACTCAATGGAATCGTAATGTTGCAACCACACACAAGTTGACCTGCTGTGAGGAAAAAACGAGTTAGAACATTTCAAACATGAAAAAGGTCATTTTAAAACCAACATGAAAAACCAAACATCCAAAAGTATCAAACACAAAAAAATGCTTACCGAAGAAAGAAAATGTATCGTGCTCAGCACCCTCCTCCCGCCCTGTGGTGCAACTGATGTCCCTTTCTCCAAAAATGTACTCAATGGGACCGTAATGTTGCAACCACACACAAGTTGACCTGCTGTGAGGAAAAAGCGAGTTAGAACATTTCAAGCATGAAAAAGGTCATTTTAAAACCAACATGAAAAACCAAACATCCAAAAGTATAAAACACAAAAAAATGCTTACCGAAGAGAGAGAATGTATCGTGCTCAGCAGCCTCCTCCCACACTGTGGTGCAACAGATGTCCCTTTCTCCAAAAATGTACTCAATGGGACTGTAATGTTGCAACCACACACAAGTTGAACTGCTGTGAGGAAAAAATGTGTTAGTACATTTCAAACATAAAAATATCATTTTAAAATCAACATGAAAAAGCAAACATCCAAAAGTATAAAACACAAAAAAATGCTTACCGAAGAGAGAAAATGTATCATGCTCAGCACCCTCCTCCCGCCCTGTGGTGCAACTGATGTCCCTTTCTCCAAAAATGTACTCAATGGGACCGTAATGTAGCAACCACACACAAGTTGACCTGCTGTGAGGAAAAAACGAGTTAGTACATTTCAAACATGAAAAAGGTCATTTAAAATCAACATGAAAAACCAAACATCCAAAAGTATAAAACACAAAAAAATGCTTACCGAAGAGAGAAAATGTATCGTGCTCAACAGCCTCCTCCCGCCCAGTGGTGCAACTGATGTCCCTTTCTCCAAAAATGTACTCAATGGGACCGTAATTTTGCAACCACACACAAGTTGACCTGCTGTGAGGAAAAAACGAGTTAGTACATTTCAAACATGAAAAAGGTCATTTTAAAATCAACATGGAAAACCAAACATCCAAAAGTATCAAACATAAAAAAATACTTACCGAAGAGAGAAAATGTATCGTGCTCAGCAGCCTCCTCCCGCCCTATGGTGCAACTGATGTCCCTTTCTCCAAAAATGTACTCAATGGGACCGTAATGTTGCAACCACACACAAGTTGACCTGCTGTGAGGAAAAAACGTGTTAGTACATTTCAAACATGATAAAGGTCATTTTAAAATCAACATTAAAAATCAAACATCCAAAAGTATAAAACACAAAAAAATGCTTACCGAAGAGAGAAAATGTATCGTGCTCAGCAGCCTCCTCCCGCCCTGTGGTGCAACTTATGTCCCTTTCTCCAAAAATGTACTCAATGGGACCGTAATGTTGCAACCACACACAAGTTGACCTGCTGTGAGGAAAAAGCGAGTTAGAACATTTCAAGCATGAAAAAGGTCATTTTAAAATCAACATGAAAAACCAAACATCCAAAAGTATAAAACACAAAAAAATGCTTACCGAAGAGAGAAAATGTATCGTGCTCAGCAGCCTCCTCCCACACTGTGGTGCAACTGATGTCCCTTTCTCCAAAAATGTACTCAATGGGACTGTAACGTTGCAACCACACACAAGTTGAACTGCTGTGAGGAAAAAATGTGTTGGTACATTTCAAACATAAAAATATCATTTTAAAATCAACATGAAAAACCAAACATCCAAAAGTATAAAACACAAAAAAATGCTTACCGAGAGAGAAAATGTATCATGCTCAGCACCCTCCTCCCGCCCTGTGGTGCAACTGATGTCCCTTTCTCCAAAAATGTACTCAATGGGACCGTAATGTTGCAACCACACACAAGTTGACCTGCTGTGAGGAAAAAACGAGTTAGTACATTTCAAACATGAAAAAGGTCATTTAAAATCAACATGAAAAACCAAACATCCAAAAGTATAAAACACAAAAAAATGCTTAGCGACGAGAGAAAATGTATCGTACTCAGCAGCCTCCTCCCGCCCTGTGGTGCAACTGATGTCCCTTTCTCCAAAAATGTACTCAATGGGACCGTAATGTTGCAACCACACACAAGTTGACCTGCTGTGAGGAAAAAACGTGTTAGTACATTTCAAACATGAAAAAGGTCATTTTAAAATCAACATGAAAACCAAACATCCAAAAGTATCAAACACAAAAAAATGCTTACCGGAGAGAGAAAATGTATCGTGCTCAGCAGCCTCCTCCCGCCCTGTGGTGCAACTGATGTCCCTGTCTCCAAAAATTTACTCAATGGGACCGTAATGTTGCAACCGCACACAAGTTGACCTGCTGTGAGGAAAAAACGTGTTAGTACATTTCAAACATGAAAAAGGTCATTTTTAAATCAACATGAAAAACCAAACATCCAAAAGTATAAAACACAAAAAAATGCTTACCGGAGAGAGAAAATGTATCGTACTCAGCAGCCTCCTCCCGCCCTGTGGTGCAACTGATGTCCCTTTCTCCAAAAATGTACTCAATGGGACCGTAATGTTGCAACCACACACAAGTTGACCTGCTGTGAGGAAAAAACGAGTTAGTACATTTCAAACATGAAAAAGGTCATTTAAAATCAACATGAAAAACCAAACATCCAAAAGTATAAAACACTAAAAAATGCTTACCGAAGAGAGAAAATGTATCGTACTCAGCAGCCTCCTCCCGCCCTGTGGTGCAACTGATGTCCCTTTCTCCAAAAATGTACTCAATGGGACCGTAATGTTGCAACCACACACAAGTTGACCTGCTGTGAGGAAAAAACGTGTTAGTACATTTCAAACATGAAAAAGGTCATTTTTAAATCAACATGAAACACCAAACATCCAAAAGTATAAAACACAAAAAAATGCTTACCGAAGAGGGAAAATGTATCGTACTCAGCAGCCTCCTCCCGCCCTGTGGTGCAACTGATGTCCCTTTCTCCAAAAATGTACTCAATGGGACCGTAATGTTGCAACCGCACACAAGTTGACCTGCTGTGAGGAAAAAACGTGTTAGTACATTTCAAACATGAAAAAGGTCATTTTTAAATCAACATGAAAAACCAAACATCCAAAAGTATAAAACACAAAAAAATGCTTACCGAAGAGAGAAAATGTATCATGCTCAGCACCCTCCTCCCGCCCTGTGGTGCAACTGATGTCCCTTTCTCCAAAAATGTACTCAATGGGACCGTAATGTAGCAACCACACACAAGTTGACCTGCTGTGAGGAAAAAACGAGTTAGTACATTTCAAACATGAAAAAGGTCATTTAAAATCAACATGAAAAACCAAACATCCAAAAGTATAAAACACAAAAAAATGCTTACCGAAGAGAGAAAATGTATCGTACTCAGCAGCCTCCTCCCGCCCTGTGGTGCAACTGATGTCCCTTTCTCCAAAAATGTATTCAATGGGACCGTAATGTTGCAACCACACACAAGTTGACCTGCTGTGAGGAAAAAACGAGTTAGTACATTTCAAACATGAAAAAGGTCATTTAAAATCAACATGAAAAACCAAACATCCAAAAGTATAAAACACAAAAAAATGCTTACCGAAGAGAGAAAATGTATCGTACTCAGCAGCCTCCTCCCGCCCTGTGGTGCAACTGATGTCCCTTTCTCCAAAAATGTACTCAATGGGACCGTAATGTTGCAACCACACACAAGTTGACCTGCTGTGAGGAAAAAACGTGTTAGTACATTTCAAACATGAAAAAGGTCATTTTTAAATCAACATGAAAAACCAAACATCCAAAAGTATAAAACACAAAAAAATGCTTACCGAAGAGGGAAAATGTATCGTACTCAGCAGCCTCCTCCCGCCCTGTGGTGCAACTGATGTCCCTTTCTCCAAAAATGTACTCAATGGGACCGTAATGTTGCAACCGCACACAAGTTGACCTGCTGTGAGGAAAAAACGTGTTAGTACATTTCAAACATGAAAAAGGTCATTTTTAAATCAACATGAAAAACGAAACATCCACAAGTATAAAACACAAAAAAATGCTTACCGAAGAGAGAAAATGTATCATGCTCAGCACCCTCCTCCCGCCCTGTGGTGCAACTGATGTCCCTTTCTCCAAAAATGTACTCAATGGGACCGTAATGTAGCAACCACACACAAGTTGACCTGCTGTGAGGAAAAAACGAGTTAGTACATTTCAAACATGAAAAAGGTCATTTAAAATCAACATGAAAAACCAAACATCCAAAAGTATAAAACACAAAAAAATGCTTACCGAAGAGAGAAAATGTATCGTACTCAGCAGCCTCCTCCCGCCCTGTGGTGCAACTGATGTCCCTTTCTCCAAAAATGTACTCAATGGGACCGTAATGTTGCAACCACACACAAGTTGACCTGCTGTGAGGAAAAAACGTGTTAGTACATTTCAAACATGAAAAAGGTCATTTTTAAATCAACATGAAAAACCAAACATCCAAAAGTATAAAACACAAAAAAATGCTTACCGAAGAGAGAAAATGTATCGTACTCAGCAGCCTCCTCCCGCCCTGTGGTGCAACTGATGTCCCTTTCTCCAAAAATGTACTCAATGGGACCGTAATGTTGCAACCGCACACAAGTTGACCTGCTGTGAGGAAAAAACGTGTTAGTACATTTCAAACATGAAAAAGGTCATTTTTAAATCAACATGAAAAACCAAACATCCAAAAGTATAAAACACAAAAAAATGCTTACCGAAGAGAGAAAATGTATCATGCTCAGCACCCTCCTCCCGCCCTGTGGTGCAACTGATGTCCCTTTCTCCAAAAATGTACTCAATGGGACCGTAATGTAGCAACCACACACAAGTTGACCGGCTGTGAGGAAAAAACGAGTTAGTACATTTCAAACATGAAAAAGGTCATTTAAAATCAACATGAAAAACCAAACATCCAAAAGTATAAAACACAAAAAAATGCTTACCGAAGAGAGAAAATGTATCGTACTCAGCAGCCTCCTCCCGCCCTGTGGTGCAACTGATGTCCCTTTCTCCAAAAATGTACTCAATGGGACCGTAATGTTGCAACCACACACAAGTTGACCTGCTGTGAGGAAAAAATGTGTTAGTACATTTCAAACATGAAAAAGGTCATTTTAAAATCAACATGAAAACCAAACATCCAAAAGTATCAAACACAAAAAAATGCTTACCGGAGAGAGAAAATGTATCGTGCTCAGCAGCCTCCTCCCGCCCTGTGGTGCAACTGATGTCCCTGTCTCCAAAAATGTACTCAATGGGACCGTAATGATGCAACCGCACACAAGTTGACCTGCTGTGAGGAAAAAACGTGTTAGTACATTTCAAACATGAAAAAGGTCATTTTTAAATCAACATGAAAAACCAAACATCCAAAAGTATAAAACACAAAAAAATGCTTACCGAAGAGAGAAAATGTATCGTGCTCAGCAGCCTCCTCCCGCCCTGTGGTGCAACTGATGTCCCTTTCTCCAAAAATGTACTCAATGGGACCGTAATGTAGCAACCACACACAAGTTGACCTGCTGTGAGGAAAAAACGAGTTAGTACATTACAAACATGAAAAAGGTCATTTTAAAATCAACATGAAAAACCAAACATCCAAAAGTATAAAACACAAAAAAATGCTTACCGAAGAGAGAAAATGTATCGTACTCAGCAGCCTCCTCCCACACTGTGGTGCAACTGATGTCCCTTTCTCCAAAAATGTACTCAATGGGACTGTAATGTTGCAACCACACACAAGTTGAACTGCTGTGAGGTAAAAATGTGTTAGTACATTTCAAACATAAAAATATCATTTTAAAATCAACATGAAAAACCAAACATCCAAAAGTATAAAACACCAAAAAATGCTTACCGAAGAGAGAAAATGGATCATGCTCAGCACCCTCCTCCCGCCCTGTGGTGCAACTGATGTCCCTTTCTCCAAAAATGTACTCAATGGGACCGTAATGTAGCAACCACACACAAGTTGACCTGCTGTGAGGAAAAAGCGAGTTAGAACATTTCAAGCATGAAAAAGGTCATTTTAAAATCAACATGAAAAACCAAACATCCAAAAGTTTAAAACACAAAAAAATGCTTACCGAAGAGAAAAAAGGAATCGTGCTCAGCAGCCTCTTCCTGCCCTGTGGTGCAACTGATGTCCCTTTCTCCAAAAATGTACTCAATGGGACCGTAATGTAGCAACCACACACAAGTTGACCTGCTGTGAGGAAAAAACGTGTTAGTACATTTCAAACATGAAAAAGGACATTTTAAAATCGACATGAAAAACCAAACATCCAAAAGTATAAAGCACAAAAAAATGCTTACCGAAGAGAGAAAATGTATCATGCTCAGCACCCTCCTCCCGCCCTGTGGTGCAACTGATCTCCCATTCTCCAAAAATGTACTCAATGGGACCGTAATGTTGCAACCACACACAAGTTGACCTGCTGTGAGGAAAAAGCGAGTTAGAACATTTCAAGCATGAAAAAGGTCATTTTAAAATCAACAGGAAAAACCAAACATCCAAAAGTATAAAACACAAAAAAATGCTTACCGAAGAGAGAGAATGTATCGTGCTCAGCAGCCTCCTCCCACACTGTGGTGCAACTGATGTCCCTTTCTCCAAAAATGTACTCAATGGGACTGTAATGTTGCAACCACACACAAGTTGAACTGCTGTGAGGTAAAAATGTGTTAGTACATTTCAAACATAAAAATATCATTTTAAAATCAACATGAAAAACCAAACATCCAAAAGTATAAAACACAAAAAAATGCTTACCGAAGAGAGAAAATGTATCATGCTCAGCACCCTCCTCCCGCCCTGTGGTGCAACTGATGTCCCTTTCTCCAAAAATGTACTCAATGGGACCGTAATGTAGCAACCACACACAAGTTGACCTGCTGTGAGGAAAAAGCGAGTTAGAACATTTCAAGCTTGAAAAAGGTCATTTTAAAATCAACATGAAAAACCAAACATCCAAAAGTATAAAACACAAAAAAATGCTTACCGAAGAGAGAGAATTTATCGTGCTCAGCAGCCTCCTCCCACACTGTGGTGCAACTGATGTCCCTTTCTCCAAAAATGTACTCAATGGGACTGTAATGTTGCAACCACACTCAAGTTGAACTGCTGTGAGGTAAAAATGTGTTAGTACATTTCAAACATAAAAATACCATTTTAAAATCAACATGAAAAACCAAACATCCAAAAGTATAAAACACAAAAAAATGCTTACCGAAGAGAGAAAATGTATCATGCTCAGCACCCTCCTCCCGCCCTGTGGTGCAACTGATGTCCCTTTCTCCAAAAATGTACTCAATGGGACCGTAATGTAGCAACCACACACAAGTTGACCTGCTGTGAGGAAAAAACGAGTTAGTACATTTCAAACATGAAAAAGGTCATTTTAAAATCAACATGAAAAACCAAACATCCAAAAGTATAAAACACAAAAAAATGCTTACCGAAGAGAGAAAATGTATCGTACTCAGCAGCCCCTTCCCACACTGTGGTGCAACTGATGTCCCTTTCTCCAAAAATGTACTCAATGGGACCGTAATGTTGCAACCACACACAAGTTGACCTGCTGTGAGGAAAAAACGAGTTAGTACATTTCAAACATGAAAAAGGTCATTTAAAATCAACATGAAAAACCAAACATCCAAAAGTATAAAACACAAAAAAATGCTTACCGAAGAGAGAAAATGTATCGTACTCAGCAGCCTCCTCCCGCCCTGTGGTGCAACTGATGTCTCTTTCTCCAAAAATGTACTCAATGGGACCGTAATGTTGCAACCACACACAAGTTGACCTGCTGTGAGGAAAAAACGTGTTAGTACATTTCAAACATGAAAAAGGTCATTTTAAAATCAACATGAAAACCAAACATCCAAAAGTATCAAACACAAAAAAATGCTTACCGGAGAGATAAAATGTATCGTGCTCAGCAGCCTCCTCCGCCCTGTGGTGCAACTGATGTCCCTGTCTCCAAAAATGTACTCAATGGGACCGTAATGTTGCAACCGCACACAAGTTGACCTGCTGTGAGGAAAAAACGTGTTAGTACATTTCAAACATGAAAAAGGTCATTTTTAAATCAACATGAAAAACCAAACATCCAAAAGTATAAAACACAAAAAAATGCTTACCGAAGAGAAAAAAGGAATCGTGCTCAGCAGCCTCTTCCTGCCCTGTGGTGCAACTGATGTCCCTTTCTCCAAAAATGTACTCAATGGGACCGTAATGTTGCAACCACACACAAGTTGACCTGCTGTGAGGAAAAAACGTGTTAGTACATTTCAAACATGAAAAAGGACATTTTAAAATCGACATGAAAAACCAAACATCCAAAAGTATAAAGCACAAAAAAATGCTTACCGAAGAGAGAAAATGTATCATGCTCAGCACCCTCCTCCCGCCCTGTGGTGCAACTGATCTCCCATTCTCCAAAAATGTACTCAATGGGACCGTAATGTTGCAACCACACACAAGTTGACCTGCTGTGAGGAAAAAGCGAGTTAGAACATTTCAAGCATGAAAAAGGTCATTTTAAAATCAACATGAAAAACCAAACATCCAAAAGTATAAAACACAAAAAAATGCTTACCGAAGAGAAAAAAGGAATCGTGCTCAGCAGCCTCTTCCTGCCCTGTGGTGCAACTGATGTCCCTGTCTCCAAAAATGTACTCAATGGGACCGTAATGTTGCAACCACATACAAGTTGACCTGCTGTGAGGAAAAAACGTGTTAGTACATTTCAAACATGAAAAAGGACATTTTAAAATCGACATGAAAAACCAAACATCCAAAAGTATAAAGCACAAAAAAATGCTTACCGAAGAGAGAAAATGTATCATGCTCAGCACCCTCCTCCCGCCCTGTGGTGCAACTGATGTCCCTTTCTCCAAAAATGTACTCAATGGGACTGTAATGTTGCAACCACACACAAGTTGAACTGCTGTGAGGTAAAAATGTGTTAGTACATTTCAAACATAAAAATATCATTTTAAAATCAACATGAAAAACCAAACATCCACAAGTATAAAACACAAAAAAATGCTTACCGAAGAGAGAAAATGTATCATGCTCAGCACCCTCCTCCCGCCCTGTGGTGCAACTGATGTCCCTTTCTCCAAAAATGTACTCAATGGGACCGTAATGTAGCAACCACACACAAGTTGACCTGCTGTGAGGAAAAAGCGAGTTAGAACATTTCAAGCATGAAAAAGGTCATTTTAAAATCAACATGAAAAACCAAACATCCAAAAGTATAAAATACAAAAAAATGCTTACCGAAGAGATAGAATTTATCGTGCTCAGCAGCCTCCTCCCACACTGTGGTGCAACTGATGTCCCTTTCTCCAAAAATGTACTCAATGGGACTGTAATGTTGCAACCACACTCAAGTTGAACTGCTGTGAGGTAAAAATGTGTTAGTACATTTCAAACATAAAAATATCATTTTAAAATCAACATGAAAAACCAAACATCCAAAAGTATAAAACACAAAAAAATGCTTACCGAAGAGAGAAAATGTATCATGCTCAGCACCCTCCTCCCGCCCTGTGGTGCAACTGATGTCCCTTTCTCCAAAAATGTACTCAATGGGACCGTAATGTAGCAACCACACACAAGTTGACCTGCTGTGAGGAAAAAACGAGTTAGTACATTTCAAACATGAAAAAGGTCATTTTAAAATCAACATGAAAAACCAAACATCCAAAAGTATAAAACACAAAAAAATGCTTACCGAAGAGAGAAAATGTATCGTACTCAGCAGCCCCCTCCCACACTGTGGTGCAACTGATGTCCCTTTCTCCAAAAATGTACTCAATGGGACCGTAATGTTGCAACCACACACAAGTTGAACTGCTGTGAGGAAAAAACGAGTTAGTACATTTCAAACATGAAAAAGGTCATTTTTAAATCAACATGAAAAACCAAACATCCAAAAGTATAAAACACAAAAAAATGCTTACCGAAGAGGGAAAATGTATCGTACTCAGCAGCCTCCTCCCGCCCTGTGGTGCAACTGATGTCCCTTTCTCCAAAAATGTACTCAATGGGACCGTAATGTTGCAACCGCACACAAGTTGACCTGCTGTGAGGAAAAAACGTGTTAGTACATTTCAAACATGAAAAAGGTCATTTTTAAATCAACATGAAAAACGAAACATCCACAAGTATAAAACACAAAAAAATGCTTACCGAAGAGAGAAAATGTATCATGCTCAGCACCCTCCTCCCGCCCTGAGGTGCAACTGATGTCCCTTTCTCCAAAAATGTACTCAATGGGACCGTAATGTAGCAACCACACACAAGTTGACCTGCTGTGAGGAAAAAACGAGTTAGTACATTTCAAACATGAAAAAGGTCATTTAAAATCAACATGAAAAACCAAACATCCAAAAGTATAAAACACAAAAAAATGCTTACCGAAGAGAGAAAATGTATCGTACTCAGCAGCCTCCTCCCGCCCTGTGGTGCAACTGATGTCCCTTTCTCCAAAAATGTACTCAATGGGACCGTAATGTTGCAACCACACACAAGTTGACCTGCTGTGAGGAAAAAACGTGTTAGTACATTTCAAACATGAAAAAGGTCATTTTTAAATCAACATGAAAAACCAAACATCCAAAAGTATAAAACACAAAAAAATGCTTACCGAAGAGAGAAAATGTATCGTACTCAGCAGCCTCCTCCCGCCCTGTGGTGCAACTGATGTCCCTTTCTCCAAAAATGTACTCAATGGGACCGTAATGTTGCAACCGCACACAAGTTGACCTGCTGTGAGGAAAAAACGTGTTAGTACATTTCAAACATGAAAAAGGTCATTTTTAAATCAACATGAAAAACCAAACATCCAAAAGTATAAAACACAAAAAAATGCTTACCGAAGAGAGAAAATTTATCATGCTCAGCACCCTCCTCCCGCCCTGTGGTGCAACTGATGTCCCTTTCTCCAAAAATGTACTCAATGGGACCGTAATGTAGCAACCACACACAAGTTGACCTGCTGTGAGGAAAAAACGAGTTAGTACATTTCAAACATGAAAAAGGTCATTTAAAATCAACATGAAAAACCAAACATCCAAAAGTATAAAACACAAAAAAATGCTTACCGAAGAGAGAAAATGTATTGTACTCAGCAGCCTCCTCCCGCCCTGTGGTGCAACTGATGTCCCTTTCTCCAAAAATGTACTCAATGGGACCGTAATGTTGCAACCACACACAAGTTGACCTGCTGTGAGGAAAAAACGTGTTAGTACATTTCAAACATGAAAAAGGTCATTTTAAAATCAACATGAAAACCAAACATCCAAAAGTATCAAACACAAAAAAATGCTTACCGGAGAGAGAAAATGTATCGTGCTCAGCAGCCTCCTCCCGCCCTGTGGTGCAACTGATGTCCCTGTCTCCAAAAATGTACTCAATGGGACCGTAATGTTGCAACCGCACACAAGTTGACCTGCTGTGAGGAAAAAACGTGTTAGTACATTTCAAACATGAAAAAGGTCATTTTTAAATCAACATGAAAAACCAAACATCCAAAAGTATAAAACACAAAAAAATGCTTACCGAAGAGAGAAAATGTATCGTGCTCAGCAGCCTCCTCCCGCCCTGTGGTGCAACTGATGTCCCTTTCTCCAAAAATGTACTCAATGGGACTGTAATGTTGCAACCACACACAAGTTGACCTGCTGTGAGGAAAAAACGTGTTAGTACATTTCAAACATGAAAAAGGTCATTTTAAAATCAACATGAAAACCAAACATCCAAAAGTATCAAACACAAAAAAATGCTTACCGGAGAGATAAAATGTATCGTGCTCAGCAGCCTCCTCCCGCCCTGTGGTGCAACTGATGTCCCTGTCTCCAAAAATGTACTCAATGGGACCGTAATGTTGCAACCGCACACAAGTTGACCTGCTGTGAGGAAAAAACGTGTTAGTACATTTCAAACATGAAAAAGGTCATTTTTAAATCAACATGAAACACCAAACATCCAAAAGTATAAAACACAAAAAAATGCTTACCGAAGAGAAAAAAGGAATCGTGCTCAGCAGCCTCTTCCTGCCCTGTGGTGCAACTGATGTCCCTTTCTCCAAAAATGTACTCAATGGGACCGTAATGTTGCAACCACACACAAGTTGACCTGCTGTGAGGAAAAAACGTGTTAGTACATTTCAAACATGAAAAAGGACATTTTAAAATCGACATGAAAAACCAAACATCCAAAAGTATAAAGCACAAAAAAATGCTTACCGAAGAGAGAAAATGTATCATGCTCAGCACCCTCCTCCCGCCCTGTGGTGCAACTGATCTCCCATTCTCCAAAAATGTACTCATTGGGACCGTAATGTTGCAACCACACACAAGTTGACCTGCTGTGAGGAAAAAGCGAGTTAGAACATTTCAAGCATGAAAAAGGTCATTTTAAAATCAACATGAAAAACCAAACATCCAAAAGTATAAAACACAAAAAAATGCTTACCGAAGAGAGAGAATGTATCGTGCTCAGCAGCCTCCTCCCACACTGTGGTGCAACTGATGTCCCTTTCTCCAAAAATGTACTCAATGGGACTGTAATGTTGCAACCACACACAAGTTGAACTGCTGTGAGGTAAAAATGTGTTAGTACATTTCAAACATAAAAATATCATTTTAAAATCAACATGAAAAACCAAACATCCAAAAGAATAAAACACAAAAAAATGCTTACCGAAGAGAGAAAATGTATCATGCTCAGCACCCTCCTCCCGCCCTGTGGTGCAACTGATGTCCCTTTCTCCAAAAATGTACTCAATGGGACCGTAATGTAGCAACCACACACAAGTTGACCTGCTGTGAGGAAAAAACGAGTTAGTACATTACAAACATGAAAAAGGTCATTTTAAAATCAACATGAAAAACCAAACATCCAAAAGTATAAAACACAAAAAAATGCTTACCGAAGAGAGAAAATGTATCGTACTCAGCAGCCTCCTCCCACACTGTGGTGCAACTGATGTCCCTTTCTCCAAAAATGTACTCAATGGGACTGTAATGTTGCAACCACACACAAGTTGAACTGCTGTGAGGTAAAAATGTGTTAGTACATTTCAAACATAAAAATATCATTTTAAAATCAACATGAAAAACCAAACATCCAAAAGTATAAAACACCAAAAAATGCTTACCGAAGAGAGAAAATGGATCATGCTCAGCACCCTCCTCCCGCCCTGTGGTGCAACTGATGTCCCTTTCTCCAAAAATGTACTCAATGGGACCGTAATGTAGCAACCACACACAAGTTGACCTGCTGTGAGGAAAAAGCGAGTTAGAACATTTCAAGCATGAAAAAGGTCATTTTAAAATCAACATGAAAAACCAAACATCCAAAAGTATAAAACACAAAAAAATGCTTACCGAAGAGAAAAAAGGAATCGTGCTCAGCAGCCTCTTCCTGCCCTGTGGTGCAACTGATGTCCCTGTCTCCAAAAATGTACTCAATGGGACCGTAATGTTGCAACCACACACAAGTTGAGCTGCTGTGAGGAAAAAACGTGTTAGTACATTTCAAACATGAAAAAGGACATTTTAAAATCGACATGAAAAACCAAACATCCAAAAGTATAAAGCACAAAAAAATGCTTACCGAAGAGAGAAAATGTATCATGCTCAGCACCCTCCTCCCGCCCTGTGGTGCAACTGATCTCCCATTCTCCAAAAATGTACTCAATGGGACCGTAATGTTGCAACCACACACAAGTTGACCTGCTGTGAGGAAAAAGCGAGTTAGAACATTTCAAGCATGAAAAAGGTCATTTTAAAATCAACAGGAAAAACCAAACATCCAAAAGTATAAAACACAAAAAAATGCTTACCGAAGAGAGAGAATGTATCGTGCTCAGCAGCCTCCTCCCACACTGTGGTGCAACTGATGTCCCTTTCTCCAAAAATGTACTCAATGGGACTGTAATGTTGCAACCACACACAAGTTGAACTGCTGTGAGGTAAAAATGTGTTAGTACATTTCAAACATAAAAATATCATTTTAAAATCAACATGAAAAACCAAACATCCAAAAGTATAAAACACAAAAAAATGCTTACCGAAGAGAGAAAATGTATCATGCTCAGCACCCTCCTCCCGCCCTGTGGTGCAACTGATGTCCCTTTCTCCAAAAATGTACTCAATGGGACCGTAATGTAGCAACCACACACAAGTTGACCTGCTGTGAGGAAAAAGCGAGTTAGAACATTTCAAGCATGAAAAAGGTCATTTTAAAATCAACATGAAAAACCAAACATCCAAAAGTATAAAACACAAAAAAATGCTTACCGAAGAGAGAGAATTTATCGTGCTCAGCAGCCTCCTCCCACACTGTGGTGCAACTGATGTCCCTTTCTCCAAAAATGTACTCAATGGGACTGTAATGTTGCAACCACACTCAAGTTGAACTGCTGTGAGGTAAAAATGTGTTAGTACATTTCAAACATAAAAATACCATTTTAAAATCAACATGAAAAACCAAACATCCAAAAGTATAAAACACAAAAAAATGCTTACCGAAGAGAGAAAATGTATCATGCTCAGCACCCTCCTCCCGCCCTGTGGTGCAACTGATGTCCCTTTCTCCAAAAATGTACTCAATGGGACCGTAATGTAGCAACCACACACAAGTTGACCTGCTGTGAGGAAAAAACGAGTTAGTACATTTCAAACATGAAAAAGGTCATTTTAAAATCAACATGAAAAACCAAACATCCAAAAGTATAAAACACAAAAAAATGCTTACCGAAGAGAGAAAATGTATCGTACTCAGCAGCCCCCTCCCACACTGTGGTGCAACTGATGTCCCTTTCTCCAAAAATGTACTCAATGGGACCGTAATGTTGCAACCACACACAAGTTGACCTGCTGTGAGGAAAAAACGAGTTAGTACATTTCAAACATGAAAAAGGTCATTTAAAATCAACATGAAAAACCAAACATCCAAAAGTATAAAACACAAAAAAATGCTTACCGAAGAGAGAAAATGTATCGTACTCAGCAGCCTCCTCCCGCCCTGTGGTGCAACTGATGTCCCTTTCTCCAAAAATGTACTCAATGGGACCGTAATGTTGCAACCACACACAAGTTGACCTGCTGTGAGGAAAAAACGTGTTAGTACATTTCAAACATGAAAAAGGTCATTTTAAAATCAACATGAAAACCAAACATCCAAAAGTATCAAACACAAAAAAATGCTTACCGGAGAGATAAAATGTATCGTGCTCAGCAGCCTCCTCCCGCCCTGTGGTGCAACTGATGTCCCTGTCTCCAAAAATGTACTCAATGGGACCGTAATGTTGCAACCGCACACAAGTTGACCTGCTGTGAGGAAAAAACGTGTTAGTACATTTCAAACATGAAAAAGGTCATTTTTAAATCAACATGAAAAACCAAACATCCAAAAGTATAAAACACAAAAAAATGCTTACCGAAGAGAAAAAAGGAATCGTGCTCAGCAGCCTCTTCCTGCCCTGTGGTGCAACTGATGTCCCTTTCTCCAAAAATGTACTCAATGGGACCGTAATGTTGCAACCACACACAAGTTGACCTGCTGTGAGGAAAAAACGTGTTAGTACATTTCAAACATGAAAAAGGACATTTTAAAATCGACATGAAAAACCAAACATCCAAAAGTATAAAGCACAAAAAAATGCTTACCGAAGAGAGAAAATGTATCATGCTCAGCACCCTCCTCCCGCCCTGTGGTGCAACTGATCTCCCATTCTCCAAAAATGTACTCAATGGGACCGTAATGTTGCAACCACACACAAGTTGACCTGCTGTGAGGAAAAAGCGAGTTAGAACATTTCAAGCATGAAAAAGGTCATTTTAAAATCAACATGAAAAACCAAACATCCAAAAGTATAAAACACAAAAAAATGCTTACCGAAGAGAAAAAAGGAATCGTGCTCAGCAGCCTCTTCCTGCCCTGTGGTGCAACTGATGTCCCTGTCTCCAAAAATGTACTCAATGGGACCGTAATGTTGCAACCACATACAAGTTGACCTGCTGTGAGGAAAAAACGTGTTAGTACATTTCAAACATGAAAAAGGACATTTTAAAATCGACATGAAAAACCAAAAATCCAAAAGTATAAAGCACAAAAAAATGCTTACCGAAGAGAGAAAATGTATCATGCTCAGCACCCTCCTCCCGCCCTGTGGTGCAACTGATGTCCCTTTCTCCAAAAATGTACTCAATGGGACTGTAATGTTGCAACCACACACAAGTTGAACTGCTGTGAGGTAAAAATGTGTTAGTACATTTCAAACATAAAAATATCATTTTAAAATCAACATGAAAAACCAAACATCCAAAAGTATAAAACACAAAAAAATGCTTACCGAAGAGAGAAAATGTATCATGCTCAGCACCCTCCTCCCGCCCTGTGGTGCAACTGATGTCCCTTTCTCCAAAAATGTACTCAATGGGACCGTAATGTAGCAACCACACACAAGTTGACCTGCTGTGAGGAAAAAGCGAGTTAGAACATTTCAAGCATGAAAAAGGTCATTTTAAAATCAACATGAAAAACCAAACATCCAAAAGTATAAAACACAAAAAAATGCTTACCGAAGAGAGAGAATTTATCGTGCTCAGCAGCCTCCTCCCACACTGTGGTGCAACTGATGTCCCTTTCTCCAAAAATGTACTCAATGGGACTGTAATGTTGCAACCACACTCAAGTTGAACTGCTGTGAGGTAAAAATGTGTTAGTACATTTCAAACATAAAAATACCATTTTAAAATCAACATGAAAAACCAAACATCCAAAAGTATAAAACACAAAAAAATGCTTACCGAAGAGAGAAAATGTATCATGCTCAGCACCCTCCTCCCGCCCTGTGGTGCAACTGATGTCCCTTTCTCCAAAAATGTACTCAATGGGACCGTAATGTAGCAACCACACACAAGTTGACCTGCTGTGAGGAAAAAACGAGTTAGTACATTTCAAACATGAAAAAGGTCATTTTAAAATCAACATGAAAAACCAAACATCCAAAAGTATAAAACACAAAAAAATGCTTACCGAAGAGAGAAAATGTATCGTACTCAGCAGCCCCCTCCCACACTGTGGTGCAACTGATGTCCCTTTCTCCAAAAATGTACTCAATGGGACCGTAATGTTGCAACCACACACAAGTTGACCTGCTGTGAGGAAAAAACGAGTTAGTACATTTCAAACATGAAAAAGGTCATTTAAAATCAACATGAAAAACCAAACATCCAAAAGTATAAAACACAAAAAAATGCTTACCGAAGAGAGAAAATGTATCGTACTCAGCAGCCTCCTCCCGCCCTGTGGTGCAACTGATGTCCCTTTCTCCAAAAATGTACTCAATGGGACCGTAATGTTGCAACCACACACAAGTTGACCTGCTGTGAGGAAAAAACGTGTTAGTACATTTCAAACATGAAAAAGGTCATTTTAAAATCAACATGAAAACCAAACATCCAAAAGTATCAAACACAAAAAAATGCTTACCGGAGAGATAAAATGTATCGTGCTCAGCAGCCTCCTCCCGCCCTGTGGTGCAACTGATGTCCCTGTCTCCAAAAATGTACTCAATGGGACCGTAATGTTGCAACCGCACACAAGTTGACCTGCTGTGAGGAAAAAACGTGTTAGTACATTTCAAACATGAAAAAGGTCATTTTTAAATCAACATGAAAAACCAAACATCCAAAAGTATAAAACACAAAAAAATGCTTACCGAAGAGAAAAAAGGAATCGTGCTCAGCAGCCTCTTCCTGCCCTGTGGTGCAACTGATGTCCCTTTCTCCAAAAATGTACTCAATGGGACCGTAATGTTGCAACCACACACAAGTTGACCTGCTGTGAGGAAAAAACGTGTTAGTACATTTCAAACATGAAAAAGGACATTTTAAAATCGACATGAAAAACCAAACATCCAAAAGTATAAAGCACAAAAAAATGCTTACCGAAGAGAGAAAATGTATCATGCTCAGCACCCTCCTCCCGCCCTGTGGTGCAACTGATCTCCCATTCTCCAAAAATGTACTCAATGGGACCGTAATGTTGCAACCACACACAAGTTGACCTGCTGTGAGGAAAAAGCGAGTTAGAACATTTCAAGCATGAAAAAGGTCATTTTAAAATCAACATGAAAAACCAAACATCCAAAAGTATAAAACACAAAAAAATGCTTACCGAAGAGAAAAAAGGAATCGTGCTCAGCAGCCTCTTCCTGCCCTGTGGTGCAACTGATGTCCCTGTCTCCAAAAATGTACTCAATGGGACCGTAATGTTGCAACCACATACAAGTTGACCTGCTGTGAGGAAAAAACGTGTTAGTACATTTCAAACATGAAAAAGGACATTTTAAAATCGACATGAAAAACCAAAAATCCAAAAGTATAAAGCACAAAAAAATGCTTACCGAAGAGAGAAAATGTATCATGCTCAGCACCCTCCTCCCGCCCTGTGGTGCAACTGATGTCCCTTTCTCCAAAAATGTACTCAATGGGACTGTAATGTTGCAACCACACACAAGTTGAACTGCTGTGAGGTAAAAATGTGTTAGTACATTTCAAACATAAAAATATCATTTTAAAATCAACATGAAAAACCAAACATCCACAAGTATAAAACACAAAAAAATGCTTACCGAAGAGAGAAAATGTATCATGCTCAGCACCCTCCTCCCGCCCTGTGGTGCAACTGATGTCCCTTTCTCCAAAAATGTACTCAATGGGACCGTAATGTAGCAACCACACACAAGTTGACCTGCTGTGAGGAAAAAGCGAGTTAGAACATTTCAAGCATGAAAAAGGTCATTTTAAAATCAACATGAAAAACCAAACATCCAAAAGTATAAAATACAAAAAAATGCTTACCGAAGAGATAGAATTTATCGTGCTCAGCAGCCTCCTCCCACACTGTGGTGCAACTGATGTCCCTTTCTCCAAAAATGTACTCAATGGGACTGTAATGTTGCAACCACACTCAAGTTGAACTGCTGTGAGGTAAAAATGTGTTAGTACATTTCAAACATAAAAACATCATTTTAAAATCAACATGAATAACCAAACATCCAAAAGTATAAAACACAAAAAAATGCTTACCGAAGAGAGAAAATGTATCATGCTCAGCACCCTCCTCCCGCCCTGTGGTGCAACTGATGTCCCTTTCTCCAAAAATGTACTCAATGGGACCGTAATGTAGCAACCACACACAAGTTGACCTGCTGTGAGGAAAAAACGAGTTAGTACATTTCAAACATGAAAAAGGTCATTTTAAAATCAACATGAAAAACCAAACATCCAAAAGTATAAAACACAAAAAAATGCTTACCGAAGAGAGAAAATGTATCGTACTCAGCAGCCCCCTCCCACACTGTGGTGCAACTGATGTCCCTTTCTCCAAAAATGTACTCAATGGGACCGTAATGTTGCAACCACACACAAGTTGAACTGCTGTGAGGAAAAAACGAGTTAGTACATTTGAAACATGAAAAAGGTCATTTAAAATCAACATGAAAAACCAAACATCCAAAAGTATAAAACACAAAAAAATGCTTACCGAAGAGAGAAAATGTATCGTACTCAGCAGCCTCCTCCCGCCCTGTGGTGCAACTGATGCCCCTTTCTCCAAAAATGTACTCAATGGGACCGTAATGTTGCAACCACACACAAGTTGACCTGCTGTGAGGAAAAAACGTGTTAGTACATTTCAAACATGAAAAAGGTCATTTTAAAATCAACATGAAAACCAAACATCCAAAAGTATCAAACACAAAAAAATGCTTACCGGAGAGATAAAATGTATCGTGCTCAGCAGCCTCCTCCCGCCCTGTGGTGCAACTGATGTCCCTGTCTCCAAAAATGTACTCAATGGGACCGTAATGTTGCAACCGCACACAAGTTGACCCGCTGTGAGGAAAAAACGTGTTAGTACATTTCAAACATGAAAAAGGTCATTTTTAAATCAACATGAAAAACCAAACATCCAAAAGTATAAAACACAAAAAAATGCTTACCGAAGAGAAAAAAGGAATCGTGCTCAGCAGCCTCTTCCTGCCCTGTGGTGCAACTGATGTCCCTTTCTCCAAAAATGTACTCAATGGGAGCGTAATGTTGCAACCACACACAAGTTGACCTGCTGTGAGGAAAAAACGTGTTAGTACATTTCAAACATGAAAAAGGACATTTTAAAATCGACATGAAAAACCAAACATCCAAAAGTATAAAGCACAAAAAAATGCTTACCGAAGAGAGAAAATGTATCATGCTCAGCACCCTCCTCCCGCCCTGTGGTGCAACTGATCTCCCATTCTCCAAAAATGTACTCAATGGGACCGTAATGTTGCAACCACACACAAGTTGACCTGCTGTGAGGAAAAAGCGAGTTAGAACATTTCAAGCATGAAAAAGGTCATTTTAAAATCAACATGAAAAACCAAACATCCAAAAGTATAAAACACAAAAAAATGCTTACCGAAGAGAGAGAATCTATCGTGCTCAGCAGCCTCCTCCCACACTGTGGTGCAACTGATGTCCCTTTCTCCAAAAATGAACTCAATGGGACTGTAATGTTGCAACCACACACAAGTTGAACTGCTGTGAGGTAAAAATGTGTTAGTACATTTCAAACATAAAAATATCATTTTAAAATCAACATGAAAAACCAAACATCCAAAAGTATAAAACACAAAAAAATGCTTACCGAAGAGAGAAAATGTATCATACTCAGCACCCTCCTCCCGCCCTGTGGTGCAACTGATGTCCCTTTCTCCAAAAATGTACTCAATGGGACTGTAATGTAGCAACCACACACAAGTTGACCTGCTGTGAGGAAAAAACGAGTTAGTACATTTCAAACATGAAAAAGGTCATTTAAAATCAACATGAAAAACCAAACATCCAAAAGTATAAAACACAAAAAAATGCTTACCGAAGAGAGAAAATGTATCGTGCTCAGCAGCCTCCTCCCGCCCTGTGGTGCAACTGATGTCCCTTTCTCCAAAAATGTACTCAATGGGACCGTAATGTTGCAACCACACACAAGTTGACCTGCTGTGAGGAAAAAACGAGTTAGTACATTTCAAACATGAAAAAGGTCATTTTAAAATCAACATGAAAAACCAAACATCCAAAAGTATCAAACACAAAAAAATACTTACCGAAGAGTGAAAATGTATCGTGCTCAGCAGCCTCCTCCCGCCCTATGGTGCAACTGATGTCCCTTTCTCCAAAAATGTACTCAATGGGACCGTAATGTTGCAACCACACACAAGTTCACCTGCTGTGAGGAAAAAACGTGTTAGTACATTTCAAACATGATAAAGGTCATTTTAAAATCAACATTAAAAATCAAACATCCAAAAGTATAAAACACAAAAAAATGCTTACCGAAGAGAGAAAATGTATCGTGCTCAGCAGCCTCCTCCCGCCCTGTGGGACAACTGATGTCCCTTTCTCCAAAAATGTACTCAATGGGACCGTAATGTTGCAACCACACACAAGGTGACCTGCTGTGAGGAAAAAACGTGTTAGTACATTGCAAACATGAAAATATCATTTTAAAATCAACATGAAAAAACAAACATCCAAAAGTATAAAACACAAAAAAATGCTTACCGAAGAGAGAAAATGTATCATGCTCGGCACCCTCCTCCCGCCCTGTGGTGCAACTGATGTCCCTTTCTCCAAAAATGTACTCAATGGGAACGTAATGTTGCAACCACACACAAGTTGACCTGCTGTGAGGAAAAAACGAGTTAGTACATTTCAAACATGAAAAAGGTCATTTTAAAATCAACATGAAAAACCAAACATCCAAAAGTATAAAACACAAAAAAATGCTTACCGAAGAGAGAAAATGTATCATGCTCAACACCCTCCTCCCGCCCTGAGGTGCAACTGATGTCCCTTTCTCCAAAAATGTACTCAATGGGACCGTAATGTTGCAACCACGCACAAGTTGACCTGCTGTGAGGAAAAAACGAGTTAGTACATTTCAAACATGAAAAAGGTCATTTTAAAATCAACATGAAAAACCAAACATCCAAAAGTATAAAACACAAAAAAATGCTTACCGAAGAGAGAAAATGTATCGTGCTCAGCAGCCTCCCCCCACCCTGTGGTGCAACTGATGTCCCTTTCTCCAAAAATGTACTCAATGGGACCGTAATGTTGCAACCACACACAAGTTGACCTACTGTGAGGAAAAAACGTTTTAGTACATTTCAAACATGAAAAAGGTCATTTTAAAATCAACATGAAAAACCAAACATCCAAAAGTATAAAACACAAAAAAATGCTTACCGAAGAGGGAAAATGTATCGTGCTCAGCAGCCTCCTCCCGCCCTGTGGGACAACTGATGTCCCTTTCTCCAAAAATGTACTCAATGGGACCGTAATGTTGCAACCACACACAAGGTGACCTGCTGTGAGGAAAAAACGTGTTAGTACATTGCAAACATGAAAATATCATTTTAAAATCAACATGAAAAAACAAACATCCAAAAGTATAAAACACAAAAAAATGCTTACCGAAGACAGAAAATGTATCATGCTCGGCACCCTCCTCCCGCCCTGTGGTGCAACTGATGTCCCTTTCTCCAAAAATGTACTCAATGGGAACGTAATGTTGCAACCACACACAAGTTGACCTGCTGTGAGGAAAAAACGAGTTAGTACATTTCAAACATGAAAAAGGTCATTTTAAAATCAACATGAAAAACCAAACATCCAAAAGTATAAAACACAAAAAAATGCTTACCGAAGAGAGAAAATGTATCATGCTCAACACCCTCCTCCCGCCCTGAGGTGCAACTGATATCCCTTTCTCCAAAAATGTACTCAATGGGACCGTAATGTTGCAAGCACGCACAAGTTGACCTGCTGTGAGGAAAAAACGAGTTAGTACATTTCAAACATGAAAAAGGTCATTTTAAAATCAACATGAAAAACCAAACATCCAAAAGTATAAAACACAAAAAAGTGCTTACCGAAGAGAGAAAATGTATCGTGCTCAGCATCCTCCTCCCACCCTGTGGTGCAACTGATGTCCCTTTCTCCAAAAATGTACTCAATGGGACCGTAATGTTGCAACCACACACAAGTTGACCTGCTGTGAGGAAAAAACGTTTTAGTACATTTCAAACATGAAAAAGGTCATTTTAAAATCAACATGAAAAACCAAACATCCAAAAGTATAAAACACAAAAAAATGCTTACCGAAGAGAGAAAATGTATCGTGCTCAGCAGCCTGCTCCCGCCCTGTGGTGCGACTGATGTCCCTTTCTCCAAAAATGTACTCAATGGGACCGTAATGTTGCAACCACACACAAGTTGACCTGCTGTGAGGAAAAAACGCGTTAGTACATTTCAAACATGAAAAAGGTCATTTTAAAATCAACATTAAAAATCAAACATCCAAAAGTATAAAACACAAAAAAATGCTTACCGAAGAGAGGAAATGTATCGTGCTCAGCAGCCTCCTCCTGCCCTGTATTGCAACTGATGTCCCATTCTCCAAAAATGTACTCAATGGGACCATAATGTTGCAACCACACACAAGTTGACCTGCTGTGAGGAAAAAACGTGTTAGTTCATTTCAAACATGTAAAAGGTCATTTTAAAATCAACATGAAAAACCAAACATCCAAAAGTATCAAACACAAAAAAATGCTTACCGAAGAGAGAAAATGTATCATGCTCGGCACCGTCCTCCCACCCTGTGGTGCAACTGATGTCCCTTTCTCCAAAAATGTACTCAATGGGACCGTAATGTTGCAACCACACACAAGTTGACCTGCTGTGAGGAAAAAACGTGTTAGTACATTTCAAACATGAAAAAGGTCATTTTAAAATCAACATGAAAAACCAAACATCCAAAAGTATAAAACACAAAAAAATGCTTACCGAAGAGAGAAAATGTATCGTGCTCAGCAGCCTCTTCCTGCCCTGTGTTGCAACTGATGTCCCTTTCTCCAAAAATGTACTCAATGGGACCGTAATGTTGCAACCACACACAAGTTGACCTGCTGTCAGGAAAAAACGTGTTAGTACATTTCAAACATGAAAAAGGTCATTTTAAAATCGACATGAAAAACTAAACATCCAAAAATATAAAACACAAAAAAATGCTTACCAAAGAGAGAAAATGTATCATGCTCAGCACCCTCCTCCCGCCCTGTGGTGCAACTGATGTCCCTTTCTCCAAAAATGTACTCAATGGGACCGTAATGTTGCAACCACACACAAGTTGACCTGCTGTGAGGAAAAAGCGAGTTAGAACATTTCAAGCATGAAAAAGGTCATTTTAAAATCAATATGAAAAACCAAACATCCAAAAGTATAAAACACAAAAAAATGCTTACCGAAGAGAGAAAATGTATCGTGCTCAGCAGCCTCCTCCCACACTGTGGTGCAACTGATGTCCCTTTCTCCAAAAATGTACTCAATGGGACTGTAATGTTGCAACCACACACAAGTTGAACTGCTGTGAGGAAAAAATGTGTTAGTACATTTCAAACATAAAAATATCATTTTAAAATCAACATGAAAAACCAAACATCCAAAAGTATAAAACACAAAAAAATGCTTACCGAAGAGAGAAAATGTATCGTGCTCAGCAGCCTCCCCCCGCCCTGTGGTCCAACTGATGTCCCTTTCTCCAAAAATGTACTCAATGGGACCGTAATGTTGCAACCACACACAAGTTGACCTGCTGTGAGGAAAAAACGCGTTAGTACATTTCAAACATGATTAAGGTCATTTTAAAATCAACATTAAAAATCAAACATCCAAAAGTATAAAACACAAAAAAATGCTTACCGAAGAGAGAAAAAGTATCGTGGTCAGCAGCCTCCTTCCGCCCTGTGGGGCAACTGATGTCCCTTTCTCCAAAAATGTACTCAATGGGACCGTAATGTTGCAACCACACACAAGGTGACCTGCTGTGAGGAAAAAACGTGTTAGTACATTCAAACATGAAAATATCATTTTAAAATCAACATGAAAAACCAAACTTCCAAAAGTATAAAACACAAAAAAATGCTTACCGAAGAGAGAAAATGTATCATGCTCAGCACCCTCCTCCCGCCCTGTGGTGCAACTGATGTCCCTTTCTCCAAAAATGTACTCAATGCGACCGTAATGTTGCAACCACACACAAGTTGACCTGCTGTGAGGAAAAAACGAGTTAGTACATTTCAAACATGAAAAAGGTCATTTTAAAATCAACATGAAAAACCAAACATCCAAAAGTATAAAACACAAAAAAATGCTTACCGAAGAGAGAAAATGTATCGTGCTCAGCAGCCTCCTCCCGCCCTATGGTGCAACTGATGTCCCTTTCTCCAAAAATGTACTCAATGGGACCGTAATGTTGCAACCACACACAAGTTGACCTGCTGTGAGGAAAAAACGCGTTAGTACATTTCAAACATGATTAAGGTCATTTTAAAATCAACATTAAAAATCAAACATCCAAAAGTATAAAACACAAAAAAATGCTTACCGAAGAGAGAAAATGTATCGTGGTCAGCAGCCTCCTTCCGCCCTGTGGGGCAACTGATGTCCCTTTCTCCAAAAATGTACTCAATGGGACCGTAATGTTGCAACCACACACAAGGTGACCTGCTGTGAGGAAAAAACGTGTTAGTACATTAAACATGAAAATATCATTTTAAAATCAACATGAAAAAACAAACATCCAAAAGTATCAAACACAAAAAAATGCTTACCGAAGAGAGAAAATGTATCGTGCTCAGCAGCCTCCTCCTGCCCTGTGGTGCAACTTATGTCCCTTTCTCCAAAAATGTACTCAATGGGACCGTAATGTTGCAACCACACACAAGTTGACCTGCTGTGAAGAAAAAACGTGTTAGTACATTTCAAACATGAAAAAGGTCATTTTTAAATCAACATGAAAAACCAAACTTCCAAAAGTATAAAACACAAAAAAATGCTTACCGAAGAGAGAAAATGTATCGTGCTCAGCAGCCTCCTCCTGCCCTGTGGTGCAACTGATGTCCCTTTCTCCAAAAATGTACTCAATGGGACCGTAATGTTGCAACCACACACAAGTTGACCTACTGTCAGGAAAAAACGTGTTAGTACATTTCAAACATGAAAAAGGTCATTTTAAAATCGACATGAAAAACCAAACATCCAAAAGTATAAAACACAAAAAAATGCTTACCGAAGAGAGAAAATGTATCGTGCTCAGCAGCCTCCTCCCGCCCTGTGGTGCAACTGATGTTCCTTTCTCCAAAAATGTACTCAATGGGACCGTAATGTTGCAACCACACACAAGTTGACCTGCTGTGAGGAAAAAACGCGTTAGTACATTTCAAACATGAAAAAGGTCATTTTAAAATCAAAATGAAAAATCAAACATCCAAAAGTATGAAAGACAAAAAAAAGCTTACCGAAGAGAGAAAATGTATCATGCTCAGCAGCCTCCTCCCGCCCTGTTGTGCAACTGATGTCCCTTTCTCCAAAAATGTACTCAATGGGAACGTAATGTTGCAAGCACGCACAAGTTGACCTGCTGTGAGGAAAAAACGAGTTAGTACATTTCAAACATGAAAAAGGTCATTTTAAAATCAACATGAAAAACCAAACATCCAAAAGTATAAAACACAAAAAAATGCTTACCGAAGAGAGAAAATGTATCATGCTCAACACCCTCCTCCCGCCCTGAGGTGCAACTGATATCCCTTTCTCCAAAAATGTACTCAATGGGACCGTAATGTTGCAAGCACGCACAAGTTGACCTGCTGTGAGGAAAAAACGAGTTAGTACATTTCAAACATGAAAAAGGTCATTTTAAAATCAACATGAAAAACCAAACATCCAAAAGTATAAAACACAAAAAAGTGCTTACCGAAGAGAGAAAATGTATCGTGCTCAGCATCCTCCTCCCACCCTGTGGTGCAACTGATGTCCCTTTCTCCAAAAATGTACTCAATGGGACCGTAATGTTGCAACCACACACAAGTTGACCTGCTGTGAGGAAAAAACGTTTTAGTACATTTCAAACATGAAAAAGGTCATTTTAAAATCAACATGAAAAACCAAACATCCAAAAGTATAAAACACAAAAAAATGCTTACCGAAGAGAGAAAATGTATCGTGCTCAGCAGCCTGCTCCCGCCCTGTGGTGCGACTGATGTCCCTTTCTCCAAAAATGTACTCAATGGGACCGTAATGTTGCAACCACACACAAGTTGACCTGCTGTGAGGAAAAAACGCGTTAGTACATTTCAAACATGAAAAAGGTCATTTTAAAATCAACATTAAAAATCAAACATCCAAAAGTATAAAACACAAAAAAATGCTTACCGAAGAGAGGAAATGTATCGTGCTCAGCAGCCTCCTCCTGCCCTGTATTGCAACTGATGTCCCATTCTCCAAAAATGTACTCAATGGGACCATAATGTTGCAACCACACACAAGTTGACCTGCTGTGAGGAAAAAACGTGTTAGTTCATTTCAAACATGTAAAAGGTCATTTTAAAATCAACATGAAAAACCAAACATCCAAAAGTATCAAACACAAAAAAATGCTTACCGAAGAGAGAAAATGTATCATGCTCGGCACCGTCCTCCCACCCTGTGGTGCAACTGATGTCCCTTTCTCCAAAAATGTACTCAATGGGACCGTAATGTTGCAACCACACACAAGTTGACCTGCTGTGAGGAAAAAACGTGTTAGTACATTTCAAACATGAAAAAGGTCATTTTAAAATCAACATGAAAAACCAAACATCCAAAAGTATAAAACACAAAAAAATGCTTACCGAAGAGAGAAAATGTATCGTGCTCAGCAGCCTCTTCCTGCCCTGTGTTGCAACTGATGTCCCTTTCTCCAAAAATGTACTCAATGGGACCGTAATGTTGCAACCACACACAAGTTGACCTGCTGTCAGGAAAAAACGTGTTAGTACATTTCAAACATGAAAAAGGTCATTTTAAAATCGACATGAAAAACTAAACATCCAAAAGTATAAAACACAAAAAAATGCTTACCAAAGAGAGAAAATGTATCATGCTCAGCACCCTCCTCCCGCCCTGTGGTGCAACTGATGTCCCTTTCTCCAAAAATGTACTCAATGGGACCGTAATGTTGCAACCACACACAAGTTGACCTGCTGTGAGGAAAAAGCGAGTTAGAACATTTCAAGCATGAAAAAGGTCATTTTAAAATCAATATGAAAAACCAAACATCCAAAAGTATAAAACACAAAAAAATGCTTACCGAAGAGAGAAAATGTATCGTGCTCAGCAGCCTCCTCCCACACTGTGGTGCAACTGATGTCCCTTTCTCCAAAAATGTACTCAATGGGACTGTAATGTTGCAACCACACACAAGTTGAACTGCTGTGAGGAAAAAATGTGTTAGTACATTTCAAACATAAAAATATCATTTTAAAATCAACATGAAAAACCAAACATCCAAAAGTATAAAACACAAAAAAATGCTTACCGAAGAGAGAAAATGTATCGTGCTCAGCAGCCTCCCCCCGCCCTGTGGTCCAACTGATGTCCCTTTCTCCAAAAATGTACTCAATGGGACCGTAATGTTGCAACCACACACAAGTTGACCTGCTGTGAGGAAAAAACGTGTTAGTACATTTCAAACATGAAAAAGGTCATTTTAAAATCAACATGAAAAACCAAACATCCAAAAGTATCAAACACAAAAAAATGCTTACCGAAGAGAGATAATGTATCGTGCTCAGCAGCCTCCTCCCGCCCTATGGTGCAACTGATGTCCCTTTCTCCAAAAATGTACTCAATGGGACCGTAATGTTGCAACCACACACAAGTTGACCTGCTGTGAGGAAAAAACGTGTTAGTACATTTCAAACATGAAAAAGGTCATTTTAAAATCAACATGAAAAACCAAACATCCAAAAGTATCAAACACAAAAAAATGCTTACCGAAGAGAGATAATGTATCGTGCTCAGCAGCCTCCTCCCGCCCTATGGTGCAACTGATGTCCCTTTCTCCAAAAATGTACTCAATGGGACCGTAATGTTGCAACCACACACAAGTTGACCTGCTGTGAGGAAAAAACGCGTTAGTACATTTCAAACATGATTAAGGTCATTTTAAAATCAACATTAAAAATCAAACATCCAAAAGTAAGAAAGACAAAAAAAAGCTTACCGAAGAGAGAAAAAGTATCGTGGTCAGCAGCCTCCTTCCGCCCTGTGGGGCAACTGATGTCCCTTTCTCCAAAAATGTACTCAATGGGACCGTAATGTTGCAACCACACACAAGGTGACCTGCTGTGAGGAAAAAACGTGTTAGTACATTCAAACATGAAAATATCATTTTAAAATCAACATGAAAAACCAAACTTCCAAAAGTATAAAACACAAAAAAATGCTTACCGAAGAGAGAAAATGTATCATGCTCAGCACCCTCCTCCCGCCCTGTGGTGCAACTGATGTCCCTTTCTCCAAAAATGTACTCAATGCGACCGTAATGTTGCAACCACACACAAGTTGACCTGCTGTGAGGAAAAAACGAGTTAGTACATTTCAAACATGAAAAAGGTCATTTTAAAATCAACATGAAAAACCAAACATCCAAAAGTATAAAACACAAAAAAATGCTTACCGAAGAGAGAAAATGTATCGTGCTCAGCAGCCTCCTCCTGCCCTGTGGTGCAACTTATGTCCCTTTCTCCAAAAATGTACTCAATGGGACCGTAATGTTGCAACCACACACAAGTTGACCTGCTGTGAGGAAAAAACGCGTTAGTACATTTCAAACATGATTAAGGTCATTTTAAAATCAACATTAAAAATCAAACATCCAAAAGTATAAAACACAAAAAAATGCTTACCGAAGAGAGAAAATGTATCATGCTCGGCACCGTCCTCCCACCCTGTGGTGCAACTGATGTCCCTTTCTCCAAAAATGTACTCAATGGGACCGTAATGTTGCAACCACACACAAGTTGACCTGCTGTGAGGAAAAAACGTGTTAGTACATTTCAAACATGAAAAAGGTCATTTTAAAATCAACATGAAAAACCAAACATCCAAAAGTATCAAACACAAAAAAATGCTTACCGAAGAGAGATAATGTATCGTGCTCAGCAGCCTCCTCCCGCCCTATGGTGCAACTGATGTCCCTTTCTCCAAAAATGTACTCAATGGGACCGTAATGTTGCAACCACACACAAGTTGACCTGCTGTGAGGAAAAAACGCGTTAGTACATTTCAAACATGATTAAGGTCATTTTAAAATCAACATTAAAAATCAAACATCCAAAAGTAAGAAAGACAAAAAAAAGCTTACCGAAGAGAGAAAAAGTATCGTGGTCAGCAGCCTCCTTCCGCCCTGTGGGGCAACTGATGTCCCTTTCTCCAAAAATGTACTCAATGGGACCGTAATGTTGCAACCACACACAAGGTGACCTGCTGTGAGGAAAAAACGTGTTAGTACATTCAAACATGAAAATATCATTTTAAAATCAACATGAAAAACCAAACTTCCAAAAGTATAAAACACAAAAAAATGCTTACCGAAGAGAGAAAATGTATCATGCTCAGCACCCTCCTCCCGCCCTGTGGTGCAACTGATGTCCCTTTCTCCAAAAATGTACTCAATGCGACCGTAATGTTGCAACCACACACAAGTTGACCTGCTGTGAGGAAAAAACGAGTTAGTACATTTCAAACATGAAAAAGGTCATTTTAAAATCAACATGAAAAACCAAACATCCAAAAGTATAAAACACAAAAAAATGCTTACCGAAGAGAGAAAATGTATCGTGCTCAGCAGCCTCCTCCCGCCCTATGGTGCAACTGATGTCCCTTTCTCCAAAAATGTACTCAATGGGACCGTAATGTTGCAACCACACACAAGTTGACCTGCTGTGAGGAAAAAACGCGTTAGTACATTTCAAACATGATTAAGGTCATTTTAAAATCAACATTAAAAATCAAACATCCAAAAGTATAAAACACAAAAAAATGCTTACCGAAGAGAGAAAATGTATCGTGGTCAGCAGCCTCCTTCCGCCCTGTGGGGCAACTGATGTCCCTTTCTCCAAAAATGTACTCAATGGGACCGTAATGTTGCAACCACACACAAGGTGACCTGCTGTGAGGAAAAAACGTGTTAGTACATTTCAAACATGAAAATATCATTTTAAAATCAACATGAAAAAACAAACATCCAAAAGTATCAAACACAAAAAAATGCTTACCGAAGAGAGAAAATGTATCGTGCTCAGCAGCCTCCTCCTGCCCTGTGGTGCAACTTATGTCCCTTTCTCCAAAAATGTACTCAATGGGACCGTAATGTTGCAACCACACACAAGTTGACCTGCTGTGAAGAAAAAACGTGTTAGTACATTTCAAACATGAAAAAGGTCATTTTTAAATCAACATGAAAAACCAAACTTCCAAAAGTATAAAACACAAAAAAATGCTTACCGAAGAGAGAAAATGTATCGTGCTCAGCAGCCTCCTCCTGCCCTGTGGTGCAACTGATGTCCCTTTCTCCAAAAATGTACTCAATGGGACCGTAATGTTGCAACCACACACAAGTTGACCTACTGTCAGGAAAAAACGTGTTAGTACATTTCAAACATGAAAAAGGTCATTTTAAAATCGACATGAAAAACCAAACATCCAAAAGAATAAAACACAAAAAAATGCTTACCGAAGAGAGAAAATGTATCGTGCTCAGCAGCCTCCTCCCGCCCTGTGGTGCAACTGATGTTCCTTTCTCCAAAAATGTACTCAATGGGACCGTAATGTTGCAACCACACACAAGTTGACCTGCTGTGAGGAAAAAACGCGTTAGTACATTTCAAACATGAAAAAGGTCATTTTAAAATCAAAATGAAAAATCAAACATCCAAAAGTATGAAAGACAAAAAAAAGCTTACCGAAGAGAGAAAATGTATCATGCTCAGCAGCCTCCTCCCGCCCTGTTGTGCAACTGATGTCCCTTTCTCCAAAAATGTACTCAATGGGACCGTAATGTTGCAACCACACACAAGTTGACCTGCTGTGAGGAAAAAAATGTGTTAATACATTTCAAACATGAAAATATCATTTTAAAATCAACATGAAAATCCAAACATCCAAAAGTATAAAACACAAAAAAATGCTTACCGAAGAGAGAAAATGTATCATGCTCAGCACCCTCCTCCCACCCTGTGGTGCAACTGATGTCCCTTTCTCCAAAAATGTACTCAATGGGACTGTAATGTTGCAACCACACACAAGTTGACCTGCTGTGAGGAAAAAACGAGTTAGTACATTTCAAACATGAAAAAGGTCATTTTAAAATCAACATGAAGAACCAAACATCCAAAAGTATCAAACACAAAAAACTGCTTACCGAAGAGAGAAAATGTATCGTGCTCAGCAGCCTCCTCCCGCCCTGTGGTGCAACTGATGTCCCTTTCTCCAAAAATGTACTCAATGGGGCCGTAATGTTGCAACCACAGACAAGTTGACCTGCTGTGAGGAAAAAACGAGTTAGTACATTTCAAACATGATAAACGTCATTTTAGAATCAACATTAAAAATCAAACATGCAAAAGTATAAAACACAAAAAAATGCTTACCGAAGAGAGAAAATGTATCGTGCTCAGTAGCCTCCTCCCGCCCTGTGGTGCAACTGATGTCCCTTTCTCCAAAAATGTACTCAATGGGACCGTAATGTTGCAACCACACACAAGTTGACCTGCTGTGAGAAAAAAACGTGTTAGTACATTTCAAACATGAAAATATCATTTTAAAATCAACATGAAAAAACAAACATCCAAAAGTATAGAACACAAAAAAATGCTTACCGAAGAGAGAAAATGTATCATGCTCAGCAGCCTCCTCCCGCCCTGTGGTGCAACTGATGTCCCTTTCTCCAAAAATGTACTCAATGGGACCGTAATGTTGCAACCACACACAAGTTGACCTGCTGTGAGGAAAAAACGTGTTAGTACATTTCAAACATGAAAAAGGTCATTTTAAAATCAACATGAAAAATCAAACATCCAAAAGTAAGAAAGACAAAAAAAAGCTTACCGAAGAGAGAAAATGTATCGTGCTCAGCAGCCTCCTCCCGCCCTGTTGTGCAACTGATGTCCCTTTCTCCAAAAATGTACTCAATGGGACCGTAATGTTGCAACCACACACAAGTTGACCTGCTGTGAGGAAAAAAATGTGTTAATACATTTCAAACATGAAAATATCATTTTAAAATCAACATGAAAATCCAAACATCCAAAAGTATAAAACACAAAAAAATGCTTACCGAAGAGAGAAAATGTATCGTGCTCAGCACTCTCCTCCCACCCTGTGGTGCAACTGATGTCCCTTTCTCCAAAAATGTACTCAATGGGACCGTAATGTTGCAACCACAGACAAGTTGACCTGCTGTGAGGAAAAAACGAGTTAGTACATTTCAAACATGATAAACGTCATTTTAAAATCAACATTAAAAATCAAACATGCAAAAGTATAAAACACAAAAAAATGCTTACCGAAGAGAGAAAATGTATCGTGCTCAGTAGCCTCCTCCCGCCCTGTGTTGCAACTGATGTCCCTTTCTCCAAAAATGTACTCAATGGGACCGTAATGTTGCAACCACACACAAGTTGACCTGCTGTGAGAAAAAAACGTGTTAGTACATTTCAAACATGAAAATATCATTTTAAAATCAACATGAAAAAACAAACATCCAAAAGTATAGAACACAAAAAAATGCTTACCGAAGAGAGAAAATGTATCATGCTCAGCAGCCTCCTCCCGCCCTGTGGTGCAACTGATGTCCCTTTCTCCAAAAATGTACTCAATGGGACCGTAATGTTGCAACCACACACAAGTTGACCTGCTGTGAGGAAAAAACGTGTTAGTACATTTCAAACATGAAAAAGGTCATTTTAAAATCAACATGAAAAATCAAACATCCAAAAGTAAGAAAGACAAAAAAAAGCTTACCGAAGAGAGAAAATGTATCGTGCTCAGCAGCCTCCTCCCGCCCTGTTGTGCAACTGATGTCCCTTTCTCCAAAAATGTACTCAATGGGACCGTAATGTTGCAACCACAGACAAGTTGACCTGCTGTGAGGAAAAAACGAGTTAGTACATTTCAAACATGATAAACGTCATTTTAGAATCAACATTAAAAATCAAACATGCAAAAGTATAAAACACAAAAAAATGCTTACCGAAGAGAGAAAATGTATCGTGCTCAGTAGCCTCCTCCCGCCCTGTGGTGCAACTGATGTCCCTTTCTCCAAAAATGTACTCAATGGGACCGTAATGTTGCAACCACAGACAAGTTGACCTGCTGTGAGAAAAAAACGTGTTAGTACATTTCAAACATGAAAATATCATTTTAAAATCAACATGAAAAAACAAACATCCAAAAGTATAGAACACAAAAAAATGCTTACCGAAGAGAGAAAATGTATCATGCTCAGCAGCCTCCTCCCGCCCTGTGGTGCAACTGATGTCCCTTTCTCCAAAAATGTACTCAATGGGACCGTAATGTTGCAACCACACACAAGTTGACCTGCTGTGAGGAAAAAACGTGTTAGTACATTTCAAACATGAAAAAGGTCATTTTAAAATCAACATGAAAAATCAAACATCCAAAAGTATCAAACACAAAAAACTGCTTACCGAAGAGAGAAAATGTATCGTGCTCAGCAGCCTCCTCCCGCCCTGTGGTGCAACTGATGTCCCTTTCTCCAAAAATGTACTCAATGGGGCCGTAATGTTGCAACCACAGACAAGTTGACCTGCTGTGAGGAAAAAACGAGTTAGTACATTTCAAACATGATAAACGTCATTTTAGAATCAACATTAAAAATCAAACATGCAAAAGTATAAAACACAAAAAAATGCTTACCGAAGAGAGAAAATGTATCGTGCTCAGTAGCCTCCTCCCGCCCTGTGGTGCAACTGATGTCCCTTTCTCCAAAAATGTACTCAATGGGACCGTAATGTTGCAACCACACACAAGTTGACCTGCTGTGAGAAAAAAACGTGTTAGTACATTTCAAACATGAAAATATCATTTTAAAATCAACATGAAAAAACAAACATCCAAAAGTATAGAACACAAAAAAATGCTTACCGAAGAGAGAAAATGTATCATGCTCAGCAGCCTCCTCCCGCCCTGTGGTGCAACTGATGTCCCTTTCTCCAAAAATGTACTCAATGGGACCGTAATGTTGCAACCACACACAAGTTGACCTGCTGTGAGGAAAAAACGTGTTAGTACATTTCAAACATGAAAAAGGTCATTTTAAAATCAACATGAAAAATCAAACATCCAAAAGTAAGAAAGACAAAAAAAAGCTTACCGAAGAGAGAAAATGTATCGTGCTCAGCAGCCTCCTCCCGCCCTGTTGTGCAACTGATGTCCCTTTCTCCAAAAATGTACTCAATGGGACCGTAATGTTGCAACCACACACAAGTTGACCTGCTGTGAGGAAAAAACGTGTTAGTACATTTCAAACATGAAAATATCATTTTAAAATCAACATGAAAAAACAAACATCCAAAAGTATAGAACACAAAAAAATGCTTACCGAAGAGAGAAAATGTATCATGCTCAGCAGCCTCCTCCCGCCCTGTGGTGCAACTGATGTCCCTTTCTCCAAAAATGTACTCAATGGGACCGTAATGTTGCAACCACACACAAGTTGACCTGCTGTGAGGAAAAAACGTGTTAGTACATTTCAAACATGAAAAAGGTCATTTTAAAATCAACATGAAAAATCAAACATCCAAAAGTAAGAAAGACAAAAAAAAGCTTACCGAAGAGAGAAAATGTATCGTGCTCAGCAGCCTCCTCCCGCCCTGTTGTGCAACTGATGTCCCTTTCTCCAAAAATGTACTCAATGGGGCCGTAATGTTGCAACCACAGACAAGTTGACCTGCTGTGAGGAAAAAACGAGTTAGTACATTTCAAACATGATAAACGTCATTTTAGAATCAACATTAAAAATCAAACATGCAAAAGTATAAAACACAAAAAAATGCTTACCGAAGAGAGAAAATGTATCGTGCTCAGTAGCCTCCTCCCGCCCTGTGGTGCAACTGATGTCCCTTTCTCCAAAAATGTACTCAATGGGACTGTAATGTTGCAACCACACACAAGTTGACCTGCTGTGAGGAAAAAACGTGTTAGTACATTTCAAACATGAAAAAGGTCATTTTAAAATCAACATGAAAAATCAAACATCCAAAAGTAAGAAAGACAAAAAAAAGCTTACCGAAGAGAGAAAATGTATCGTGCTCAGCAGCCTCCTCCCGCCCTGTTGTGCAACTGATGTCCCTTTCTCCAAAAATGTACTCAATGGGACCGTAATGTTGCAACCACACACAAGTTGACCTGCTGTGAGGAAAAAACGAGTTAGTACATTTCAAACATGAAAAAGGTCATTTTAAAATCAACATGAAAAATCAAACATCCAAAAGTAAGAAAGACAAAAAAAAGCTTACCGAAGAGAGAAAATGTATCGTGCTCAGCAGCCTCCTCCCGCCCTGTTGTGCAACTGATGTCCCTTTCTCCAAAAATGTACTCAATGGGACCGTAATGTTGCAACCACACACAAGTTGACCTGCTGTGAGAAAAAAACGTGTTAGTACATTTCAAACATGAAAATATCATTTTAAAATCAACATGAAAAAACAAACATCCAAAAGTATAGAACACAAAAAAATGCTTACCGAAGAGAGAAAATGTATCATGCTCAGCAGCCTCGTCCCGCCCTGTGGTGCAACTGATGTCCCTTTCTCCAAAAATGTACTCAATGGGACCGTAATGTTGCAACCACACACAAGTTGACCTGCTGTGAGGAAAAAACGTGTTAGTACATTTCAAACATGAAAAAGGTCATTTTAAAATCAACATGAAAAATCAAACATCCAAAAGTAAGAAAGACAAAAAAAAGCTTACCGAAGAGAGAAAATGTATCGTGCTCAGCAGCCTCCTCCCGCCCTGTTGTGCAACTGATGTCCCTTTCTCCAAAAATGTACTCAATGGGACCGTAATGTTGCAACCACACACAAGTTGACCTGCTGTGAGGAAAAAACGAGTTAGTACATTTCAAACATGAAAAAGGTCATTTTAAAATCAACATGAAAAATCAAACATCCAAAAGTAAGAAAGACAAAAAAAAGCTTACCGAAGAGAGAAAATGTATCGTGCTCAGCAGCCTCCTCCCGCCCTGTTGTGCAACTGATGTCCCTTTCTCCAAAAATGTACTCAATGGGACCGTAATGTTGCAACCACACACAAGTTGACCTGCTGTGAGAAAAAAACGTGTTAGTACATTTCAAACATGAAAATATCATTTTAAAATCAACATGAAAAAACAAACATCCAAAAGTATAGAACACAAAAAAATGCTTACCGAAGAGAGAAAATGTATCATGCTCAGCAGCCTCCTCCCGCCCTGTGGTGCAACTGATGTCCCTTTCTCCAAAAATGTACTCAATGGGACCGTAATGTTGCAACCACACACAAGTTGACCTGCTGTGAGGAAAAAACGTGTTAGTACATTTCAAACATGAAAAAGGTCATTTTAAAATCAACATGAAAAATCAAACATCCAAAAGTAAGAAAGACAAAAAAAAGCTTACCGAAGAGAGAAAATGTATCGTGCTCAGCAGCCTCCTCCCGCCCTGTTGTGCAACTGATGTCCCTTTCTCCAAAAATGTACTCAATGGGGCCGTAATGTTGCAACCACAGACAAGTTGACCTGCTGTGAGGAAAAAACGAGTTAGTACATTTCAAACATGATAAACGTCATTTTAGAATCAACATTAAAAATCAAACATGCAAAAGTATAAAACACAAAAAAATGCTTACCGAAGAGAGAAAATGTATCGTGCTCAGCAGCCTCCTCCCGCCCTGTTGTGCAACTGATGTCCCTTTCTCCAAAAATGTACTCAATGGGACCGTAATGTTGCAACCACACACAAGTTGACCTGCTGTGAGGAAAAAACGTGTTAGTACATTTCAAACATGAAAATATCATTTTAAAATCAACATGAAAAAACAAACATCCAAAAGTATAGAACACAAAAAAATGCTTACCGAAGAGAGAAAATGTATCATGCTCAGCAGCCTCCTCCCGCCCTGTGGTGCAACTGATGTCCCTTTCTCCAAAAATGTACTCAATGGGACCGTAATGTTGCAACCACACACAAGTTGACCTGCTGTGAGGAAAAAACGTGTTAGTACATTTCAAACATGAAAAAGGTCATTTTAAAATCAACATGAAAAATCAAACATCCAAAAGTAAGAAAGACAAAAAAAAGCTTACCGAAGAGAGAAAATGTATCGTGCTCAGCAGCCTCCTCCCGCCCTGTTGTGCAACTGATGTCCCTTTCTCCAAAAATGTACTCAATGGGACCGTAATGTTGCAACCACACACAAGTTGACCTGCTGTGAGGAAAAAACGTGTTAGTACATTTCAAACATGAAAATATCATTTTAAAATCAACATGAAAAAACAAACATCCAAAAGTATAGAACACAAAAAAATGCTTACCGAAGAGAGAAAATGTATCATGCTCAGCAGCCTCCTCCCGCCCTGTGGTGCAACTGATGTCCCTTTCTCCAAAAATGTACTCAATGGGACCGTAATGTTGCAACCACACACAAGTTGACCTGCTGTGAGGAAAAAACGTGTTAGTACATTTCAAACATGAAAATATCATTTTAAAATCAACATGAAAAAACAAACATCCAAAAGTATAGAACACAAAAAAATGCTTACCGAAGAGAGAAAATGTATCATGCTCAGCAGCCTCCTCCCGCCCTGTGGTGCAACTGATGTCCCTTTCTCCAAAAATGTACTCAATGGGACCGTAATGTTGCAACCACACACAAGTTGACCTGCTGTGAGGAAAAAACGTGTTAGTACATTTCAAACATGAAAATATCATTTTAAAATCAACATGAAAAAACAAACATCCAAAAGTATAGAACACAAAAAAATGCTTACCGAAGAGAGAAAATGTATCATGCTCAGCAGCCTCCTCCCGCCCTGTGGTGCAACTGATGTCCCTTTCTCCAAAAATGTACTCAATGGGACCGTAATGTTGCAACCACACACAAGTTGACCTGCTGTGAGGAAAAAACGTGTTAGTACATTTCAAACATGAAAAAGGTCATTTTAAAATCAACATGAAAAATCAAACATCCAAAAGTAAGAAAGACAAAAAAAAGCTTACCGAAGAGAGAAAATGTATCGTGCTCAGCAGCCTCCTCCCGCCCTGTTGTGCAACTGATGTCCCTTTCTCCAAAAATGTACTCAATGGGGCCGTAATGTTGCAACCACAGACAAGTTGACCTGCTGTGAGGAAAAAACGAGTTAGTACATTTCAAACATGATAAACGTCATTTTAGAATCAACATTAAAAATCAAACATGCAAAAGTATAAAACACAAAAAAATGCTTACCGAAGAGAGAAAATGTATCGTGCTCAGCAGCCTCCTCCCGCCCTGTTGTGCAACTGATGTCCCTTTCTCCAAAAATGTACTCAATGGGACCGTAATGTTGCAACCACACACAAGTTGACCTGCTGTGAGGAAAAAACGTGTTAGTACATTTCAAACATGAAAATATCATTTTAAAATCAACATGAAAAAACAAACATCCAAAAGTATAGAACACAAAAAAATGCTTACCGAAGAGAGAAAATGTATCATGCTCAGCAGCCTCCTCCCGCCCTGTGGTGCAACTGATGTCCCTTTCTCCAAAAATGTACTCAATGGGACCGTAATGTTGCAACCACACACAAGTTGACCTGCTGTGAGAAAAAAACGTGTTAGTACATTTCAAACATGAAAAAGGTCATTTTAAAATCAACATGAAAAATCAAACATCCAAAAGTAAGAAAGACAAAAAAAAGCTTACCGAAGAGAGAAAATGTATCGTGCTCAGCAGCCTCCTCCCGCCCTGTTGTGCAACTGATGTCCCTTTCTCCAAAAATGTACTCAATGGGACCGTAATGTTGCAACCACACACAAGTTGACCTGCTGTGAGGAAAAAACGTGTTAGTACATTTCAAACATGAAAATATCATTTTAAAATCAACATGAAAAAACAAACATCCAAAAGTATAGAACACAAAAAAATGCTTACCGAAGAGAGAAAATGTATCATGCTCAGCAGCCTCCTCCCGCCCTGTGGTGCAACTGATGTCCCTTTCTCCAAAAATGTACTCAATGGGACCGTAATGTTGCAACCACACACAAGTTGACCTGCTGTGAGGAAAAAACGTGTTAGTACATTTCAAACATGAAAATATCATTTTAAAATCAACATGAAAAAACAAACATCCAAAAGTATAGAACACAAAAAAATGCTTACCGAAGAGAGAAAATGTATCATGCTCAGCAGCCTCCTCCCGCCCTGTGGTGCAACTGATGTCCCTTTCTCCAAAAATGTACTCAATGGGACCGTAATGTTGCAACCACACACAAGTTGACCTGCTGTGAGGAAAAAACGTGTTAGTACATTTCAAACATGAAAAAGGTCATTTTAAAATCAACATGAAAAATCAAACATCCAAAAGTAAGAAAGACAAAAAAAAGCTTACCGAAGAGAGAAAATGTATCGTGCTCAGCAGCCTCCTCCCGCCCTGTTGTGCAACTGATGTCCCTTTCTCCAAAAATGTACTCAATGGGACCGTAATGTTGCAACCACACACAAGTTGACCTGCTGTGAGGAAAAAACGAGTTAGTACATTTCAAACATGAAAAAGGTCATTTTAAAATCAACATGAAAAATCAAACATCCAAAAGTAAGAAAGACAAAAAAAAGCTTACCGAAGAGAGAAAATGTATCGTGCTCAGCAGCCTCCTCCCGCCCTGTGGTGCAACTGATGTCCCTTTCTCCAAAAATGTACTCAATGGGACCGTAATGTTGCAACCACACACAAGTTGACCTGCTGTGAGGAAAAAACGTGTTAGTACATTTCAAACATGAAAAAGGTCATTTTAAAATCAACATGAAAAATCAAACATCCAAAAGTAAGAAAGACAAAAAAAAGCTTACCGAAGAGAGAAAATGTATCGTGCTCAGCAGCCTCCTCCCGCCCTGTTGTGCAACTGATGTCCCTTTCTCCAAAAATGTACTCAATGGGACCGTAATGTTGCAACCACACACAAGTTGACCTGCTGTGAGGAAAAAACGTGTTAGTACATTTCAAACATGAAAAAGGTCATTTTAAAATCAACATGAAAAATCAAACATCCAAAAGTAAGAAAGACAAAAAAATGCTTACCGAAGAGAGAAAATGTATCATGCTCAGCAGCCTCCTCCCGCCCTGTGGTGCAACTGATGTCCCTTTCTCCAAAAATGTACTCAATGGGACCGTAATGTTGCAACCACACACAAGTTGACCTGCTGTGAGGAAAAAACGTGTTAGTACATTTCAAACATGAAAAAGGTCATTTTAAAATCAACATGAAAAATCAAACATCCAAAAGTAAGAAAGACAAAAAAAAGCTTACCGAAGAGAGAAAATGTATCGTGCTCAGCAGCCTCCTCCCGCCCTGTTGTGCAACTGATGTCCCTTTCTCCAAAAATGTACTCAATGGGACCGTAATGTTGCAACCACACACAAGTTGACCTGCTGTGAGGAAAAAACGTGTTAGTACATTTCAAACATGAAAAAGGTCATTTTAAAATCAACATGAAAAATCAAACATCCAAAAGTAAGAAAGACAAAAAAAAGCTTACCGAAGAGAGAAAATGTATCGTGCTCAGCAGCCTCCTCCCGCCCTGTTGTGCAACTGATGTCCCTTTCTCCAAAAATGTACTCAATGGGACCGTAATGTTGCAACCACACACAAGTTGACCTGCTGTGAGGAAAAAACGTGTTAGTACATTTCAAACATGAAAAAGGTCATTTTAAAATCAACATGAAAAATCAAACATCCAAAAGTAAGAAAGACAAAAAAAAGCTTACCGAAGAGAGAAAATGTATCATGCTCAGCAGCCTCCTCCCGCCCTGTTGTGCAACTGATGTCCCTTTCTCCAAAAATGTACTCAATGGGACCGTAATGTTGCAACCACACACAAGTTGACCTGCTGTGAGGAAAAAACGTGTTAGTACATTTCAAACATGAAAATATCATTTTAAAATCAACATTAAAAATCAAACATCCAAAAGTAAGAAAGACAAAAAAATGCTTACCGAAGAGAGAAAATGTATCATGCTCAGCAGCCTCCTCCCGCCCTGTGGTGCAACTGATGTCCCTTTCTCCAAAAATGTACTCAATGGGACCGTAATGTTGCAACCACACACAAGTTGACCTGCTGTGAGGAAAAAACGTGTTAGTACATTTCAAACATGAAAATATCATTTTAAAATCAACATGAAAAAACAAACATCCAAAAGTATAGAACACAAAAAAATGCTTACCGAAGAGAGAAAATGTATCATGCTCAGCAGCCTCCTCCCGCCCTGTGGTGCAACTGATGTCCCTTTCTCCAAAAATGTACTCAATGGGACCGTAATGTTGCAACCACACACAAGTTGACCTGCTGTGAGGAAAAAACGTGTTAGTACATTTCAAACATGAAAAAGGTCATTTTAAAATCAACATGAAAAATCAAACATCCAAAAGTAAGAAAGACAAAAAAAAGCTTACCGAAGAGAGAAAATGTATCGTGCTCAGCAGCCTCCTCCCGCCCTGTTGTGCAACTGATGTCCCTTTCTCCAAAAATGTACTCAATGGGACCGTAATGTTGCAACCACACACAAGTTGACCTGCTGTGAGGAAAAAACGTGTTAGTACATTTCAAACATGAAAAAGGTCATTTTAAAATCAACATGAAAAATCAAACATCCAAAAGTAAGAAAGACAAAAAAAAGCTTACCGAAGAGAGAAAATGTATCGTGCTCAGCAGCCTCCTCCCGCCCTGTTGTGCAACTGATGTCCCTTTCTCCAAAAATGTACTCAATGGGACCGTAATGTTGCAACCACACACAAGTTGACCTGCTGTGAGGAAAAAACGAGTTAGTACATTTCAAACATGAAAAAGGTCATTTTAAAATCAACATGAAAAATCAAACATCCAAAAGTAAGAAAGACAAAAAAAAGCTTACCGAAGAGAGAAAATGTATCGTGCTCAGCAGCCTCCTCCCGCCCTGTGGTGCAACTGATGTCCCTTTCTCCAAAAATGTACTCAATGGGACCGTAATGTTGCAACCACACACAAGTTGACCTGCTGTGAGGAAAAAACGTGTTAGTACATTTCAAACATGAAAAAGGTCATTTTAAAATCAACATGAAAAATCAAACATCCAAAAGTAAGAAAGACAAAAAAAAGCTTACCGAAGAGAGAAAATGTATCGTGCTCAGCAGCCTCCTCCCGCCCTGTTGTGCAACTGATGTCCCTTTCTCCAAAAATGTACTCAATGGGACCGTAATGTTGCAACCACACACAAGTTGACCTGCTGTGAGGAAAAAACGTGTTAGTACATTTCAAACATGAAAAAGGTCATTTTAAAATCAACATGAAAAATCAAACATCCAAAAGTAAGAAAGACAAAAAAATGCTTACCGAAGAGAGAAAATGTATCATGCTCAGCAGCCTCCTCCCGCCCTGTGGTGCAACTGATGTCCCTTTCTCCAAAAATGTACTCAATGGGACCGTAATGTTGCAACCACACACAAGTTGACCTGCTGTGAGGAAAAAACGTGTTAGTACATTTCAAACATGAAAAAGGTCATTTTAAAATCAACATGAAAAATCAAACATCCAAAAGTAAGAAAGACAAAAAAAAGCTTACCGAAGAGAGAAAATGTATCGTGCTCAGCAGCCTCCTCCCGCCCTGTTGTGCAACTGATGTCCCTTTCTCCAAAAATGTACTCAATGGGACCGTAATGTTGCAACCACACACAAGTTGACCTGCTGTGAGGAAAAAACGTGTTAGTACATTTCAAACATGAAAATATCATTTTAAAATCAACATGAAAAAACAAACATCCAAAAGTATAGAACACAAAAAAATGCTTACCGAAGAGAGAAAATGTATCATGCTCAGCAGCCTCCTCCCGCCCTGTGGTGCAACTGATGTCCCTTTCTCCAAAAATGTACTCAATGGGACCGTAATGTTGCAACCACACACAAGTTGACCTGCTGTGAGGAAAAAACGTGTTAGTACATTTCAAACATGAAAAAGGTCATTTTAAAATCAACATGAAAAATCAAACATCCAAAAGTAAGAAAGACAAAAAAAAGCTTACCGAAGAGAGAAAATGTATCGTGCTCAGCAGCCTCCTCCCGCCCTGTTGTGCAACTGATGTCCCTTTCTCCAAAAATGTACTCAATGGGACCGTAATGTTGCAACCACACACAAGTTGACCTGCTGTGAGGAAAAAACGTGTTAGTACATTTCAAACATGAAAATATCATTTTAAAATCAACATGAAAAAACAAACATCCAAAAGTATAGAACACAAAAAAATGCTTACCGAAGAGAGAAAATGTATCATGCTCAGCAGCCTCCTCCCGCCCTGTGGTGCAACTGATGTCCCTTTCTCCAAAAATGTACTCAATGGGACCGTAGTGTTGCAACCACACACAAGTTGACCTGCTGTGAGGAAAAAACGTGTTAGTACATTTCAAACATGAAAAAGGTCATTTTAAAATCAACATGAAAAATCAAACATCCAAAAGTAAGAAAGACAAAAAAAAGCTTACCGAAGAGAGAAAATGTATCGTGCTCAGCAGCCTCCTCCCGCCCTGTTGTGCAACTGATGTCCCTTTCTCCAAAAATGTACTCAATGGGACCGTAATGTTGCAACCACACACAAGTTGACCTGCTGTGAGGAAAAAACGTGTTAGTACATTTCAAACATGAAAATATCATTTTAAAATCAACATGAAAAAACAAACATCCAAAAGTATAGAACACAAAAAAATGCTTACCGAAGAGAGAAAATGTATCATGCTCAGCAGCCTCCTCCCGCCCTGTGGTGCAACTGATGTCCCTTTCTCCAAAAATGTACTCAATGGGACCGTAATGTTGCAACCACACACAAGTTGACCTGCTGTGAGGAAAAAACGTGTTAGTACATTTCAAACATGAAAAAGGTCATTTTAAAATCAACATGAAAAATCAAACATCCAAAAGTAAGAAAGACAAAAAAAAGCTTACCGAAGAGAGAAAATGTATCGTGCTCAGCAGCCTCCTCCCGCCCTGTTGTGCAACTGATGTCCCTTTCTCCAAAAATGTACTCAATGGGACCGTAATGTTGCAACGACACACAAGTTGACCTGCTGTGAGGAAAAAACGTGTTAGTACATTTCAAACATGAAAAAGGTCATTTTAAAATCAACATGAAAAATCAAACATCCAAAAGTAAGAAAGACAAAAAAAAGCTTACCGAAGAGAGAAAATGTATCGTGCTCAGCAGCCTCCTCCCGCCCTGTTGTGCAACTGATGTCCCTTTCTCCAAAAATGTACTCAATGGGACCGTAATGTTGCAACCACACACAAGTTGACCTGCTGTGAGGAAAAAACGTGTTAGTACATTTCAAACATGATAAACGTCATTTTAGAATCAACATTAAAAATCAAACATGCAAAAGTATAAAACACAAAAAAATGCTTACCGAAGAGAGAAAATGTATCGTGCTCAGTAGCCTCCTCCCGCCCTGTTGTGCAACTGATGTCCCTTTCTCCAAAAATGTACTCAATGGGACCGTAATGTTGCAACCACACACAAGTTGACCTGCTGTGAGGAAAAAACGTGTTAGTACATTTCAAACATGAAAATATCATTTTAAAATCAACATGAAAAAACAAACATCCAAAAGTATAGAACACAAAAAAATGCTTACCGAAGAGAGAAAATGTATCATGCTCAGCAGCCTCCTCCCGCCCTGTGGTGCAACTGATGTCCCTTTCTCCAAAAATGTACTCAATGGGACCGTAATGTTGCAACCACACACAAGTTGACCTGCTGTGAGGAAAAAACGTGTTAGTACATTTCAAACATGAAAAAGGTCATTTTAAAATCAACATGAAAAATCAAACATCCAAAAGTAAGAAAGACAAAAAAAAGCTTACCGAAGAGAGAAAATGTATCGTGCTCAGCAGCCTCCTCCCGCCCTGTTGTGCAACTGATGTCCCTTTCTCCAAAAATGTACTCAATGGGACCGTAATGTTGCAACCACAGACAAGTTGACCTGCTGTGAGGAAAAAACGAGTTAGTACATTTCAAACATGATAAACGTCATTTTAGAATCAACATTAAAAATCAAACATGCAAAAGTATAAAACACAAAAAAATGCTTACCGAAGAGAGAAAATGTATCGTGCTCAGTAGCCTCCTCCCGCCCTGTGGTGCAACTGATGTCCCTTTCTCCAAAAATGTACTCAATGGGACCGTAATGTTGCAACCACACACAAGTTGACCTGCTGTGAGGAAAAAACGTGTTAGTACATTTCAAACATGAAAAAGGTCATTTTAAAATCAACATGAAAAATCAAACATCCAAAAGTAAGAAAGACAAAAAAATGCTTACCGAAGAGAGAAAATGTATCATGCTCAGCAGCCTCCTCCCGCCCTGTGGTGCAACTGATGTCCCTTTCTCCAAAAATGTACTCAATGGGACCGTAATGTTGCAACCACACACAAGTTGACCTGCTGTGAGGAAAAAACGTGTTAGTACATTTCAAACATGAAAAAGGTCATTTTAAAATCAACATGAAAAATCAAACATCCAAAAGTAAGAAAGACAAAAAAAAGCTTACCGAAGAGAGAAAATGTATCGTGCTCAGCAGCCTCCTCCCGCCCTGTTGTGCAACTGATGTCCCTTTCTCCAAAAATGTACTCAATGGGACCGTAATGTTGCAACCACACACAAGTTGACCTGCTGTGAGGAAAAAACGTGTTAGTACATTTCAAACATGAAAATATCATTTTAAAATCAACATGAAAAAACAAACATCCAAAAGTATAGAACACAATAAAATGCTTACCGAAGAGAGAAAATGTATCATGCTCAGCAGCCTCCTCCCGCCCTGTGGTGCAACTGATGTCCCTTTCTCCAAAAATGTACTCAATGGGACCGTAATGTTGCAACCACACACAAGTTGACCTGCTGTGAGGAAAAAACGTGTTAGTACATTTCAAACATGAAAAAGGTCATTTTAAAATCAACATGAAAAATCAAACATCCAAAAGTAAGAAAGACAAAAAAAAGCTTACCGAAGAGAGAAAATGTATCGTGCTCAGCAGCCTCCTCCCGCCCTGTTGTGCAACTGATGTCCCTTTCTCCAAAAATGTACTCAATGGGGCCGTAATGTTGCAACCACAGACAAGTTGACCTGCTGTGAGGAAAAAACGAGTTAGTACATTTCAAACATGATAAACGTCATTTTAGAATCAACATTAAAAATCAAACATGCAAAAGTATAAAACACAAAAAAATGCTTACCGAAGAGAGAAAATGTATCGTGCTCAGTAGCCTCCTCCCGCCCTGTGGTGCAACTGATGTCCCTTTCTCCAAAAATGTACTCAATGGGACCGTAATGTTGCAACCACACACAAGTTGACCTGCTGTGAGAAAAAAACGTGTTAGTACATTTCAAACATGAAAATATCATTTTAAAATCAACATGAAAAAACAAACATCCAAAAGTATAGAACACAAAAAAATGCTTACCGAAGAGAGAAAATGTATCATGCTCAGCAGCCTCCTCCCGCCCTGTGGTGCAACTGATGTCCCTTTCTCCAAAAATGTACTCAATGGGACCGTAATGTTGCAACCACACACAAGTTGACCTGCTGTGAGGAAAAAACGTGTTAGTACATTTCAAACATGAAAAAGGTCATTTTAAAATCAACATGAAAAATCAAACATCCAAAAGTATCAAACACAAAAAACTGCTTACCGAAGAGAGAAAATGTATCGTGCTCAGCAGCCTCCTCCCGCCCTGTGGTGCAACTGATGTCCCTTTCTCCAAAAATGTACTCAATGGGGCCGTAATGTTGCAACCACAGACAAGTTGACCTGCTGTGAGGAAAAAACGAGTTAGTACATTTCAAACATGATAAACGTCATTTTAGAATCAACATTAAAAATCAAACATGCAAAAGTATAAAACACAAAAAAATGCTTACCGAAGAGAGAAAATGTATCGTGCTCAGTAGCCTCCTCCCGCCCTGTGGTGCAACTGATGTCCCTTTCTCCAAAAATGTACTCAATGGGACCGTAATGTTGCAACCACACACAAGTTGACCTGCTGTGAGAAAAAAACGTGTTAGTACATTTCAAACATGAAAATATCATTTTAAAATCAACATGAAAAAACAAACATCCAAAAGTATAGAACACAAAAAAATGCTTACCGAAGAGAGAAAATGTATCATGCTCAGCAGCCTCCTCCCGCCCTGTGGTGCAACTGATGTCCCTTTCTCCAAAAATGTACTCAATGGGACCGTAATGTTGCAACCACACACAAGTTGACCTGCTGTGAGGAAAAAACGTGTTAGTACATTTCAAACATGAAAAAGGTCATTTTAAAATCAACATGAAAAATCAAACATCCAAAAGTAAGAAAGACAAAAAAAAGCTTACCGAAGAGAGAAAATGTATCGTGCTCAGCAGCCTCCTCCCGCCCTGTGGTGCAACTGATGTCCCTTTCTCCAAAAATGTACTCAATGGGGCCGTAATGTTGCAACCACAGACAAGTTGACCTGCTGTGAGGAAAAAACGAGTTAGTACATTTCAAACATGATAAACGTCATTTTAGAATCAACATTAAAAATCAAACATGCAAAAGTATAAAACACAAAAAAATGCTTACCGAAGAGAGAAAATGTATCGTGCTCAGTAGCCTCCTCCCGCCCTGTGGTGCAACTGATGTCCCTTTCTCCAAAAATGTACTCAATGGGACCGTAATGTTGCAACCACACACAAGTTGACCTGCTGTGAGAAAAAAACGTGTTAGTACATTTCAAACATGAAAATATCATTTTAAAATCAACATGAAAAAACAAACATCCAAAAGTATAGAACACAAAAAAATGCTTACCGAAGAGAGAAAATGTATCATGCTCAGCAGCCTCCTCCCGCCCTGTGGTGCAACTGATGTCCCTTTCTCCAAAAATGTACTCAATGGGACCGTAATGTTGCAACCACACACAAGTTGACCTGCTGTGAGGAAAAAACGTGTTAGTACATTTCAAACATGAAAAAGGTCATTTTAAAATCAACATGAAAAATCAAACATCCAAAAGTAAGAAAGACAAAAAAAAGCTTACCGAAGAGAGAAAATGTATCGTGCTCAGCAGCCTCCTCCCGCCCTGTTGTGCAACTGATGTCCCTTTCTCCAAAAATGTACTCAATGGGACCGTAATGTTGCAACCACACACAAGTTGACCTGCTGTGAGGAAAAAAATGTGTTAATACATTTCAAACATGAAAATATCATTTTAAAATCAACATGAAAATCCAAACATCCAAAAGTATAAAACACAAAAAAATGCTTACCGAAGAGAGAAAATGTATCGTGCTCAGCACTCTCCTCCCACCCTGTGGTGCAACTGATGTCCCTTTCTCCAAAAATGTACTCAATGGGACCGTAATGTTGCAACCACAGACAAGTTGACCTGCTGTGAGGAAAAAACGAGTTAGTACATTTCAAACATGATAAACGTCATTTTAAAATCAACATTAAAAATCAAACATGCAAAAGTATAAAACACAAAAAAATGCTTACCGAAGAGAGAAAATGTATCGTGCTCAGTAGCCTCCTCCCGCCCTGTGGTGCAACTGATGTCCCTTTCTCCAAAAATGTACTCAATGGGACCGTAATGTTGCAACCACACACAAGTTGACCTGCTGTGAGAAAAAAACGTGTTAGTACATTTCAAACATGAAAATATCATTTTAAAATCAACATGAAAAAACAAACATCCAAAAGTATAGAACACAAAAAAATGCTTACCGAAGAGAGAAAATGTATCATGCTCAGCAGCCTCCTCCCGCCCTGTGGTGCAACTGATGTCCCTTTCTCCAAAAATGTACTCAATGGGACCGTAATGTTGCAACCACACACAAGTTGACCTGCTGTGAGGAAAAAACGTGTTAGTACATTTCAAACATGAAAAAGGTCATTTTAAAATCAACATGAAAAATCAAACATCCAAAAATAAGAAAGACAAAAAAAAGCTTACCGAAGAGAGAAAATGTATCGTGCTCAGCAGCCTCCTCCCGCCCTGTTGTGCAACTGATGTCCCTTTCTCCAAAAATGTACTCAATGGGACCGTAATGTTGCAACCACACACAAGTTGACCTGCTGTGAGGAAAAAAATGTGTTAATACATTTCAAACATGAAAATATCATTTTAAAATCAACATGAAAATCCAAACATCCAAAAGTATAAAACACAAAAAAATGCTTACCGAAGAGAGAAAATGTATCGTGCTCAGCACTCTCCTCCCACCCTGTGGTGCAACTGATGTCCCTTTCTCCAAAAATGTACTCAATGGGACCGTAATGTTGCAACCACAGACAAGTTGACCTGCTGTGAGGAAAAAACGAGTTAGTACATTTCAAACATGATAAACGTCATTTTAAAATCAACATTAAAAATCAAACATGCAAAAGTATAAAACACAAAAAAATGCTTACCGAAGAGAGAAAATGTATCATGCTCAGCACCCTCCTCCCACCCTGTGGTGCAACTGATGTCCCTTTCTCCAAAAATGTACTCAATGGGACTGTAATGTTGCAACCACACACAAGTTGACCTGCTGTGAGGAAAAAACGAGTTAGTACATTTCAAAAATGAAAAAGGTCATTTTAAAATCAACATGAAGAACCAAACATCCAAAAGTATCAAACACAAAAAACTGCTTACCGAAGAGAGAAAATGTATCGTGCTCAGCAGCCTCCTCCCGCCCTGTGGTGCAACTGATGTCCCTTTCTCCAAAAATGTACTCAATGGGGCCGTAATGTTGCAACCACAGACAAGTTGACCTGCTGTGAGGAAAAAACGAGTTAGTACATTTCAAACATGATAAACGTCATTTTAGAATCAACATTAAAAATCAAACATGCAAAAGTATAAAACACAAAAAAATGCTTACCGAAGAGAGAAAATGTATCGTGCTCAGTAGCCTCCTCCCGCCCTGTGGTGCAACTGATGTCCCTTTCTCCAAAAATGTACTCAATGGGACCGTAATGTTGCAACCACACACAAGTTGACCTGCTGTGAGAAAAAAACGTGTTAGTACATTTCAAACATGAAAATATCATTTTAAAATCAACATGAAAAAACAAACATCCAAAAGTATAAAACACAAAAAAATGCTTACCGAAGAGAGAAAATGTATCATGCTCAGCAGCCTCCTCCCGCCCTGTGGTGCAACTGATGTCCCTTTCTCCAAAAATGTACTCAATGGGACCGTAATGTTGCAACCACACACAAGTTGACCTGCTGTGAGGAAAAAACGAGTTAGTACATTTCAAACATGAAAAAGGTCATTTTAAAATCAACATGAAAAATCAAACATCCAAAAGTAAGAAAGACAAAAAAAAGCTTACCGAAGAGAGAAAATGTATCGTGCTCAGCAGCCTCATCCCACCCTGTTGTGCAACTGATGTCCCTTTCTCCAAAAATGTACTCAATGGGACCGTAATATTGCAACCACACACAAGTTGACCTGCTGTGAGGAAAAAAATGTGTTAATACATTTCAAACATGAAAATATCATTTTAAAATCAACATGAAAATCCAAACATCCAAAAGTATAAAACACAAAAAAATGCTTACCGAAGAGGGAAAATGTATCGTGCTCAGCACTCTCCTCCCACCCTGTGGTGCAACTGATGTCCCTTTCTCCAAAAATGTACTCAATGGGACCGTAATGTTGCAACCACACACAAGTTGACCTGCTGTGAGGAAAAAACGTGTTAGTACATTTCAAACATGAAAAAGGTCATTTTAAAATCAACATGAAAAATCAAACATCCAAAAGTAAGAAAGACAAAAAAAAGCTTACCGAAGAGAGAAAATGTATCATGCTCAGCAGCCTCCTCCCGCCCTGTTGTGCAACTGATGTCCCTTTCTCCAAAAATGTACTCAATGGGACCGTAATGTTGCAACCACACACAAGTTGACCTGCTGTGAGGAAAAAACGAGTTAGTACATTTCAAACATGATAAACGTCATTTTAAAATCAACATTAAAAATCAAACATGCAAAAGTATAAAACACAAAAAAATGCTTACCGAAGAGAGAAAATGTATCATGCTCAGCACCCTCCTCCCACCCTGTGGTGCAACTGATGTCCCTTTCTCCAAAAATGTACTCAATGGGACTGTAATGTTGCAACCACACACAAGTTGACCTGCTGTGAGGAAAAAACGAGTTAGTACATTTCAAACATGAAAAAGGTCATTTTAAAATCAACATGAAGAACCAAACATCCAAAAGTATCAAACACAAAAAACTGCTTACCGAAGAGAGAAAATGTATCGTGCTCAGCAGCCTCCTCCCGCCCTGTGGTGCAACTGATGTCCCTTTCTCCAAAAATGTACTCAATGGGGCCGTAATGTTGCAACCACAGACAAGTTGACCTGCTGTGAGGAAAAAACGAGTTAGTACATTTCAAACATGATAAACGTCATTTTAGAATCAACATTAAAAATCAAACATGCAAAAGTATAAAACACAAAAAAATGCTTACCGAAGAGAGAAAATGTATCGTGCTCAGTAGCCTCCTCCCGCCCTGTGGTGCAACTGATGTCCCTTTCTCCAAAAATGTACTCAATGGGGCCGTAATGTTGCAACCACACACAAGTTGACCTGCTGTGAGAAAAAAACGTGTTAGTACATTTCAAACATGAAAATATCATTTTAAAATCAACATGAAAAAACAAACATCCAAAAGTATAAAACACAAAAAAATGCTTACCGAAGAGAGAAAATGTATCATGCTCAGCAGCCTCCTCCCGCCCTGTGGTGCAACTGATGTCCCTTTCTCCAAAAATGTACTCAATGGGACCGTAATGTTGCAACCACACACAAGTTGACCTGCTGTGAGGAAAAAACGTGTTAGTACATTTCAAACATGAAAAAGGTCATTTTAAAATCAACATGAAAAATCAAACATCCAAAAGTAAGAAAGACAAAAAAAAGCTTACCGAAGAGAGAAAATGTATCATGCTCAGCAGCCTCCTCCCGCCCTGTTGTGCAACTGATGTCCCTTTCTCCAAAAATGTACTCAATGGGACCGTAATGTTGCAACCACACACAAGTTGACCTGCTGTGAGGAAAAAAATGTGTTAATACATTTCAAACATGAAAATATCATTTTAAAATCAACATGAAAATCCAAACATCCAAAAGTATAAAACACAAAAAAATGCTTACCGAAGAGGGAAAATGTATCGTGCTCAGCACTCTCCTCCCACCCTGTGGTGCAACTGATGTCCCTTTCTCCAAAAATGTACTCAATGGGACCGTAATGTTGCAACCACAGACAAGTTGACCTGCTGTGAGGAAAAAACGAGTTAGTACATTTCAAACATGATAAACGTCATTTTAAAATCAACATTAAAAATCAAACATGCAAAAGTATAAAACACAAAAAAATGCTTACCGAAGAGAGAAAATGTATCGTGCTCAGTAGCCTCCTCCCGCCCTGTGGTGCAACTGATGTCCCTTTCTCCAAAAATGTACTCAATGGGACCGTAATGTTGCAACCACACACAAGTTGACCTGCTGTGAGGAAAAAACGTGTTAGTACATTTCAAACATGAAAATATCATTTTAAAATCAACATGAAAAAACAAACATCCAAAAGTATAGAACACAAAAAAATGCTTACCGAAGAGAGAAAATGTATCATGCTCAGCAGCCTCCTCCCGCCCTGTGGTGCAACTGATGTCCCTTTCTCCAAAAATGTACTCAATGGGACCGTAATGTTGCAACCACACACAAGTTGACCTGCTGTGAGGAAAAAACGTGTTAGTACATTTCAAACATGAAAAAGGTCATTTTAAAATCAACATGAAAAATCAAACATCCAAAAGTATGAAAGACAAAAAAAAGCTTACCGAAGAGAGAAAATGTATCGTGCTCAGCAGCCTCATCCCACCCTGTTGTGCAACTGATGTCCCTTTCTCCAAAAATGTACTCAATGGGACCGTAATGTTGCAACCACAGACAAGTTGACCTGCTGTGAGGAAAAAACGAGTTAGTACATTTCAAACATGATAAACGTCATTTTAAAATCAACATTAAAAATCAAACATGCAAAAGTATAAAACACTAAAAAATGCTTACCGAAGAGAGAAAATGTATCGTGCTCAGTAGCCTCCTCCCGCCCTGTGGTGCAACTGATGTCCCTTTCTCCAAAAATGTACTCAATGGGACCGTAATGTTGCAACCACACACAAGTTGACCTGCTGTGAGGAAAAAACGTGTTAGTACATTTCAAACATGAAAATATCATTTTAAAATCAACATGAAAAAACAAACATCCAAAAGTATAAAACACAAAAAAATGCTTACCGAAGAGAGAAAATGTATCATGCTCAGCAGCCTCCTCCCGCCCTGTGGTGCAACTGATGTCCCTTTCTCCAAAAATGAACTCAATGGGACCGTAATGTTGCAACCACACACAAGTTGACCTGCTGTGAGGAAAAAACGTGTTAGTACATTTCAAACATGAAAAAGGTCATTTTAAAAACGAGATGAAAAACCAAACATCCAAAAGTATCAAAAACAAAAAAATGCTTACCGAAGAGAGAAAATGTATCATGCTCAGCACCCTCCTCCCGCCCTGTGGTGCAACTGATGTCCCTTTCTCCAAAAATGTACTCAATGGGACCGTAATGTTGCAACCACACACAAGTTGACCTGCTGTGAGGAAAAAACGTGTTAGTACATTTCAAACATGAAAACGGTCTTTTAAACTCAACATGAAAAACCAAACATCCAAAAGTATCAAACACAAAAAAATGCTTACCGAAAAGAGAAAATGTATCGTGCTCAGCAGCCTCCTCCCGCCCTATGGTGCAACTGATGTCCCTTTCTCCAAAAATGTACTCAATGGGACCGTAATGTTGCAACCACACACAAGTTGACCTGCTGTGAGGAAAAAACGCGTTAGTACATTTCAAACATGATAAAGGACATTTTAAAATCAACATTAAAAATCAAACATCCAAAAGTATAAAACACAAAAAAATGCTTACCGAAGAGAGAAAATGTATCGTGGTCAGCAGCCTCCTTCCGCCCTGTGGGGCAACTGATGTCCCTTTCTCCAATAATGTACTCAATGGGACCGTAAAGTTGCAACCACACACAAGGTGACCTGCTGTGAGGAAAAAACGTGTTAGTACATTTCAAACATGAAAATATCATTTTAAAATCAACATGAAAAAACAAACATCCAAAAGTATAAAACACAAAAAAATGCTTACCGAAGAGAGAAAATGTATCATGCTCGGCACCCTCCTCCCGCCCTGTGGTGCAGCTGATGTCCCTCTCTCCAAAAATGTACTCAATGGGACCGTAATGTTGCAACCACACACAAGTTGACCTGCTGTGAGGAAAAAACGAGTTAGTACATTTCAAACATGAAAAAGGTCATTTTAAAATCAACATGAAAAACCAAACATCCAAAAGTATCAAAAACAAAAAAATGCTTACCGAAGAGAGAAAATGTATTGTGCTCAGCAGCCTCCTCCTGCCCTGTGGTGCAACTTATGTCCCTTTCTCCAAAAATGTACTCAATGGGACCGTAATGTTGCAACCACACACAAGTTGACCTGCTGTGAGGAAAAAACGAGTTAGTACACTTCAAGCATGAAAAAGGTCATTTTAAAATCAACATGAAAAACCAAACATCCAAAAGTATAAAACACAAAAAAATGCTTACCGAAGAGAGAAAATGTATCGTGCTCAGCAGCCTCCTCCCACCCTGTGGTGCAACTGATGTCCCTTTCTCCAAAAATGTACTCAATGCGACCGTAATGTTGCAACCACACACAAGTTGACCTGCTGTGAGGAAAAAACGTTTTAGTACATTTCAAACATGAAAAAGGTCATTTTAAAATCAACATGAAAAACCAAACATCCAAAAGTATAAAACACAAAAAAATGCTTACCGAAGAGAGAAAATGTATCGTGCTCAGCAGCCTGCTCCCGCCCTGTGGTGCGACTGATGTCCCTTTCTCCAAAAATGTACTCAATGGGACCGTAATGTTGCAACCACACACAAGTTGACCTGCTGTGAGGAAAAAACGCGTTAGTATATTTCGAACATGAAAAAGGTCATTTTAAAATCAACATTAAAAATCAAACATCCAAAAGTATAAAACACAAAAAAATGCTTACCGAAGAGAGGAAATGTATCGTGCTCAGCAGCCTCCTCCTGCCCTGTATTGCAACTGATGTCCCTTTCTCCAAAAATGTACTCAATGGGACTGTAATGTTGCAACCACACACAAGTTGAACTGCTGTGAGGAAAAAATGTGTTAGTACATTTCAAACATAAAAATATCATTTTAAAATCAACATGAAAAACCAAACATCCAAAAGTATAAAACACAAAAAAATGCTTACCGAAGAGAGAAAATGTATCATGCTCAGCACCCTCCTCCCGCCCTGTGGTGCAACTGATTTCTCTTTCTCCAAAAATGTACTCAATGGGACCGTAATGTTGCAACCACACACAAGTTGACATGCTGTGAAGAAAAAACGTGTTAGTACATTTCAAACATGAAAAAGGTCATGTTTAAATCAACATGAAAAACCAAACATCCAAAAGTATAAAACACAAAAGAATGCTTACCGAAGAGAGAAAATGTATCGTGCTCAGCAGCCTCCTCCTGCCCTGTGGTGCAACTGATGTCCCTCTCTCCAAAAATGTACTCAATGGGACCGTAATGTTGCAACCACACACAAGTTGACCTGCTGTGAGGAAAAAACGTGTTAGTACATTTCAAACATGAAAAAGGTCATTTTAAAATCAACATGAAAAACCAAACATCCAAAAGTATAAAACACAAAAAAATGCTTACCGAAGAGAGAAAATGTATCGTGCTCAGCAGCCTCCTCCCGCCCTGTTGTGCAGCTTATGTCCCTTTCTCCAAAAATGTACTCAATGGGACCGTAATGTTGCAACCACACACAAGTTGACCTGCTGTGAGGAAAAAACGAGTTAGTACATTTCAAACATGAAAAAGGTCATACAAAATCAACATGAAAAACCAAACATCCAAAAGTATAAAACACAAAAATATGCTTACCGAAGAGAGAAAATGTATCGTGCTCAGCAGCCTCCTCCCGCCCTGTGGTGCAACTGATGTCCCTTTCTCCAAAAATGTACTCAATGGGACCGTAATTTTGCAACCACACACAAGTTGACCTGCTGTGAGGAAAAAACGAGTTAGTACTTTTCAAACATGAAAAAGGTCATTTTAAAATCAACATGAAAAACCAAACATCCAAAAGTATCAAACACATAAAAATGCTTACCGAAGAGAGAAAATGTATCGTGGTCAGCAGCCTCCTTCCGCCCTGTGGGGCAACTGATGTCCCTTTCTCCAAAAATGTACTCAATGGGACCGTAATGTTGCAACCACACACAAGGTGACCTGCTGTGAGGAAAAACGTGTTAGTACATTTCAAACATGAAAATATCATTTTAAAATCAACATGAAAAAACAAACATCCAAAAGTATAAAACACAAAAAAATGCTTACCGAAGAGAGAAAATGTATCATGCTCGGCACCCTCCTCCCACCCTGTGGTGCAGCTGATGTCCCTTTCTCCAAAAATGTACTCAATGGGACCGTAATGTTGCAACAACACACAAGTTGACCTGCTGTGAGGAAAAAACGAGTTAGTACATTTCAAACATGAAAAAGGTCATTTTAAAATCAACATGAAAAACCAAACATCCAAAAGTATCAAACACAAAAAAATGCTTACCGAAGAGAGAAAATGTATCGTGCTCAGCAGCCTCCTCCCGCCCTGTGGTGCAACTTATGTCCCTTTCTCCAAAAATGTACTCATTGGGACCGTAATGTTGCAACCACACACAAGTTGACATGCTGTGAAGAAAAAACGTGTTAGTACATTTCAAACATGAAAAAGGTCATGTTTAAATCAACATGAAAAACCAAACATCCAAAAGTATAAAACACAAAAAAATGCTTACCGAAGAGAGAAAATGTATCGTGCTCAGCAGCCTCCTCCTGCCCTGTGGTGCAACTGATGTCCCTCTCTCCAAAAATGTACTCAATGGGACCGTAATGTTGCAACCACACACAAGTTGACCTGCTGTGAGGAAAAAACGAGTTAGTACATTTCAAACATGAAAAAGGTCATTTGAAAATCAACATGAAAAACCAAACATCCAAAAGTATAAAACACAAAAAAATGCTTACCGAAGAGAGAAAATGTATCGTGCTCAGCAGCCTCCTCCCGCCCTGTGGTGCAACTGATGTCCCTCTCTCCAAAAATGTACTCAATGGGACCGTAATGTTGCAACCACACACAAGTTGACCTGCTGTGAGGAAAAAACGAGTTAGTACATTTCAAACATGAAAAAGGTCATTTTAAAATCAACATGAAAAACCAAACATCCAAAAGTATCAAACACAAAAAAATGCTTACCGAAGAGAGAAAATGTATCGTGGTCAGCAGCCTCCTCCCGCCCTGTGGTGCAACTGATGTCCCTCTCTCCAAAAATGTACTCAATGGGACCGTAATGTTGCAACCACACACAAGTTGACCTGCTGTGAGGAAAAAACGAGTTAGTACATTTCAAACATGAAAAAGGTCATTTTAAAATCAACATGAAAAACCAAACATCCAAAAGTATCAAACACAAAAAAATGCTTACCGAAGAGAGAAAATGTATCGTGGTCAGCAGCCTCCTTCCGCCCTGTGGGGCAACTGATGTCCCTTTCTCCAAAAATGTACTCAATGGGACTGTAATGTTGCAACCACACACAAGTTGAACTGCTGTGAGGAAAAAATGTGTTAGTACATTTCAAACATAAATATATCATTTTAAAATCAACATGAAAAACCAAACATCCAAAAGTATAAAACACAAAAAAATGCTTACCGAAGAGAGAAAATGTATCATGCTCAGCACCCTCCTCCCGCCCTGTGGTGCAACTGATGTCCCTTTCTCCAAAAATGTACTCAATGGGACCGTAATGTTGCAACCACACACAAGTTGACCTGCTGTGAGGAAAAAACGAGTTAGTACATTTCAAACATGAAAAAGGTCATTCAAAATCAACATGAAAAACCAAACATCCAAAAGTATAAAACACAAAAATATGCTTACCGAAGAGAGAAAATGTATCGTGCTCAGCAGCCTCCTCCCGCCCTGTGGTGCAACTGATGTCCCTTTCTCCAAAAATGTACTCAATGGGACCGTAATTTTGCAACCACACACAAGTTGACCTGCTGTGAGGAAAAAACGAGTTAGTACATTTCAAACATGAAAAAGGTCATTTTAAAATCAACATGAAAAACCAAACATCCAAAAGTATCAAACACAAAAAAATGCTTACCGAAGAGAGAAAATGTATCGTGGTCAGCAGCCTCCTTCTGCCCTGTGGGGCAACTGATGTCCCTTTCTCCAAAAATGTACTCAATGGGACCGTAATGTTGCACCCACACACAAGGTGACCTGCTGTGAGGAAAAAACGTGTTAGTACATTTCAAACATGAAAATATCATTTTAAAATCAACATGAAAAAACAAACATCCAAAAGTATAAAACACAAAAAAATGCTTACCGAAGAGAGAAAATGTATCATGCTCGGCACCCTCCTCCCACCCTGTGGTGCAGCTGATGTCCCTTTCTCCAAAAATGTACTCAATGGGACCGTAATGTTGCAACCACACACAAGTTGACCTGCTGTGAGGAAAAAACGAGTTAGTACATTTCAAACATGAAAAAGGTCATTTTAAAATCAACATGAAAAACCAAACATCCAAAAGTATCAAACACAAAAAAATGCTTACCGAAGACAGAAAATGTATCGTGCTCAGCAGCCTCCTCCCGCCCTGTGGTGCAACTTATGTCCCTTTCTCCAAAAATGTACTCAATGGGACCGTAATGTTGCAACCACACACAAGTTGATATGCTGTGAAGAAAAAACGTGTTAGTACATTTCAAACATGAAAAAGGTCATGTTTAAATCAACATGAAAAACCAAACATCCAAAAGTATAAAACACAAAAAAATGCTTACCGAAGAGAGAAAATGTATCGTGCTCAGCAGCCTCCTCCTGCCCTGTGGTGCAGCTGATGTCCCTCTCTCCAAAAATGTACTCAATGGGACCGTAATGTTGCAACCACACACAAGTTGACCTGCTGTGAGGAAAAAACGAGTTAGTACATTTCAAACATGAAAAAGGTCATTTTAAAATCAACATGAAAAACCAAACATCCAAAAGTATAAAACACAAAAAAATGCTTACCGAAGAGAGAAAATGTATCGTGCTCAGCAGCCTCCTCCCGCCCTGTGGTGTAGCTGATGTCCCTCTCTCCAAAAATGTACTCAATGGGACCGTAATGTTGCAACCACACACAAGTTGACCTGCTGTGAGGAAAAAACGAGTTAGTACATTTCAAACATGAAAAAGGTCATTTTAAAATCAACATGAAAAACCAAACATCCAAAAGTATAAAACACCAAAAAAATGCTTACCGAAGAGAGAAAATGTATCGTGCTCAGCAGCCTCCTCCCGCCCTGTGGTGCAGCTGATGTCCCTCTCTCCAAAAATGTACTCAATGGGACCGTAATGTTGCAACCACACACAAGTTGACCTGCTGTGAGGAAAAAACGAGTTAGTACATTTCAAACATGAAAAAGGTCATTTTAAAATCAACATGAAAAACCAAACATCCAAAAGTATAAAACACAAAAAAATGCTTACCGAAGAGAGAAAATGTATCGTGCTCAGCAGCCTCCTCCCGCCCTGTGGTGCAGCTGATGTCCCTCTCTCCAAAAATGTACTCAATGGGACCGTAATGTTGCAACCACACACAAGTTGACCTGCTGTGAGGAAAAAACGAGTTAGTACATTTCAAACATGAAAAAGGTCATTTTAAAATCAACATGAAAAACCAAACATCCAAAAGTATAAAACACAAAAAAATGCTTACCGAAGAGAGAAAATGTATCGTGGTCAGCAGCCTCCTTCCGCCCTGTGGGGCAACTGATGTCCCTTTCTCCAAAAATGTACTCAATGGTACCGTAATGTTGCAACCACACACAAGGTGACCTGCTGTGAGGAAAAAACGTGTTAGTACATTTCAAACATGAAAATATCATTTTAAAATCAACATGAAAAAACAAACATCCAAAAGTATAAAACACAAAAAAATGCTTACCGAAGAGAGAAATGTATCGTGCTCAGCAGCCTCCTCCCGCCCTGTGGTGCAGCTGATGTCCCTCTCTCCAAAAATGTACTCAATGGGACCGTAATGTTGCAACCACACACAAGTTGACCTGCTGTGAGGAAAAAACGAGTTAGTACATTTCAAACATGAAAAAGGTCATTTTAAAATCAACATGAAAAACCAAACATCCAAAAGTATAAAACACAAAAAAATGCTTACCGAAGAGAGAAAATGTATCGTGCTCAGCAGCCTCCTCCCGCCCTGTGGTGCAGCTGATGTCCCTCTCTCCAAAAATGTACTCAATGGGACCGTAATGTTGCAACCACACACAAGTTGACCTGCTGTGAGGAAAAAACGAGTTAGTACATTTCAAACATGAAAAAGGTCATTTTAAAATCAACATGAAAAACCAAACATCCAAAAGTATAAAACACAAAAAAATGCTTACCGAAGAGAGAAAATGTATCGTGCTCAGCAGCCTCCTCCCGCCCTGTGGTGCAGCTGATGTCCCTCTCTCCAAAAATGTACTCAATGGGACCGTAATGTTGCAACCACACACAAGTTGACCTGCTGTGAGGAAAAAACGAGTTAGTACATTTCAAACATGAAAAAGGTCATTTTAAAATCAACATGAAAAACCAAACATCCAAAAGTATAAAACACAAAAAAATGCTTACCGAAGAGAGAAAATGTATCGTGCTCAGCAGCCTCCTCCCGCCCTGTGGTGCAGCTGATGTCCCTCTCTCCAAAAATGTACTCAATGGGACCGTAATGTTGCAACCACACACAAGTTGACCTGCTGTGAGGAAAAAACGAGTTAGTACATTTCAAACATGAAAAAGGTCATTTTAAAATCAACATGAAAAACCAAACATCCAAAAGTATAAAACACAAAAAAATGCTTACCGAAGAGAGAAAATGTATCGTGGTCAGCAGCCTCCTTCCGCCCTGTGGGGCAACTGATGTCCCTTTCTCCAAAAATGTACTCAATGGGACCGTAATGTTGCAACCACACACAAGGTGACCTGCTGTGAGGAAAAAACGTGTTAGTACATTTCAAACATGAAAATATCATTTTAAAATCAACATGAAAAAACAAACATCCAAAAGTATAAAACACAAAAAAATGCTTACCGAAGAGAGAAAATGTATCATGCTCGGCACCCTCCTCCCACCCTGTGGTGCAGCTGATGTCCCTTTTTCCAAAAATGTACTCAATGGGACCGTAATGTTGCAACCACACACAAGTTGACCTGCTGTGAGGAAAAAACGAGTTAGTACATTTCAAACATGAAAAAGGTCATTTTAAAATCAACATGAAAAACCAAACATCCAAAAGTATAAAACACCAAAAAAATGCTTACCGAAGAGAGAAAATGTATCGTGCTCAGCAGCCTCCTCCCGCCCTGTGGTGCAGCTGATGTCCCTCTCTCCAAAAATGTACTCAATGGGACCGTAATGTTGCAACCACACACAAGTTGACCTGCTGTGAGGAAAAAACGAGTTAGTACATTTCAAACATGAAAAAGGTCATTTTAAAATCAACATGAAAAACCAAACATCCAAAAGTATAAAACACAAAAAAATGCTTACCGAAGAGAGAAAATGTATCGTGCTCAGCAGCCTCCTCCCGCCCTGTGGTGCAGCTGATGTCCCTCTCTCCAAAAATGTACTCAATGGGACCGTAATGTTGCAACCACACACAAGTTGACCTGCTGTGAGGAAAAAACGAGTTAGTACATTTCAAACATGAAAAAGGTCATTTTAAAATCAACATGAAAAACCAAACATCCAAAAGTATAAAACACAAAAAAATGCTTACCGAAGAGAGAAAATGTATCGTGGTCAGCAGCCTCCTTCCGCCCTGTGGGGCAACTGATGTCCCTTTCTCCAAAAATGTACTCAATGGTACCGTAATGTTGGAACCACACACAAGGTGACCTGCTGTGAGGAAAAAACGTGTTAGTACATTTCAAACATGAAAATATCATTTTAAAATCAACATGAAAAAACAAACATCCAAAAGTATAAAACACAAAAAAATGCTTACCGAAGAGAGAAAATGTATCGTGCTCAGCAGCCTCCTCCCGCCCTGTGGTGCAGCTGATGTCCCTCTCTCCAAAAATGTACTCAATGGGACCGTAATGTTGCAACCACACACAAGTTGACCTGCTGTGAGGAAAAAACGAGTTAGTACATTTCAAACATGAAAAAGGTCATTTTAAAATCATCATGAAAAACCAAACATCCAAAAGTATAAAACACAAAAAAATGCTTACCGAAGAGAGAAAATGTATCGTGCTCAGCAGCCTCCTCCCGCCCTGTGGTGCAGCTGATGTCCCTCTCTCCAAAAATGTACTCAATGGGACCGTAATGTTGCAACCACACACAAGTTGACCTGCTGTGAGGAAAAAACGAGTTAGTACATTTCAAACATGAAAAAGGTCATTTTAAAATCAACATGAAAAACCAAACATCCAAAAGTATAAAACACAAAAAAATGCTTACCGAAGAGAGAAAATGTATCGTGCTCAGCAGCCTCCTCCCGCCCTGTGGTGCAGCTGATGTCCCTCTCTCCAAAAATGTACTCAATGGGACCGTAATGTTGCAACCACACACAAGTTGACCTGCTGTGAGGAAAAAACGAGTTAGTACATTTCAAACATGAAAAAGGTCCTTTTAAAATCAACATGAAAAACCAAACATCCAAAAGTATAAAACACAAAAAAATGCTTACCGAAGAGAGAAACTGTATCGTGCTCAGCAGCCTCCTCCCGCCCTGTGGTGCAGCTGATGTCCCTCTCTCCAAAAATGTACTCAATGGGACCGTAATGTTGCAACCACACACAAGTTGACCTGCTGTGAGGAAAAAACGAGTTAGTACATTTCAAACATGAAAAAGGTCATTTTAAAATCAACATGAAAAACCAAACATCCAAAAGTATAAAACACAAAAAAATGCTTACCGAAGAGAGAAAATGTATCGTGGTCAGCAGCCTCCTTCCGCCCTGTGGGGCAACTGATGTCCCTTTCTCCAAAAATGTACTCAATGGTACCGTAATGTTGGAACCACACACAAGGTGACCTGCTGTGAGGAAAAAACGTGTTAGTACATTTCAAACATGAAAATATCATTTTAAAATCATCATGAAAAAACAAACATCCAAAAGTATAAAACACAAAAAAATGCTTACCGAAGAGAGAAAATGTATCGTGCTCAGCAGCCTCCTCCCGCCCTGTGGTGCAGCTGATGTCCCTCTCTCCAAAAATGTACTCAATGGGACCGTAATGTTGCAACCACACACAAGTTGACCTGCTGTGAGGAAAAAACGAGTTAGTACATTTCAAACATGAAAAAGGTCATTTTAAAATCAACATGAAAAACCAAACATCCAAAAGTATAAAACACAAAAAAATGCTTACCGAAGAGAGAAAATGTATCAAGCTCAGCAGCCTCCTCCCGCCCTGTGGTGCAGCTGATGTCCCTCTCTCCAAAAATGTACTCAATGGGACCGTAATGTTGCAACCACACACAAGTTGACCTGCTGTGAGGAAAAAATGAGTTAGTACATTTCAAACATGAAAAAGGTCATTTTAAAATCAACATGAAAAACCAAACATCCAAAAGTATAAAACACAAAAAAATGCTTACCGAAGAGAGAAAATGTATCGTGCTCAGCAGCCTCCTCCCGCCCTGTGGTGCAGCTGATGTCCCTCTCTCCAAAAATGTACTCAATGGGACCGTAATGTTGCAACCACACACAAGTTGACCTGCTGTGAGGAAAAAACGAGTTAGTACATTTCAAACATGAAAAAGGTCATTTTAAAATCAACATGAAAAACCAAACATCCAAAAGTATAAAACACAAAAAAATGCTTACCGAAGAGAGAAAATGTATCGTGGTCAGCAGCCTCCTTCCGCCCTGTGGGGCAACTGATGTCCCTTTCTCCAAAAATGTACTCAATGGTACCGTAATGTTGCAACCACACACAAGGTGACCTGCTGTGAGGAAAAAACGTGTTAGTACATTTCAAACATGAAAATATCATTTTAAAATCAACATGAAAAAACAAACATCCAAAAGTATAAAACACAAAAAAATGCTTACCGAAGAGAGAAAATGTATCGTGCTCAGCAGCCTCCTCCCGCCCTGTGGTGCAGCTGATGTCCCTCTCTCCAAAAATGTACTCAATGGGACCGTAATGTTGCAACCACACACAAGTTGACCTGCTGTGAGGAAAAAACGAGTTAGTACATTTCAAACATGAAAAAGGTCATTTTAAAATCAACATGAAAAACCAAACATCCAAAAGTATAAAACACAAAAAAATGCTTACCGAAGAGAGAAAATGTATCGTGCTCAGCAGCCTCCTCCCGCCCTGTGGTGCAGCTGATGTCCCTCTCTCCAAAAATGTACTCAATGGGACCGTAATGTTGCAACCACACACAAGTTGACCTGCTGTGAGGAAAAAACGAGTTAGTACATTTCAAACATGAAAAAGGTCATTTTAAAATCAACATGAAAAACCAAACATCCAAAAGTATAAAACACAAAAAAATGCTTACCGAAGAGAGAAAATGTATCGTGCTCAGCAGCCTCCTCCCGCCCTGTGGTGCAACTGATGTCCCTCTCTCCAAAAATGTACTCAATGGGACCGTATTGTTGCAACCACACACAAGTTGACCTGCTGTGAGGAAAAAACGAGTTAGTACATTTCAAACATGAAAAAGGTCATTTTAAAATCAACATGAAAAACCAAACATCCAAAAGTATAAAACACAAAAAAATGCTTACCGAAGAGAGAAAATGTATCGTGGTCAGCAGCCTCCTTCCGCCCTGTGGGGCAACTGATGTCCCTTTCTCCAAAAATGTACTCAATGGGACCGTAATGTTGCAACCACACACAAGGTGACCTGCTGTGAGGAAAAAACGTGTTAGTACATTTCAAACATGAAAATATCATTTTAAAATCAACATGAAAAAACAAACATCCAAAAGTATAAAACACAAAAAAATGCTTACCGAAGAGAGAAAATGTATCATGCTCGGCACCCTCCTCCCACCCTGTGGTGCAGCTGATGTCCCTTTTTCCAAAAATGTACTCAATGGGACCGTAATGTTGCAACCACACACAAGTTGAACTGCTGTGAGGAAAAAACGAGTTTGTACATTTCAAACATGAAAAAGGTCATTTTAAAATCAACATGAAAAACCAAACATCCAAAAGTATCAAACACAAAAAAATGCTTACCGAAGAGAGAAAATGTATCATGCTCAGCAGCCTCCTCCCGCCCTGTGGTGCAACTTATGTCCCTTTCTCCAAAAATGTACTCAATGGGACCGTATTGTTGCAACCACACACAAGTTGACATGCTGTGAAGAAAAAACGTGTTAGTACATTTCAAACATGAAAAAGGTCATGTTTAAATCAACATGAAAAACCAAACATCCAAAAGTATAAAACACAAAAAATTGCTTACCGAAGAGAGAAAATGTATCGTGCTCAGCAGCCTCCTCCTGCCCTGTGGTGCAGCTGATGTCCCTTCTCCAAAAATGTACTCAATGGGACCGTAATGTTGCAACCACACACAAGTTGACCTGCTGTGAGGAAAAAACGAGTTAGTACATTTCAAACATGAAAAAGGTCATTTTAAAATCGACATGAAAAACCAAACATCCAAAAGTATAAAACACAAAAAAATGCTTACCGAAGAGAGAAAATGTATCGTGCTCAGCAGCCTCCTCCTGCCCTGTGGTGCAGCTGATGTCCCTCTCTCCAAAAATGTACTCAATGGGACCGTAATGTTGCAACCACACACAAGGTGACCTGCTGTGAGGAAAAAACGTGTTAGTACATTTCAAACATGAAAATATCATTTTAAAATCAACATGAAAAAACAAACATCCAAAAGTATAAAACACAAAAAAATGCTTACCGAAGAGAGAAAATGTATCATGCTCGGCACCCTCCTCCCACCCTGTGGTGCAGCTGATGTCCCTTTTTCCAAAAATGTACTCAATGGGACCGTAATGTTGCAACCACACACAAGTTGACCTGCTGTGAGGAAAAAACGAGTTAGTACATTTCAAACATGAAAAAGGTCATTTTAAAATCAACATGAAAAACCAAACATCCAAAAGTATAAAACACCAAAAAAATGCTTACCAAAGAGAGAAAATGTATCGTGCTCAGCAGCCTCCTCCCGCCCTGTGGTGCAGCTGATGTCCCTCTCTCCAAAAATGTACTCAATGGGACCGTAATGTTGCAACCACACACAAGTTGACCTGCTGTGAGGAAAAAACGAGTTAGTACATTTCAAACATGAAAAAGGTCATTTTAAAATCAACATGAAAAACCAAACATCCAAAAGTATAAAACACAAAAAAATGCTTACCGAAGAGAGAAAATGTATCGTGCTCAGCAGCCTCCTCCCGCCCTGTGGTGCAGCTGATGTCCCTCTCTCCAAAAATGTACTCAATGGGACCGTAATGTTGCAACCACACACAAGTTGACCTGCTGTGAGGAAAAAACGAGTTAGTACATTTCAAACATGAAAAAGGTCATTTTAAAATCAACATGAAAAACCAAACATCCAAAAGTATAAAACACAAAATAATGCCTACCGAAGAGAGAAAATGTATCGTGGTCAGCAGCCTCCTTCCGCCCTGTGGGGCAACTGATGTCCCTTTCTCCAAAAATGTACTCAATGGTACCGTAATGTTGCAACAACACACAAGGTGACCTGCTGTGAGGAAAAAACGTGTTAGTACATTTCAAACATGAAAATATCATTTTAAAATCAACATGAAAAAACAAACATCCAAAAGTATAAAACACAAAAAAATGCTTACCGAAGAGAGAAAATGTATCGTGCTCAGCAGCCTCCTCCCGCCCTGTGGTGCAGCTGATGTCCCTCTCTCCAAAAATGTACTCAATGGGACCGTAATGTTGCAACCACACACAAGTTGACCTGCTGTGAGGAAAAAACGAGTTAGTACATTTCAAACATGAAAAAGGTCATTTTAAAATCAACATGAAAAACCAAACATCCAAAAGTATAAAACACAAAAAAATGCTTACCGAAGAGAGAAAATGTATCGTGCTCAGCAGCCTCCTCCCACCCTGTGGTGCAACTTATGTCCCTTTCTCCAAAAATGTACTCAATGGGACCGTAATGTTGCAACCACAGACAAGTTGACATGCTGTGAAGAAAAAACGTGTTAGTACATTTCAAACATGAAAAAGGTCATGTTTAAATCAACATGAAAAACCAAACATCCAAAAGTATAAAACACAAAAAAATGCTTACCGAAGAGAGAAAATGTATCGTGCTCAGCAGCCTCCTCCCGCCCTGTGGTGCAGCTGATGTCCCTCTCTCCAAAAATGTACTCAATGGGACCGTAATGTTGCAACCACACACAAGTTGACCTGCTGTGAGGAAAAAACGAGTTAGTACATTTAAAACATGAAAAAGGTCATTTTAAAATCAACATGAAAAACCAAACATCCAAAAGTATAAAACACAAAAAAATGCTTACCGAAGAGAGAAAATGTATCGTGCTCAGCAGCCTCCTCCTGCCCTGTGGTGCAGCTGATGTCCCTCTCTCCAAAAATGTACTCAATGGGACCGTAATGTTGCAACCACACACAAGTTGACCTGCTGTGAGGAAAAAACGAGTTAGTACATTTAAAACATGAAAAAGGTCATTTTAAAATCAACATGAAAAACCAAACATCCAAAAGTATAAAACACAAAAAAATGCTTACCGAAGAGAGAAAATGTATCGTGCTCAGCAGCCTCCTCCTGCCCTGTGGTGCAGCTGATGTCCCTCTCTCCAAAAATGTACTCAATGGGACCGTAATGTTGCAACCACACACAAGTTGACCTGCTGTGAGGAAAAAACGAGTTAGTACATTTCAAACATGAAAAAGGTCATTTTAAAATCAACATGAAAAACCAAACATCCAAAAGTATAAAACACAAAAAAATGCTTGCCGAAGAGAGAAAATGTATCGTGCTCAGCAGCCTCCTCCCGCCCTGTGGTGCAACTTATGTCCCTTTCTCCAAAAATGTACTCAATGGGACCGTAATGTTGCAACCACACACAAGTTGACATGCTGTGAAGAAAAAACGTGTTAGTACATTTCAAACATCAAAAAGGTCATGTTTAAATCAACATGAAAAACCAAACATCCAAAAGTATAAAACACAAAAAAATGCTTACCAAAGAGAGAAAATGTATCGTGCTCAGCAGCCTCCTCCTGCCCTGTGGTGCAGCTGATGTCCCTCTCTCCAAAAATGTACTCAATGGGACCGTAATGTTGCAACCACACACAAGTTGACCTGCTGTGAGGAAAAAACGAGTTAGTACATTTCAAACATGAAAAAGGTCATTTTAAAATCAACATGAAAAACCAAACATCCAAAAGTATAAAACACAAAAAAATGCTTACCGAAGAGAGAAAATGTATCGTGCTCAGCAGCCTCCTCCCGCCCTGTGGTGCAACTGATGTCCCTTTCTCCAAAAATGTACTCAATGGGACCGTAATGTTGCAACCACACACAAGTTGACATGCTGTGAAGAAAAAACGTGTTAGTACATTTCAAACATCAAAAAGGTCATGTTTAAATCAACATGAAAAACCAAACATCCAAAAGTATAAAACACAAAAAAATGCTTACCGAAGAGAGAAAATGTATCGTGCTCAGCAGCCTCCTCCTGCCCTGTGGTGCAGCTGATGTCCCTCTCTCCAAAAATGTACTCAATGGGACCGTAATGTTGCAACCACACACAAGTTGACCTGCTGTGAGGAAAAAACGAGTTAGTACATTTCAAACATGAAAAAGGTCATTTTAAAATCAACATGAAAAACCAAACATCCAAAAGTATAAAACACAAAAAAATGCTTACCGAAGAGAGAAAATGTATCGTGCTCAGCAGACTCCTCCCGCCCTGTGGTGCAACTTATGTCCCTCTGTCCAAAAATGTACTCAATGGGACCGTAATGTTGCAACCACACACAAGTTGACATGCTGTGAAGAAAAAACGTGTTAGTACATTTCAAACATGAAAAAGGTCATGTTTAAATCAACATGAAAAACCAAACATCCAAAAGTATAAAACACAAAAAAATGCTTACCGAAGAGAGAAAATGTATCGTGCTCAGCAGCCTCCTCCTGCCATTGTGGTGCAGCTGATGTCCCTCTCTCCAAAAATGTACTCAATGGGACCGTAATGTTGCAACCACACACAAGTTGACCTGCTGTGAGGAAAAAACGAGTTAGTACATTTCAAACATGAAAAAGGTCATTTTAAAATCAACATGAAAAACCAAACATCCAAAAGTATAAAACACAAAAAAATGCTTACCGAAGAGAGAAAATGTATCGTGCTCAGCAGCCTCCTCCTGCCCTGTGGTGCAGCTGATGTCCCTCTCTCCAAAAATGTACTCAATGGGACCGTAATGTTGCAACCAGACACAAGTTGACCTGCTGTGAGGAAAAAACGAGTTAGTACATTTCAAACATGAAAAAGGTCATTTTAAAATCAACATGAAAAACCAAACATCCAAAAGTATAAAACACAAAAAAATGCTTACCGAAGAGAGAAAATGTATCGTGCTCAGCATCCTCCTCCCGCCCTGTGGTGCAACTTATGTCCCTTTCTCCAAAAATGTACTCAATGGGACCGTAATGTTGCAACCACACACAAGTTGACATGCTGTGAAGAAAAAACGTGTTAGTACATTTCAAACATCAAAAAGGTCATGTTTAAATCAACATGAAAAACCAAACATCCAAAAGTATAAAACACAAAAAAATGCTTACCAAAGAGAGAAAATGTATCGTGCTCAGCAGCCTCCTCCTGCCCTGTGGTGCAGCTGATGTCCCTCTCTCCAAAAATGTACTCAATGGGACCGTAATGTTGCAACCACACACAAGTTGACCTGCTGTGAGGAAAAAACGAGTTAGTACATTTCAAACATGAAAAAGGTCATTTTAAAATCAACATGAAAAACCAAACATCCAAAAGTATAAAACACAAAAAAATGCTTACCGAAGAGAGAAAATGTATCGTGCTCAGCAGCCTCCTCCCGCCCTGTGGTGCAACTGATGTCCCTTTCTCCAAAAATGTACTCAATGGGACCGTAATGTTGCAACCACACACAAGTTGACATGCTGTGAAGAAAAAACGTGTTAGTACATTTCAAACATCAAAAAGGTCATGTTTAAATCAACATGAAAAACCAAACATCCAAAAGTATAAAACACAAGAAAATGCTTACCAAAGAGAGAAAATGTATCGTGCTCAGCAGCCTCCTCCCGCCCTGTGGTGCAGCTGATGTCCCTCTCTCCAAAAATGTACTCAATGGGACCGTAATGTTGCAACCACACACAAGTTGACCTGCTGTGAGGAAAAAACGAGTTAGTACATTTCAAACATGAAAAAGGTCATTTTAAAATCAATATGAAAAACCAAACATCCAAAAGTATAAAACACAAAAAAATGCTTACCGAAGAGAGAAAATGTATCGTGCTCAGCAGCCTCCTCCCGCCCTGTGGTGCAACTTATGTCCCTTTCTCCAAAAATGTACTCAATGGGACCGTAATGTTGCAAACACACACAAGTTGACATGCTGTGAAGAAAAAACGTGTTAGTACATTTCAAACATGAAAAAGGTCATTTTAAAATCAACATGAAAAACCAAACATCCAAAAGTATAAAACACAAAAAAATGCTTACCGAAGAGAGAAAATGTATCGTGCTCAGCAGCCTCCTCCTGCCCTGTGGTGCAGCTGATGTCCCTCTCTCCAAAAATGTACTCAATGGGACTGTAATGTTGCAACCACACACAAGTTGACCTGCTGTGAGGAAAAAACGAGTTAGTACATTTCAAACATGAAAAAGGTCATTTTAAAATCAACATGAAAAACCAAACATCCAAAAGTATAAAACACAAAAAAATGCTTACCGAAGAGAGAAAATGTATCGTGCTCAGCAGCCTCCTCCCGCCCTGTGGTGCAACTGATGTCCCTTTCTCCAAAAATGTACTCAATGGGACCGTAATGTTGCAACCACACACAAGTTGACCTGCTGTGAGGAAAAAACGAGTTAGTACATTTCAAACATGAAAAAGGTCATTTTAAAATCAATATGAAAAACCAAACATCCAAAAGTATAAAACACAAAAAAATGCTTACCGAAGAGAGAAAATGTATCGTGCTCAGCAGCCTCCTCCCGCCCTGTGGTGCAACTTATGTCCCTTTCTCCAAAAATGTACTCAATGGGACCGTAATGTTGCAAACACACACAAGTTGACATGCTGTGAAGAAAAAACGTGTTAGTACATTTCAAACATCAAAAAGGTCATTTTAAAATCAACATGAAAAACCAAACATCCAAAAGTATAAAACACAAAAAAATGCTTACCGAAGAGAGAAAATGTATCGTGCTCAGCAGCCTCCTCCTGCCCTGTGGTGCAGCTGATGTCCCTCTGTCCAAAAATGTACTCAATGGGACCGTAATGTTGCAACCACACACAAGTTGACCTGCTGTGAGGAAAAAACGAGTTAGTACATTTCAAACATGAAAAAGGTCATTTTAAAATCAACATGAAAAACCAAACATCCAAAAGTATAAAACACAAAAAAATGCTTACCGAAGAGAGAAAATGTATCGTGCTCAGCAGCCTCCTCCCGCCCTGTGGTGCAACTGATGTCCCTTTCTCCAAAAATGTACTCAATGGGACCGTAATGTTGCAACCACACACAAGTTGACATGCTGTGAAGAAAAAACGTGTTAGTACATTTCAAACATCAAAAAGGTCATGTTTAAATCAACATGAAAAACCAAACATCCAAAAGTATAAAACACAAGAAAATGCTTACCAAAGAGAGAAAATGTATCGTGCTCAGCAGCCTCCTCCTGCCCTGTGGTGCAGCTGATGTCCCTCTCTCCAAAAATGTACTCAATGGGACCGTAATGTTGCAACCACACACAAGTTGACCTGCTGTGAGGAAAAAACGAGTTAGTACATTTCAAACATGAAAAAGGTCATTTTAAAATCAATATGAAAAACCAAACATCCAAAAGTATAAAACACAAAAAAATGCTTACCGAAGAGAGAAAATGTATCGTGCTCAGCAGCCTCCTCCTGCCCTGTGGTGCAACTTATGTCCCTTTCTCCAAAAATGTACTCAATGGGACCGTAATGTTGCAAACACACACAAGTTGACATGCTGTGAAGAAAAAACGTGTTAGTACATTTCAAACATCAAAAAGGTCATTTTAAAATCAACATGAAAAACCAAACATCCAAAAGTATAAAACACAAAAAAATGCTTACCGAAGAGAGAAAATGTATCGTGCTCAGCAGCCTCCTCCCGCCCTATGGTGCAACTGATGTCCCTTTCTCCAAAAATGTACTCAATGGGACCGTAATGTTGCAACCACACACAAGTTGACATGCTGTGAAGAAAAAACGTGTTAGTACATTTCAAACATGAAAAAGGTCATGTTTAAATCAACATGAAAAACCAAACATCCAAAAGTATAAAACACAAAAAAATGCTTACCAAAGAGAGAAAATGTATCGTGCTCAGCAGCCTCCTCCTGCCCTGTGGTGCAGCTGATGTCCCTCTCTCCAAAAATGTACTCAATGGGACCGTAATGTTGCAACCACACACAAGTTGACCTGCTGTGAGGAAAAAACGAGTTAGTACATTTCAAACATGAAAAAGGTCATTTTAAAATCAACATGAAAAACCAAACATCCAAAAGTATAAAACACAAAAAAATGCTTACCGAAGAGAGAAAATGTATCGTGCTCAGCAGCCTCCTCCTGCCCTGTGGTGCAGCTGATGTCCCTCTCTCCAAAAATGTACTCAATGGGACCGTAATGTTGCAACCACACACAAGTTGACCTGCTGTGAGGAAAAAACGAGTTAGTACATTTCAAACATGAAAAAGGTCATTTTAAAATCAACATGAAAAACCAAACATCCAAAAGTATAAAACACAAAAAAATGCTTACCGAAGAGAGAAAATGTATCGTGCTCAGCAGCCTCCTCCCGCCCTGTGGTGCAACTTATGTCCCTTTCTCCAAAAATGTACTCAATGGGACCGTAATGTTGCAACCACACACAAGTTGACATGCTGTGAAGAAAAAACGAGTTAGTACATTTCAAACATGAAAAAGGTCATGTTTAAATCAACATGAAAAACCAAACATCCAAAAGTATAAAACACAAAAAAATGCTTACCGAAGAGAGAAAATGTATCGTGCTCAGCAGCCTCCTCCTGCCCTGTGGTGCAGCTGATGTCCCTCTCTCCAAAAATGTACTCAATGGGACCGTAATGTTGCAACCACACACAAGTTGACCTGCTGTGAAGAAAAAACGAGTTAGTACATTTCAAACATGAAAAAGGTCATTTTAAAATCAACATGAAGAACCAAACATCCAAAAGTATAAAACACAAAAAAATGCTTACCGAAGAGAGAAAATGTATCGTGCTCAGCAGCCTCCTCCCGCCCTGTGGTGCAACTTATGTCCCTTTCTCCAAAAATGTACTCAATGGGACCGTAATGTTGCAACCACACACAAGTTGACATGCTGTGAAGAAAAAACGTGTTAGTACATTTCAAACATCAAAAAGGTCATGTTTAAATCAACATGAAAAACCAAACATCCAAAAGTATAAAACACAAAAAAATGCTTACCGAAGAGAGAAAATGTATCGTGCTCAGCAGCCTCCTCCTGCCCTGTGGTGCAGCTGATGTCCCTCTCTCCAAAAATGTACTCAATGGGACCGTAATGTTGCAACCACACACAAGTTGACCTGCTGTGAGGAAAAAACGAGTTAGTACATTTCAAACATGAAAAAGGTCATTTTAAAATCAACATGAAAAACCAAACATCCAAAAGTATAAAACACAAAAAAATGCTTACCGAAGAGAGAAAATGTATCGTGCTCAGCAGCCTCCTCCCGCCCTGTGGTGCAACTTATGTCCCTTTCTCCAAAAATGTACTCAATGGGACCGTAATGTTGCAACCACACACAAGTTGACATGCTGTGAAGAAAAAACGTGTTAGTACATTTCAAACATGAAAAAGGTCATGTTTAAATCAACATGAAAAACCAAACATCCAAAAGTATAAAACACAAAAAAATGCTTACCGAAGAGAGAAAATGTATCGTGCTCAGCAGCCTCCTCCTGCCCTGTGGTGCAGCTGATGTCCCTCTCTCCAAAAATGTACTCAATGGGACCGTAATGTTGCAACCACACACAAGTTGACCTGCTGTGAGGAAAAAACGAGTTAGTACATTTCAAACATGAAAAAGGTCATTTTAAAATCAACATGAAAAACCAAACATCCAAAAGTATAAAACACAAAAAAATGCTTACCGAAGAGAGAAAATGTATCGTGCTCAGCAGCCTCCTCCCGCCCTGTGGTGCAACTGATGTCCCTTTCTCCAAAAATGTACTCAATGGGACCGTAATGTTGCAACCACACACAAGTTGACATGCTGTGAAGAAAAAACGTGTTAGTACATTTCAAACATCAAAAAGGTCATGTTTAAATCAACATGAAAAACCAAACATCCAAAAGTATAAAACACAAGAAAATGCTTACCAAAGAGAGAAAATGTATCGTGCTCAGCAGCCTCCTCCCGCCCTGTGGTGCAGCTGATGTCCCTCTCTCCAAAAATGTACTCAATGGGACCGTAATGTTGCAACCACACACAAGTTGACCTGCTGTGAGGAAAAAACGAGTTAGTACATTTCAAACATGAAAAAGGTCATTTTAAAATCAATATGAAAAACCAAACATCCAAAAGTATAAAACACAAAAAAATGCTTACCGAAGAGAGAAAATGTATCGTGCTCAGCAGCCTCCTCCCGCCCTGTGGTGCAACTTATGTCCCTTTCTCCAAAAATGTACTCAATGGGACCGTAATGTTGCAAACACACACAAGTTGACATGCTGTGAAGAAAAAACGTGTTAGTACATTTCAAACATGAAAAAGGTCATTTTAAAATCAACATGAAAAACCAAACATCCAAAAGTATAAAACACAAAAAAATGCTTACCGAAGAGAGAAAATGTATCGTGCTCAGCAGCCTCCTCCTGCCCTGTGGTGCAGCTGATGTCCCTTTCTCCAAAAATGTACTCAATGGGACCGTAATGTTGCAACCACACACAAGTTGACCTGCTGTGAGGAAAAAACGAGTTAGTACATTTCAAACATGAAAAAGGTCATTTTAAAATCAACATGAAAAACCAAACATCCAAAAGTATAAAACACAAAAAAATGCTTACCGAAGAGAGAAAATGTATCGTGCTCAGCAGCCTCCTCCCGCCCTGTGGTGCAACTGATGTCCCTTTCTCCAAAAATGTACTCAATGGGACCGTAATGTTGCAACCACACACAAGTTGACCTGCTGTGAGGAAAAAACGAGTTAGTACATTTCAAACATGAAAAAGGTCATTTTAAAATCAATATGAAAAACCAAACATCCAAAAGTATAAAACACAAAAAAATGCTTACCGAAGAGAGAAAATGTATCGTGCTCAGCAGCCTCCTCCCGCCCTGTGGTGCAACTTATGTCCCTTTCTCCAAAAATGTACTCAATGGGACCGTAATGTTGCAAACACACACAAGTTGACATGCTGTGAAGAAAAAACGTGTTAGTACATTTCAAACATCAAAAAGGTCATTTTAAAATCAACATGAAAAACCAAACATCCAAAAGTATAAAACACAAAAAAATGCTTACCGAAGAGAGAAAATGTATCGTGCTCAGCAGCCTCCTCCTGCCCTGTGGTGCAGCTGATGTCCCTCTGTCCAAAAATGTACTCAATGGGACCGTAATGTTGCAACCACACACAAGTTGACCTGCTGTGAGGAAAAAACGAGTTAGTACATTTCAAACATGAAAAAGGTCATTTTAAAATCAACATGAAAAACCAAACATCCAAAAGTATAAAACACAAAAAAATGCTTACCGAAGAGAGAAAATGTATCGTGCTCAGCAGCCTCCTCCCGCCCTGTGGTGCAACTTATGTCCCTTTCTCCAAAAATGTACTCAATGGGACCGTAATGTTGCAACCACACACAAGTTGACATGCTGTGAAGAAAAAACGTGTTAGTACATTTCAAACATCAAAAAGGTCATGTTTAAATCAACATGAAAAACCAAACATCCAAAAGTATAAAACACAAGAAAATGCTTACCAAAGAGAGAAAATGTATCGTGCTCAGCAGCCTCCTCCTGCCCTGTGGTGCAGCTGATGTCCCTCTCTCCAAAAATGTACTCAATGGGACCGTAATGTTGCAACCACACACAAGTTGACCTGCTGTGAGGAAAAAACGAGTTAGTACATTTCAAACATGAAAAAGGTCATTTTAAAATCAATATGAAAAACCAAACATCCAAAAGTATAAAACACAAAAAAATGCTTACCGAAGAGAGAAAATGTATCGTGCTCAGCAGCCTCCTCCCGCCCTGTGGTGCAACTTATGTCCCTTTCTCCAAAAATGTACTCAATGGGACAGTAATGTTGCAAACACACACAAGTTGACATGCTGTGAAGAAAAAACGTGTTAGTACATTTCAAACATCAAAAAGGTCATTTTAAAATCAACATGAAAAACCAAACATCCAAAAGTATAAAACACAAAAAAATGCTTACCGAAGAGAGAAAATGTATCGTGCTCAGCAGCCTCCTCCCGCCCTATGGTGCAACTGATGTCCCTTTCTCCAAAAATGTACTCAATGGGACCGTAATGTTGCAACCACACACAAGTTGACATGCTGTGAAGAAAAAACGTGTTAGTACATTTCAAACATGAAAAAGGTCATGTTTAAATCAACATGAAAAACCAAACATCCAAAAGTATAAAACACAAAAAAATGCTTACCAAAGAGAGAAAATGTATCGTGCTCAGCAGCCTCCTCATGCCCTGTGGTGCAGCTGATGTCCCTCTCTCCAAAAATGTACTCAATGGGACCGTAATGTTGCAACCACACACAAGTTGACCTGCTGTGAGGAAAAAACGAGTTAGTACATTTCAAACATGAAAAAGGTCATTTTAAAATCAACATGAAAAACCAAACATCCAAAAGTATAAAACACAAAAAAATGCTTACCGAAGAGAGAAAATGTATCGTGCTCAGCAGCCTCCTCCTGCCCTGTGGTGCAGCTGATGTCCCTCTCTCCAAAAATGTACTCAATGGGACCGTAATGTTGCAACCACACACAAGTTGACCTGCTGTGAGGAAAAAACGAGTTAGTACATTTCAAACATGAAAAAGGTCATTTTAAAATCAACATGAAAAACCAAACATCCAAAAGTATAAAACACAAAAAAATGCTTACCGAAGAGAGAAAATGTATCGTGCTCAGCAGCCTCCTCCCGCCCTGTGGTGCAACTTATGTCCCTTTCTCCAAAAATGTACTCAATGGGACCGTAATGTTGCAACCACACACAAGTTGACATGCTGTGAAGAAAAAACGAGTTAGTACATTTCAAACATGAAAAAGGTCATGTTTAAATCAACATGAAAAACCAAACATCCAAAAGTATAAAACACAAAAAAATGCTTACCGAAGAGAGAAAATGTATCGTGCTCAGCAGCCTCCTCCTGCCCTGTGGTGCAGCTGATGTCCCTCTCTCCAAAAATGTACTCAATGGGACCGTAATGTTGCAACCACACACAAGTTGACCTGCTGTGAAGAAAAAACGAGTTAGTACATTTCAAACATGAAAAAGGTCATTTTAAAATCAACATGAAGAACCAAACATCCAAAAGTATAAAACACAAAAAAATGCTTACCGAAGAGAGAAAATGTATCGTGCTCAGCAGCCTCCTCCCGCCCTGTGGTGCAACTTATGTCCCTTTCTCCAAAAATGTACTCAATGGGACCGTAATGTTGCAACCACACACAAGTTGACATGCTGTGAAGAAAAAACGTGTTAGTACATTTCAAACATCAAAAAGGTCATGTTTAAATCAACATGAAAAACCAAACATCCAAAAGTATAAAACACAAAAAAATGCTTACCGAAGAGAGAAAATGTATCGTGCTCAGCAGCCTCCTCCTGCCCTGTGGTGCAGCTGATGTCCCTCTCTCCAAAAATGTACTCAATGGGACCGTAATGTTGCAACCACACACAAGTTGACCTGCTGTGAGGAAAAAACGAGTTAGTACATTTCAAACATGAAAAAGGTCATTTTAAAATCAACATGAAAAACCAAACATCCAAAAGTATAAAACACAAAAAAATGCTTACCGAAGAGAGAAAATGTATCGTGCTCAGCAGCCTCCTCCCGCCCTGTGGTGCAACTTATGTCCCTTTCTCCAAAAATGTACTCAATGGGACCGTAATGTTGCAACCACACACAAGTTGACATGCTGTGAAGAAAAAACGTGTTAGTACATTTCAAACATGAAAAAGGTCATGTTTAAATCAACATGAAAAACCAAACATCCAAAAGTATAAAACACAAAAAAATGCTTACCGAAGAGAGAAAATGTATCGTGCTCAGCAGCCTCCTCCTGCCCTGTGGTGCAGCTGATGTCCCTCTCTCCAAAAATGTACTCAATGGGACCGTAATGTTGCAACCACACACAAGTTGACCTGCTGTGAAGAAAAAACGAGTTAGTACATTTCAAACATGAAAAAGGTCATTTTAAAATCAACATGGAATACCAAACATCCAAAAGTATAAAACACAAAAAAATGCTTACCGAAGAGAGAAAATGTATCGTGCTCAGCAGCCTCCTCCCGCCCTGTGGTGCAACTTATGTCCCTTTCTCCAAAAATGTACTCAATGGGACCGTAATGTTGCAACCACACACAAGTTGACATGCTGTGAAGAAAAAACGTGTTAGTACATTTCAAACATCAAAAAGGTCATGTTTAAATCAACATGAAAAACCAAACATCCAAAAGTATAAAACACAAAAAAATGCTTACCAAGGAGAGAAAATGTATCGTGCTCAGCAGCCTCCTCCTGCCCTGTGGTGCAGCTGATGTCCCTCTCTCCAAAAATGTACTCAATGGGACTGTAATGTTGCAACCACACACAAGTTGACCTGCTGTGAGGAAAAAACGAGTTAGTACATTTCAAACATGAAAAAGGTCATTTTAAAATCAACATGAAAAACCAAACATCCAAAAGTATAAAACACAAAAAAATGCTTACCGAAGAGATAAAATGTATCGTGCTCAGCAGCCTTCTCCCGCCCTGTGGTGCAACTTATGTCCCTTTCTCCAAAAATGTACTCAATGGGACCGTAATGTTGCAACCACACACAAGTTGACATGCTGTGAAGAAAAAACGTGTTAGTACATTTCAAACATGAAAAAGGTCATGTTTAAATCAACATGAAAAACCAAACATCCAAAAGTATAAAACACAAAAAAATGCTTACCGAAGAGAGAAAATGTATCGTGCTCCGCAGCCTCCTCCTGCCCTGTGGTGCAGCTGATGTCCCTCTCTCCAAAAATGTACTCAATGGGACCGTAATGTTGCAACCACTCACAAGTTGACCTGCTGTGAGGAAAAAACGAGTTAGTACATTTCAAACATGAAAAAGGTCATTTTAAAATCAACATGAAAAGGCAAACATCCAAAAGTATAAAACACAAAAAAATGCTTACCGAAGAGAGAAAGTGTATCGTGCTCAGCAGCCTCCTCCCGCCCTGTGGTGCAACTTATGTCCCTTTCTCCAAAAATGTACTCAATGGGACCGTAATGTTGCAACCACACACAAGTTGACATGCTGTGAAGAAAAAACGTGTTAGTACATTTCAAACATGAAAAAGGTCATGTTTAAATCAACATGAAAAACCAAACATCCAAAAGTATAAAACACAAAAAAATGCTTACCGAAGAGAGAAAATGTATCGTGCTCAGCAGCCTCCTCCTGCCCTGTGGTGCAACTGATGTCCTTCTCTCCAAAAATGTACTCAATGGGACCGTAATGTTGCAACCACACACAAGTTGACCTGCTGTGAGGAAAAAACGAGTTAGTACATTTCAAACATGAAAAAGGTCATTTTAAAATCAACATGAAAAACCAAACATCCAAAAGTATCAAACACAAAAAAATGCTTACCGAAGAGAGAAAATGTATCGTGCTCAGCAGCCTCCTCCCGCCCTGTGGTGCAACTGATGTCCTTCTCTCCAAAAATGTACTCAATGGGACCGTAATGTTGCAACCACACACAAGTTGACCTGCTGTGAGGAAAAAACGAGTTAGTACATTTCAAACATGAAAAAGGTCATTTTAAAATCAACATGAAAAACCAAACATCCAAAAGTATCAAACACAAAAAAATGCTTACCGAAGAGAGAAAATGTATCGTGCTCAGCAGCCTCCTCCCGCCCTGTGGTGCAACTTATGTCCCTTTCTCCAAAAATGTACTCAATGGGACCGTAATGTTGCAACCACACACAAGTTGACCTGCTGTGAGGAAAAAACGAGTTAGTACATTTCAAACATGAAAAAGGTCATTTTAAAATCAACATGAAAAACCAAACATCCAAAAGTATAAAACACAAAAAAATGCTTACCGAAGAGAGAAAGTGTATCGTGCTCAGCAGCCTCCTCCCGCCCTGTGGTGCAACTTATGTCCCTTTCTCCAAAAATGTACTCAATGGGACCGTAATGTTGCAACCACACACAAGTTGACATGCTGTGAAGAAAAAACGTGTTAGTACATTTCAAACATGAAAAAGGTCATGTTTAAATCAACATGAAAAACCAAACATCCAAAAGTATAAAACACAAAAAAATGCTTACCGAAGAGAGAAAGTGTATCGTGCTCAGCACCCTCCTCCCGCCCTGTGGTGCAACTGATGTCCCTCTCTCCAAAAATGTACTCAATGGGACCGTAATGTTGCAACCACACACAAGTTGACCTGCTGTGAAGAAAAAACGAGTTAGTACATTTCAAACATGAAAAAGGTCATTTTAAAATCAACATGAAAAACCAAACATCCAAAAGTATCAAACACAAAAAAATGCTTACCGAAGAGAGAAAATGTATCGTGCTCAGCAGCCTCCTCCCGCCCTGTGGTGCAACTGATGTCCTTCTCTCCAAAAATGTACTCAATGGGACCGTAATGTTGCAACCACACACAAGTTGACCTGCTGTGAGGAAAAAACGAGTTAGTACATTTCAAACATGAAAAAGGTCATTTTAAAATCAACATGAAAAACCAAACATCCAAAAGTATCAAACACAAAAAAATGCTTACCGAAGAGAGAAAATGTATCGTGCTCAGCAGCCTCCTCCCGCCCTGTGGTGCAACTTATGTCCCTTTCTCCAAAAATGTACTCAATGGGACCGTAATGTTGCAACCACACACAAGTTGACCTGCTGTGAGGAAAAAACGAGTTAGTACATTTCAAACATGAAAAAGGTCATTTTAAAATCAACATGAAAAACCAAACATCCAAAAGTATAAAACACAAAAAAATGCTTACCGAAGAGAGAAAATGTATCGTGCTCAGCAGCCTCCTCCCGCCCTGTGTTGCAACTTATGTCCCTTTCTCCAAAAATGTACTCAATGGGACCGTAATGTTGCAACCACACACAAGTTGACATGCTGTGAAGAAAAAACGTGTTAGTACATTTCAAACATCAAAAAGGTCATGTTTAAATCAACATGAAAAACCAAACATCCAAAAGTATAAAACACAAAGAAATGCTTACCGAAGAGAGAAAATGTATCGTGCTCAGCAGCCTCCTCCTGCCCTGTGGTGCAGCTGATGTCCCTCTCTCCAAAAATGTACTCAATGGGACCGTAATGTTGCAACCACACACAAGTTGACCTGCTGTGAAGAAAAAACGAGTTAGTACATTTCAAACATGAAAAAGGTCATTTTAAAATCAACATGAAAAACCAAACATCCAAAAGTATATAACACAAAAAAATGCTTACCGAAGAGAGAAAATGTATCGTGCTCAGCAGCCTCCTCCCGCCCTGTGGTGCAACTTATGTCCCTTTCTCCAAAAATGTACTCAATGGGACCGTAATGTTGCAACCACACACAAGTTGACATGCTGTGAAGAAAAAACGTGTTAGTACATTTCAAACATGAAAAAGGTCATGTTTAAATCAACATGAAAAACCAAACATCCAAAAGTATAAAACACAAAAAAATGCTTACCGAAGAGAGAAAATGTATCGTGCTCCGCAGCCTCCTCCTGCCCTGTGGTGCAGCTGATGTCCCTGTCTCCAAAAATGTACTCAATGGGACCGTAATGTTGCAACCACACACAAGTTGACCTGCTGTGAGGAAAAAACGAGTTAGTACATTTCAAACATGAAAAAGGTCATTTTAAAATCAACATGAAAAACCAAACATCCAAAAGTATAAAACACAAAGAAATGCTTACCGAAGAGAGAAAATGTATCGTGCTCAGCAGCCTCCTCCCGCCCTGTGGTGCAACTTATGTCCCTTTCTCCAAAAATGTACTCAATGGGACCGTAATGTTGCAACCACACACAAGTTGACATGCTGTGAAGAAAAAACGTGTTAGTACATTTCAAACATGAAAAAGGTCATGTTTAAATCAACATGAAAAACCAAACATCCAAAAGTATAAAACACAAAAAAATGCTTACCGAAGAGAGAAAATGTATCGTGCTCAGCAGCCTCCTCCTGCCCTGTGGTGCAGCTGATGTCCCTCTCTCCAAAAATGTACTCAATGGGACCGTAATGTTGCAACCACACACAAGTTGATCTGCTGTGAAGAAAAAACGAGTTAGTACATTTCAAACATGAAAAAGGTCATTTTAAAATCAACATGAAAAACCAAACATCCAAAAGTATAAAACACAAAAAAATGCTTACCGAAGAGAGAAAATGTATCGTGCTCAGCAGCCTCCTCCCGCCCTGTGGTGCAACTTATGTCCCTTTCTCCAAAAATGTACTCAATGGGACCGTAATGTTGCAACCACACACAAGTTGACATGCTGTGAAGAAAAAACGTGTTAGTACATTTCAAACATGAAAAAGGTCATGTTTAAATCAACATGAAAAACCAAACATCCAAAAGTATAAAACACAAAAAAATGCTTACCGAAGAGAGAAAATGTATCGTGCTCAGCAGCCTCCTCCTGCCCTGTGGTGCAGCTGATGTCCCTCTCTCCAAAAATGTACTCAATGGGACCGTAATGTTGCAACCACACACAAGTTGACCTGCTGTGAGGAAAAAACGAGTTAGTACATTTCAAACATGAAAAAGGTCATTTTAAAATCAACATGAAAAACCAAACATCCAAAAGTATAAAACACAAAAAAATGCTTACTGAAGAGATAAAATGTATCGTGCTCAGCAGCCTCCTCCCGCCCTGTGGTGCAACTTATGTCCCTTTCTCCAAAAATGTACTCAATGGGACCGTAATGTTGCAACCACACACAAGTTGACCTGCTGTGAGGAAAAAACGTGTTAGTACATTTCAAACATGAAAAAGGTCATTTTAAAATCAACATGAAAAACCAAACATCCAAAAGTATAAAACACAAAAAAATGCTTACCGAAGAGAGAAAATGTATCGTGCTCAGCAGCCTCCTCCCGCCCTGTGGTGCAACTTATGTCCCTTTCTCCAAAAATGTACTCAATGGGACCGTAATGTTGCAACCACACACAAGTTGACCTGCTGTGAGGAAAAAACGAGTTAGTACATTTCAAACATGAAAAAGGTCATTTTAAAATCAACATGAAAAAGCAAACATCCAAAAGTATAAAACACAAAAAAATGCTTACCGAAGAGAGAAAATGTATCGTGCTCAGCAGCCTCCTCCCGCCCTGTGGTGCAACTTATGTCCCTTTCTCCAAAAATGTACTCAATGGGACCGTAATGTTGCAACCACACACAAGTTGACCTGCTGTGAGGAAAAAACTAGTTAGAACATTTCAAACATGAAAAAGGTCATTTTAAAATCAACATGAAAAAGCAAACATCCAAAAGTATAAAACACAAAAAAATGCTTACCGAAGAGAGAAAATGTATCGTGCTCAGCAGCCTCCTCCCGCCCTGTGGTGCAACTTATGTCCCTTTCTCCAAAAATGTACTCAATGGGACCGTAATGTTGCAACCACACACAAGTTGACCTGCTGTGAAGAAAAAACGAGTTAGTACATTTCAAACATGAAAAAGGTCATTTTAAAATCAACATGAAAAACCAAACATCCAAAAGTATAAAACACAAAAAAATGCTTACCGAAGAGATAAAATGTATCGTGCTCAGCAGCCTCCTCCCGCCCTGTGGTGCAACTTATGTCCCTTTCTCCAAAAATGTACTCAATGGGACCGTAATGTTGCAACCACACACAAGTTGACATGCTGTGAAGAAAAAACGTGTTAGTACATTTCAAACATGAAAAAGGTCACGTTTAAATCAACATGAAAAAGCAAACATCCAAAAGTATAAAACACAAAAAAATGCTTACCGAAGAGAGAAAATGTATCGTGCTCAGCAGCCTCCTCCTGCCCTGTGGTGCAGCTGATGTCCCTCTCTCCAAAAATGTACTCAATGGGACCGTAATGTTGCAACCACACACAAGTTGACCTGCTGTGAGGAAAAAACGAGTTAGTACATTTCAAACATGAAAAAGGTCATTTTAAAATCAACATGAAAAACCAAACATCCAAAAGTATCAAACACAAAAAAATGCTTACCGAAGAGAGAAAATGTATCGTGCTCAGCAGCCTCCTCCCGCCCTGTGGTGCAACTTATGTCCCTTTCTCCAAAAATGTACTCAATGGGACCGTAATGTTGCAACCACACACAAGTTGACATGCTGTGAAGAAAAAACGTGTTAGTACATTTCAAACATGAAAAAGGTCATGTTTAAATCAACATGAAAAACCAAACATCCAAAAGTATAAAACACAAAAAAATGCTTACCGAAGAGAGAAAATGTATCGTGCTCAGCAGCCTTCTCCTGCCCTGTGGTGCAGCTGATGTCCCTCTCTCCAAAAATGTACTCAATGGGACCGTAATGTTGCAACCACACACAAGTTGACCTGCTGTGAGGAAAAAACGAGTTAGTACATTTCAAACATGAAAAAGGTCATTTTAAAATCAACATGAAAAACCAAACATCCAAAAGTATAAAACACAAAAAAATGCTTACCGAAGAGATAAAATGTATCGTGCTCAGCAGCCTCCTCCCGCCCTGTGGTGCAACTTATGTCCCTTTCTCCAAAAATGTACTCAATGGGACCGTAATGTTGCAACCACACACAAGTTGACATGCTGTGAAGAAAAAACGTGTTAGTACATTTCAAACATGAAAAAGGTCATGTTTAAATCAACATGAAAAAGCAAACATCCAAAAGTATAAAACACAAAAAAATGCTTACCGAAGAGAGAAAATGTATCGTGCTCAGCAGCCTCCTCCTGCCCTGTGGTGCAGCTGATGTCCCTCTCTCCAAAAATGTACTCAATGGGACCGTAATGTTGCAACCACACACAAGTTGACCTGCTGTGAGGAAAAAACGAGTTAGTACATTTCAAACATGAAAAAGGTCATTTTAAAATCAACATGAAAAACCAAACATCCAAAAGTATCAAACACAAAAAAATGCTTACCGAAGAGAGAAAATGTATCGTGCTCAGCAGCCTCCTCCCGCCCTGTTGTGCAACTTATGTCCCTTTCTCCAAAAATGTACTCAATGGGACCGTAATGTTGCAACCACACACAAGTTGACATGCTGTGAAGAAAAAACGTGTTAGTACATTTCAAACATGAAAAAGGTCATGTTTAAATCAACATGAAAAACCAAACATCCAAAAGTATAAAACACAAAAAAATGCTTACCGAAGAGAGAAAATGTATCGTGCTCAGCAGCCTTCTCCTGCCCTGTGGTGCAGCTGATGTCCCTCTCTCCAAAAATGTACTCAATGGGACCGTAATGTTGCAACCACACACAAGTTGACCTGCTGTGAGGAAAAAACGAGTTAGTACATTTCAAACATGAAAAAGGTCATTTTAAAATCAACATGAAAAACCAAACATCCAAAAGTATAAAACACAAAAAAATGCTTACCGAAGAGAGAAAATGTATCGTGCTCAGCAGCCTCCTCCCGCCCTGTGGTGCAACTGATGTCCTTCTCTCCAAAAATGTACTCAATGGGACCGTAATGTTGCAACCACACACAAGTTGACCTGCTGTGAGGAAAAAACGAGTTAGTACATTTCAAACATGAAAAAGGTCATTTTAAAATCAACATGAAAAACCAAACATCCAAAAGTATCAAACACAAAAAAATGCTTACCGAAGAGAGAAAATGTATCGTGCTCAGCAGCCTCCTCCCGCCCTGTGGTGCAACTTATGTCCCTTTCTCCAAAAATGTACTCAATGGGACCGTAATGTTGCAACCACACACAAGTTGACCTGCTGTGAGGAAAAAACGAGTTAGTACATTTCAAACATGAAAAAGGTCATTTTAAAATCAACATGAAAAACCAAACATCCAAAAGTATAAAACACAAAAAAATGCTTACCGAAGAGAGAAAATGTATCGTGCTCAGCAGCCTCCTCCCGCCCTGTGTTGCAACTTATGTCCCTTTCTCCAAAAATGTACTCAATGGGACCGTAATGTTGCAACCACACACAAGTTGACATGCTGTGAAGAAAAAACGTGTTAGTACATTTCAAACATGAAAAAGGTCATGTTTAAATCAACATGAAAAACCAAACATCCAAAAGTATAAAACACAAAAAAATGCTTACCGAAGAGAGAAAATGTATCGTGGTCAGCAGCCTCCTCCCGCCCTGTGGTGCAACTGATGTCCCTCTCTCCAAAAATGTACTCAATGGGACCGTAATGTTGCAACCACACACAAGTTTACCTACTGTCAGGAAAAAACATGTTAGTACATTTCAAACATGAAAAAGGTCATTTTTAAATCGACATGAAAAACCAAACATCCAAAAGTATAAAACACAAAAAAATGCTTACCGAAGAGAGAAAATGTATCATGCTCAGCAGCCTCCTCCTGCCCTGTGGTGCAACTGATGTCCCTTTCTCCAAAAATGTACTCAATGGGACCGTAATGTTGCAACCACACACAAGTTGACCTGCTGTGAGGAAAAAAATGTGTTAATACATTTCAAACATGAAAATATCATTTTAAAATCAACATGAAAATCCAAACATCCAAAAGTATAAAACACAAAAAAATGCTTACCGAAGAGAGAAAATGTATCATGCTCAGCACCCTCCTCCCACCCTGTGGTGCAACTGATGTCCCTTTCTCCAAAAATGTACTCAATGGGACCGTAATGTTACAACCACAGACAAGTTGACCTGCTGTGAGGAAAAAACGAGTTAGTACATTTCAAACATGATAAACGTCATTTTAAAATCAACATTACAAATCAAACATGCAAAAGTATAAAACACAAAAAAATGCTTACCGAAGAGAGAAAATGTATCGTGCTCAGCAGCCTCCTCCCGCCCTGTGGTGCAATTGATGTCCCTTTCTCCAAAAATGTACTCAATGGAACCGTAATGTTGCAACCACACACAAGTTGACCTGCTGTGAGGAAAAAACGTGTTAGTACATTTCAAACATGAAAATATCATTTTAAAATCAACATGAAAAAACAAACATCCATAAGTATAAAACACAAAAAAATGCTTACCGAAGAGAGAAAATGTATCATGCTCAGCAGCCTCCTCCCGCCCTGTGGTGCAACTGATGTCCCTTTCTCCAAAAATGTACTCAATGGGACCGTAATGTTGCAACCACACACAAGTTGACCTGCTGTGAGGAAAAAACGTGTTAGTACATTTCAAACATGAAAAAGGTCATTTTAAAATCGAGATGAAAAACCAAACATCCAAAAGTATCAAAAACAAAAAAATGCTTACCGAAGAGAGAAAATGTATCATGCTCAGCACCCTCCTCCCGCCCTGTGGTGCAACTGATGTCCCTTTCTCCAAAAATGTACTCAATGGGACCGTAATGTTGCAACCACACACAAGTTGACCTGCTGTTAGGAAAAAACGAGTAAGTACATTTCAAGCATGAAAAAGGCCATTTTAAAATCAACATGAAAAACCAAACATCCAAAAGTATAAAACACAAAAAAATGCTTACCGAAGAGAGAAAATGTATCGTGCTCAGCAGCCTCCTCCCGCCCTGTGTTGCAACTTATGTCCCTTTCTCCAAAAATGTACTCAATGGGACCGTAATGTTGCAACCACACACAAGTTGACATGCTGTGAAGAAAAAACGTGTTAGTACATTTCAAACATGAAAAAGGTCATGTTTAAATCAACATGAAAAACCAAACATCCAAAAGTATGAAACACAAAAAAATGCTTACCGAAGAGAGAAAATGTATCGTGCTCAGCAGCCTCCTCCCGCCCTGTGGTGCAACTGATGTCCCTCTCTCCAAAAATGTACTCAATGGGACCGTAATGTTGCAACCACACACAAGTTTACCTACTGTCAGGAAAAAACATGTTAGTACATTTCAAACATGAAAAAGGTCATTTTTAAATCGACATGAAAAACCAAACATCCAAAAGTATAAAACACAAAAAAATGCTTACCGAAGAGAGAAAATGTATCATGCTCAGCAGCCTCCTCCTGCCCTGTGGTGCAACTGATGTCCCTTTCTCCAAAAATGTACTCAATGGGACCGTAATGTTGCAACCACACACAAGTTGACCTGCTGTGAGGAAAAAAATGTGTTAATACATTTCAAACATGAAAATATCATTTTAAAATCAACATGAAAATCCAAACATCCAAAAGTATAAAACACAAAAAAATGCTTACCGAAGAGAGAAAATGTATCATGCTCAGCACCCTCCTCCCACCCTGTGGTGCAACTGATGTCCCTTTCTCCAAAAATGTACTCAATGGGACCGTAATGTTACAACCACAGACAAGTTGACCTGCTGTGAGGAAAAAACGAGTTAGTACATTTCAAACATGATAAACGTCATTTTAAAATCAACATTACAAATCAAACATGCAAAAGTATAAAACACAAAAAAATGCTTACCGAAGAGAGAAAATGTATCGTGCTCAGCAGCCTCCTCCCGCCCTGTGGTGCAACTGATGTCCCTTTCTCCAAAAATGTACTCAATGGGACCGTAATTTTGCAACCACACACAAGTTGACCTGCTGTGAGGAAAAAACGTGTTAGTACATTTCAAACATGAAAAAGGTCATTTTAAAATCGAGATGAAAAACCAAACATCCAAAAGTATCAAAAACAAAAAAATGCTTACCGAAGAGAGAAAATGTATCATGCTCAGAACCCTCCTCCCGCCCTGTGGTGCAACTGATGTCCCTTTCTCCAAAAATGTACTCAATGGGACCGTAATGTTGCAACCACACACAAGTTGACCTGCTGTTAGGAAAAAACGAGTAAGTACATTTCAAGCATGAAAAAGGCCATTTTAAAATCAACATGAAAAACCAAACATCCAAAAGTATAAAACACAAAAAAATGCTTACCGAAGAGAGAAAATGTATCGTGCTCAGCAGCCTCCTCCCACCCTGTGGAGCAACTGATGTCCCTTTCTCCAAAAATGTACTCAATGCGACCGTAATGTTGCAACCACACACAAGTTGACCTGCTGTGAGGAAAAAACGTGTTAGTACATTTCAAACATGAAAAAGGTCATTTTAAAATCAACATGAAAAGCCAAACATCCAAAAGTATAAAACACAAAAAAATGCTTACCGAAGAGAGAAAATGTATCATGCTCAGCAGCCTCCTCCCGCCCTGTGGTGCAACTGATGTCCCTTTTTCCAAAAATGTACTCAATGGGACCGTAATGTTCCAACCACACACAAATTGACCTGCTGTGAGGAAAAAACGTGTTAGTACATTTCAAACATGAAAAAGGTCATTTTAAAGTCAACATGAAAAACCAAACATCCAAAACTATAAAACACAAAAAAATGCTTACCGAAGAGAGAAAATGTATCGTGCTCAGCAGCCTCCTCCCGCCCTGTGGTGCAACTGATGTCCCTTTCTCCAAAATTGTACTCAATGGGACCGTAATGTTGCAACCACACACAAGTTGACCTGCTGTGAGGAAAAAACGTGTTAGTACATTTCAAACATGAAAACGGTCATTTTAAAATCAACATGAAAAACCAAACATCCAAAAGTATCAAACACAAAAAAATGCTTACCGAAGAGAGAAAATGTATCGTGCTCAGCAGCCTCCTCCCGCCCTATGGTGCAACTGATGTCCCTTTCTCCAAAAATGTACTCAATGGGACCGTAATGTTGCAACCACACACAAGTTGACCTACTGTGAGGAAAAAACGCGTTAGTACATTTCAAACATGATAAAGGTCATTTTAAAATCAACATTAAAAATCAAACATCCAAAAGTATAAAACACAAAGAAATGCTTACCGAAGAGAGAAAATGTATCGTGCTCAGCAGCCTCCTTCCGCCCTGTGGGGCAACTGATGTCCCTTTCTCCAATAATGTACTCAATGGGACCGTAATGTTGCAACCACACACAAGGTGACCTGCTGTGAGGAAAAAACGTGTTAGTACATTTCAAACATGAAAAAGGTTATTTTTAAATCAACATGAAAAACCAAAATTCCAACAATATCAAACACAAAAAAATGCTTACCGAAGAGAGAAAATGTATCGTGCTCAGCAGCCTCCCCCCGCCCTGTGGTGCAACTGATGTCCCTTTCTCCAAAAATGAACTCAATGGGACCGTAATGTTGCAACCACACACAAGTTGACCTGCTGTGAGGAAAAAACGTGTTAGTACATTTCAAACATGAAAAAGGTCATTTTAAAATCAACATGAAAAACCAAACATCCAAAAGAATCAAACACAAAAAAATGCTTACCGAAGAGAGAAAATGTATCATGCTCAGCACCCTCCTCCCGCCCTGTGGTGCAACTGATGTCCCTTTCTCCAAAAATGTACTCAATGGGACCGTAATGTTGCAACCACACACAAGTTGACCTGCTGTGAGGAAAAAACGAGTTAGTACATTTCAAACATGAAAAAGGTCATTTTAAAATCAACATGAAAAACCAAACATCCAAAAGTATAAAACACAAACAAATGCTTACCGAAGAGAGAAAATGTATTGTGCTAGGCACCCTCCTCCCGCCCTGTGGTGCAACTGATGTCCCTTTCTCCAAAAATGTACTCAATGGGACCGTAATGTTGCAACCACACACAAGTTGACCTGCTGTGAGGAAAAAACGTGTTAGTACATTTCAAACATGAAAAAGGTCATTTTTAAATCAACATGTAAAACCAAACATCCAAAAGAATAAAACACAAAAAAATGCTAACGAAGAGTGAAAATGTATCGTGCTCAGCAGCCTCCTCCCGCCCTGTGGTGCAACTGATCTCCCTTTCTCCAAAAATGTACTCAATGGGACCGTAATGTTGCAACCACACACAAGTTGACGTGCTGTGAGGAAAAAACGTGTTAGTACATTTCAAACATGAAAAAGGTCATTTTTAAATCAACATGAAAAACCAAACATCCAAAAGTATGAAACACAAAAAAATGCTTACCGAAGAGAGAAAGTGTATCATGCTCAGCAGCCTCCTCCCGCCCTGTGGTGAAACTGATGTCCCTTTCTCCAAAAGTGTACTCAATGGGACCGTAATGTTGCAACCACACACAAGTTGACCTGCTCTGAGGGAAAAAACGAGTTAGTACATTTCAAACATGAAAAAGGTCATTTTTAAGTCAACATGAAAAACCAAACATCCAAAAGTATAAAACACAAAAAAATGCTTACCGAAGAGAGAAAATGTATCGTGCTCAGCAGCCTCCTCCCGCCCTGTGGTGCAACTGATGTCCCTTTCCCCAAAAATGCACTCAATGGGACCGTAATGTTGCAACCACACACAAGGTGACCTGCTGTGAGGAAAAAACGTGTTAGTACATTTCAAACATGAAAAAGGTCATTTTTAAATCAACATGAAAAACCAAACACCCAAAAGTATAAAACACAAAAAAATGTTTACCTAAGAGAGAAAATGTATCGTGGTCAGCAGCCTCCTCCCGCCCTGTGGTGCAACTGATGTCCCTTTCTCCAAAAATGTACTCAATGGGACCGTAATGTTGCAACCACACACAAGTTGACCTGCTGTGAGGAAAAAACGTGTTAGTACATTTCAAACATGAAAAAGGTCATTTTTAAGTCAACATGAAAAACCAAACATCCAAAAGTATAAAACACAAAAAAATGCTTACCGAAGAGAGAAAGTGTATCATGCTCAGCAGCCTCCTCCCGCCCTGTGGTGCAACTGATGTCCCTTTCTCCAAAAGTGTACTCAATGGGACCGTAATGTTGCAACCACACACAAGTTGACCTGCTGTGAGGGAAAAAACGTGTTAGTACATTTCAAACATGAAAAAGGTCATTTTTAAATCAACATGAAAAACCAAACATCCAAAAGTATGAAACACAAAAAAATGCTTACCGAAGAGAGAAAATGTATCATGCTCAGCAGCCTCCTCCCGCCCTGTGGTGCAACTGATGTCCCTTTCTCCAAAAGTGTACTCAATGGGACCGTAATGTTGCAACCACACACAAGTTGACCTGCTCTGAGGGAAAAAACGTGTTAGTACATTTCAAACATGAAAAAGGTCATTTTTAAGTCAACATGAAAAACCAAACATCCAAAAGTATAAAACACAAAAAAATGCTTACCGAAGAGAGAAAATGTATCGTGCTCAGCAGCCTCCTCCCGCCCTGTGGTGCAACTGATGTCCCTTTCTCCAAAAATGCACTCAATGGGACCGTAATGTTGCAACCACACACAGGGTGACCTGCTGTGAGGAAAAAACGTGTTAGTACATTTCAAACATGAAAAAGGTCATTTTTAAATCAACATGAAAAACCAAACATCCAAAAGTATAAAACACAAAAAAATGTTTACCTAAGAGAGAAAATGTATCGTGGTCAGCAGCCTCCTCCCGCCCTGTGGTGCAACTGATGTCCCTTTCTCCAAAAATGTACTCAATGGGACCGTAATGTTACAACCACACACAAGTTGACCTGCTGTGAGGAAAAAACGTGTTAGTACATTTCAAACATGAAAAAGGTCATTTTTAAATCAACATGAAAAACCAAACATCCAAAAGTATGAAACACAAAAAAATGCTTACCGAAGAGAGAAAGTGTATCATGCTCAGCAGCCTCCTCCCGCCCTGTGGTGCAACTGATGTCCCTTTCTCCAAAAGTGTACTCAATGGGACCGTAATGTTGCAACCACACACAAGTTGACCTGCTGTGAGGGAAAAAACGTGTTAGTACATTTCAAACATGAAAAAGGTCATTTTTAAATCAACATGAAAAACCAAACATCCAAAAGTATAAAACACAAAAAAATTTTTACCTAAGAGAGAAAATGTATCGTGGTCAGCAGCCTCCTCCCGCCCTGTGGTGCAACTGATGTCCCTTTCTCCAAAAGTGTACTCAATGGGACAGTAATGTTGCAACCACACACAAGTTGACCTGCTGTGAGGAAAAAAACGTGTTAGTACATTTCAAACATGAAAAAGGTCATTTTTAAGTCAACATGAAAAACCAAACATCCAAAAGTATAAAACACAAAAAAATGCTTACCGAAGAGAGAAAATGTATCATGATCAGCAGCCTCCTCCCGCCCTGTGGTGCAACTGATGTCCCTTTCTCCAAAAGTGTACTCAATGGGACCGTAATGTTGCAACCACACACAAGTTGACCTGCTGTGAGGGAAAAAACGTGTTAGTACATTTCAAACATGAAAAAGGTCATTTTTAAGTCAACATGAAAAACCAAACATCCAAAAGTATAAAACACAAAAAAATGTTTACCTAAGAGAGAAAATGTATCGTGGTCAGCAGCCTCCTCCCGCCCTGTGGTGCAGCTGATGTCCCTTTCTCCAAAAATGTACTCAATGGGACCGTAATGTTGCAACCACACACAAGTTGACCTGCTGTGAGGGAAAAAACGTGTTAGTACATTTCAAACATGAAAAAGGTCATTTTTAAGTCAACATGAAAAACCAAACATCCAAAAGTATAAAACACAAAAAAATGCTTACCGAAGAGAGAAAATGTATCGTGCTCAGCAGCCTCCTCCCGCCCTGTGGTGCAACTGATGTCCCTTTCTCCAAAAGTGTACTCAATGGGACCGTAATGTTGCAACCACACACAAGTTGACCTGCTGTGAGGGAAAAAACGTGTTAGTACATTTCAAACATGAAAAAGGTCATTTTTAAGTCAACATGAAAAACCAAACATCCAAAAGTATAAAACACAAAAAAATGTTTACCTAAGAGAGAAAATGTATCGTGGTCAGCAGCCTCCTCCCGCCCTGTGGTGCAACTGATGTCCCTTTCTCCAAAAATGTACTCAATGGGACCGTAATGTTGCAACCACACACAAGTTGACCTGCTGTGAGGGAAAAAACGTGTTAGTACATTTCAAACATGAAAAAGGTCATTTTTAAGTCAACATGAAAAACCAAACATCCAAAAGTATAAAACACAAAAAAATGTTTACCTAAGAGAGAAAATGTATCGTGGTCAGCAGCCTCCTCCCGCCCTGTGGTGCAACTGATGTCCCTTTCTCCAAAAATGTACTCAATGGGACCGTAATGTTGCAACCACACACAAGTTGACCTGCTGTGAGGGAAAAAACGTGTTAGTACATTACAAACATGAAAAAGGTCATTTTTAAGTCAACATGAAAAACCAAACATCCAAAAGTATAAAACACAAAAAAATGTTTACCTAAGAGAGAAAATGTATCGTGGTCAGCAGCCTCCTCCCGCCCTGTGGTGCAACTGATGTCCCTTTCTCCAAAAGTGTACTCAATGGGACCGTAATGTTGCAACCACACACAAGTTGACCTGCTGTGAGGGAAAAAACGTGTTAGTACATTTCAAACATGAAAAAGGTCATTTTTAAGTCAACATGAAAAACCAAACATCCAAAAGTATAAAACACAAAAAAATGTTTACCTAAGAGAGAAAATGTATCGTGGTCAGCAGCCTCCTCCCGCCCTGTGGTGCAACTGATGTCCCTTTCTCCAAAAATGTACTCAATGGGACCGTAATGTTGCAACCACACACAAGTTGACCTGCTGTGAGGGAAAAAACGTGTTAGTACATTTCAAACATGAAAAAGGTCATTTTTAAGTCAACATGAAAAACCAAACATCCAAAAGTATAAAACACAAAAAAATGCTTACCGAAGAGAGAAAGTGTATCATGATCAGCAGCCTCCTCCCGCCCTGTGGTGCAGCTGATGTCCCTTTCTCCAAAAGTGTACTCAACTGGACCGTAATGTTACAACCACACACAAGTTGACCTCCTGTGAGGAAAAAACGTGTTAGTACATTTCAAACATGAAAAAGGTCATTTTTAAGTCAACATGAAAAACCAAAATTCCAAAAGTATAAAACACAAAAAAATGTTTACCTAAGAGAGAAAATGTATCGTGGTCAGCAGCCTCCTCCCGCCCTGTGGTGCAACTGATGTCCCTTTCTCCAAAAATGTACTCAATGGGACCGTAATGTTGCAACCACACACAAGTTGACCTGCTGTGAGGGAAAAAACGTGTTAGTACATTTCAAACATGAAAAAGGTCATTTTTAAGTCAACATGAAAAACCAAACATCCAAAAGTATAAAACACAAAAAAATGTTTACCTAAGAGAGAAAATGTATCGTGGTCAGCAGCCTCCTCCCGCCCTGTGGTGCAACTGATGTCCCTTTCTCCAAAAATGTACTCAATGGGACCGTAATGTTGCAACCACACACAAGTTGACCTGCTGTGAGGGAAAAAACGTGTTAGTACATTTCAAACATGAAAAAGGTCATTTTTAAGTCAACATGAAAAACCAAACATCCAAAAGTATAAAACACAAAAAAATGTTTACCTAAGAGAGAAAATGTATCGTGGTCAGCAGCCTCCTCCCGCCCTGTGGTGCAACTGATGTCCCTTTCTCCAAAAATGTACTCAATGGGACCGTAATGTTGCAACCACACACAAGTTGACCTGCTGTGAGGGAAAAAACGTGTTAGTACATTTCAAACATGAAAAAGGTCATTTTTAAGTCAACATGAAAAACCAAACATCCAAAAGTATAAAACACAAAAAAATGCTTACCGAAGAGAGAAAGTGTATCATGATCAGCAGCCTCCTCCCGCCCTGTGGTGCAGCTGATGTCCCTTTCTCCAAAAGTGTACTCAACTGGACCGTAATGTTACAACCACACACAAGTTGACCTCCTGTGAGGAAAAAACGTGTTAGTACATTTCAAACATGAAAAAGGTCATTTTTAAGTCAACATGAAAAACCAAAATTCCAAAAGTATAAAACACAAAAAAATGTTTACCTAAGAGAGAAAATGTATCGTGGTCAGCAGCCTCCTCCCGCCCTGTGGTGCAACTGATGTCCCTTTCTCCAAAAATGTACTCAATGGGACCGTAATGTTGCAACCACACACAAGTTGACCTGCTGTGAGGGAAAAAACGTGTTAGTACATTTCAAACATGAAAAAGGTCATTTTTAAGTCAACATGAAAAACCAAACATCCAAAAGTATAAAACACAAAAAAATGCTTACCGAAGAGAGAAAGTGTATCATGATCAGCAGCCTCCTCCCGCCCTGTGGTGCAGCTGATGTCCCTTTCTCCAAAAGTGTACTCAACTGGACCGTAATGTTACAACCACACACAAGTTGACCTCCTGTGAGGAAAAAACGTGTTAGTACATTTCAAACATGAAAAAGGTCATTTTTAAGTCAACATGAAAAACCAAAATTCCAAAAGTATAAAACACAAAAAAATGTTTACCTAAGAGAGAAAATGTATCGTGGTCAGCAGCCTCCTCCCGCCCTGTGGTGCAACTGATGTCCCTTTCTCCAAAAATGTACTCAATGGGACCGTAATGTTGCAACCACACACAAGTTGACCTGCTGTGAGGGAAAAAACGTGTTAGTACATTTCAAACATGAAAAAGGTCATTTTTAAGTCAACATGAAAAACCAAACATCCAAAAGTATAAAACACAAAAAAATGCTTACCGAAGAGAGAAAGTGTATCATGATCAGCAGCCTCCTCCCGCCCTGTGGTGCAGCTGATGTCCCTTTCTCCAAAAGTGTACTCAACTGGACCGTAATGTTACAACCACACACAAGTTGACCTCCTGTGAGGAAAAAACGTGTTAGTACATTTCAAACATGAAAAAGGTCATTTTTAAGTCAACATGAAAAACCAAACATCCAAAAGTATAAAACACAAAAAAATGTTTACCTAAGAGAGAAAATGTATCGTGGTCAGCAGCCTCCTCCCGCCCTGTGGTGCAACTGATGTCCCTTTCTCCAAAAATGTACTCAATGGGACCGTAATGTTGCAACCACACACAAGTTGACCTGCTGTGAGGGAAAAAACGTGTTAGTACATTTCAAACATGAAAAAGGTCATTTTTAAGTCAACATGAAAAACCAAACATCCAAAAGTATAAAACACAAAAAAATGCTTACCGAAGAGAGAAAGTGTATCATGATCAGCAGCCTCCTCCCGCCCTGTGGTGCAGCTGATGTCCCTTTCTCCAAAAGTGTACTCAACTGGACCGTAATGTTACAACCACACACAAGTTGACCTCCTGTGAGGAAAAAACGTGTTAGTACATTTCAAACATGAAAAAGGTCATTTTTAAGTCAACATGAAAAACCAAAATTCCAAAAGTATAAAACACAAAAAAATGTTTACCTAAGAGAGAAAATGTATCGTGGTCAGCAGCCTCCTCCCGCCCTGTGGTGCAACTGATGTCCCTTTCTCCAAAAATGTACTCAATGGGACCGTAATGTTGCAACCACACACAAGTTGACCTGCTGTGAGGGAAAAAACGTGTTAGTACATTTCAAACATGAAAAAGGTCATTTTTAAGTCAACATGAAAAACCAAACATCCAAAAGTATAAAACACAAAAAAATGTTTACCTAAGAGAGAAAATGTATCGTGGTCAGCAGCCTCCTCCCGCCCTGTGGTGCAACTGATGTCCCTTTCTCCAAAAATGTACTCAATGGGACCGTAATGTTGCAACCACACACAAGTTGACCAGCTGTGAGGGAAAAAACGTGTTAGTACATTTCAAACATGAAAAAGGTCATTTTTAAGTCAACATGAAAAACCAAACATCCAAAAGTATAAAACACAAAAAAATGTTTACCTAAGAGAGAAAATGTATCGTGGTCAGCAGCCTCCTCCCGCCCTGTGGTGCAACTGATGTCCCTTTCTCCAAAAATGTACTCAATGGGACCGTAATGTTGCAACCACACACAAGTTGACCTGCTGTGAGGGAAAAAACGTGTTAGTACATTTCAAACATGAAAAAGGTCATTTTTAAGTCAACATGAAAAACCAAACATCCAAAAGTATAAAACACAAAAAAATGCTTACCGAAGAGAGAAAGTGTATCATGATCAGCAGCCTCCTCCCGCCCTGTGGTGCAGCTGATGTCCCTTTCTCCAAAAGTGTACTCAACTGGACCGTAATGTTACAACCACACACAAGTTGACCTCCTGTGAGGAAAAAACGTGTTAGTACATTTCAAACATGAAAAAGGTCATTTTTAAGTCAACATGAAAAACCAAACATCCAAAAGTATAAAACACAAAAAAATGTTTACCTAAGAGAGAAAATGTATCGTGGTCAGCAGCCTCCTCCCGCCCTGTGGTGCAACTGATGTCCCTTTCTCCAAAAGTGTACTCAATGGGACCGTAATGTTGCAACCACACACAAGTTGACCTGCTGTGAGGGAAAAAACGTGTTAGTACATTTCAAACATGGAAAAGGTCATTTTTAAGTCAACATGAAAAACCAAACATCCAAAAGTATAAAACACAAAAAAATGTTTACCTAAGAGAGAAAATGTATCGTGGTCAGCAGCCTCCTCCCGCCCTGTGGTGCAGCTGATGTCCCTTTCTCCAAAAATGTACTCAATGGGACCGTAATGTTGCAACCACACACAAGTTGACCTGCTGTGAGGGAAAAAACGTGTTAGTACATTTCAAACATGAAAAAGGTCATTTTTAAGTCAACATGAAAAACCAAACATCCAAAAGTATAAAACACAAAAAAATGCTTACCGAAGAGAGAAAGTGTATCATGATCAGCAGCCTCCTCCCGCCCTGTGGTGCAACTGATGTCCCTTTCTCCAAAAGTGTACTCAACTGGACCGTAATGTTACAACCACACACAAGTTGACCTCCTGTGAGGAAAAAACGTGTTAGTACATTTCAAACATGAAAAAGGTCATTTTTAAGTCAACATGAAAAACCAAACATCCAAAAGTATAAAACACAAAAAAATGTTTACCTAAGAGAGAAAATGTATCGTGGTCAGCAGCCTCCTCCCGCCCTGTGGTGCAACTGATGTCCCTTTCTCCAAAAATGTACTCAATGGGACCGTAATGTTGCAACCACACACAAGTTGACCTGCTGTGAGGGAAAAAACGTGTTAGTACATTTCAAACATGAAAAAGGTCATTTTTAAGTCAACATGAAAAACCAAACATCCAAAAGTATAAAACACAAAAAAATGTTTACCTAAGAGAGAAAATGTATCGTGGTCAGCAGCCTCCTCCCGCCCTGTGGTGCAACTGATGTCCCTTTCTCCAAAAATGTACTCAATGGGACCGTAATGTTGCAACCACACACAAGTTGACCTGCTGTGAGGGAAAAAACGTGTTAGTACATTTCAAACATGAAAAAGGTCATTTTTAAGTCAACATGAAAAACCAAACATCCAAAAGTATAAAACACAAAAAAATGTTTACCTAAGAGAGAAAATGTATCGTGGTCAGCAGCCTCCTCCCGCCCTGTGGTGCAACTGATGTCCCTTTCTCCAAAAATGTACTCAACTGGACCGTAATGTTACAACCACACACAAGTTGACCTCCTGTGAGGAAAAAACGTGTTAGTACATTTCAAACATGAAAAAGGTCATTTTTAAATCAACATGAAAAACCAAACATCCAAAAGTATGAAACACAAAAAAATGCTTACCAAAGAGAGAAAATGTATCGTGGTCAGCAGCCTCCTCCCGCCCTGTGGTGCAACTGATGTCCCTTTCTCCAAAAATGTACTCAATGGGACCGTAATGTTGCAACCACACACAAGTTGACCTGCTGTGAGGGAAAAAACGTGTTAGTACATTTCAAACATGAAAAAGGTCATTTTTAAGTCAACATGAAAAACCAAACATCCAAAAGTATAAAACACAAAAAAATGCTTACCAAAGAGAGAAAATGTATCGTGGTCAGCAGCCTCCTCCCGCCCTGTGGTGCAACTGATGTCCCTTTCTCCAAAAATGTACTCAATGGGACCGTAATGTTGCAACCACACACAAGTTGACCTGCTGTGAGGGAAAAAATGTGTTAGTACATTTCAAACATGAAAAAGGTCATTTTTAAGTCAACATGAAAAACCAAACATCCAAAAGTATGAAACACAAAAAAATGCTTACCGAAGAGAGAAAGTGTATCATGATCAGCAGCCTCCTCCCACACTGTGGTGCAACTGATGTCCCTTTCTCCAAAAGTGTACTCAATGGGACCGTAATGTTGCAACCACACACAAGTTGACCTGCTGTGAGGGAAAAAACGTGTTAGTACATTTCAAACATGAAAAAGGTCATTTTTAAATCAACATGAAAAACCAAACATCCAAAAGTATGAAACACAAAAAAATGCTTACCAAAGAGAGAAAATGTATCGTGGTCAGCAGCCTCCTCCCGCCCTGTGGTGCAACTGATGTCCCTTTCTCCAAAAATGTACTCAATGGGACCGTAATGTTGCAACCACACACAAGTTGACCTGCTGTGAGGGAAAAAACGTGTTAGTACATTTCAAACATGAAAAAGGTCATTTTTAAGTCAACATGAAAAACCAAACATCCAAAAGTATAAAACACAAAAAAATGTTTACCTAAGAGAGAAAATGTATCGTGGTCAGCAGCCTCCTCCCGCCCTGTGGTGCAACTGATGTCCCTTTCTCCAAAAATGTACTCAATGGGACCGTAATGTTGCAACCACACACAAGTTGACCTGCTGTGAGGGAAAAAACGTGTTAGTACATTTCAAACATGAAAAAGGTCATTTTTAAGTCAACATGAAAAACCAAACATCCAAAAGTATAAAACACAAAAAAATGTTTACCTAAGAGAGAAAATGTATCGTGGTCAGCAGCCTCCTCCCGCCCTGTGGTGCAACTGATGTCCCTTTCTCCAAAAATGTACTCAATGGGACCGTAATGTTGCAACCACACACAAGTTGACCTGCTGTGAGGAAAAAACGTGTTAGTACATTTCAAACATGAAAAAGGTCATTTTTAAGTCAACATGAAACCCCAAACATCCAAAAGTATAAAACACAAAAAAATGCTTACCGAAGAGAGATAGCGTATCATGCTCAGCAGCCTCCTCCCGCCCTGTGGTGCAACTGATGTCCCTTTCTCCAAAAGTGTACTCAATGGGACCGTAATGTTGCAACCACACACAAGTTGACCTGCTGTGAGGGAAAAAACGTGTTAGTACATTTCAAACATGAAAAAGGTCATTTTTAAATCAACATGAAAAACCAAACATCCAAAAGTATGAAACACAAAAAAATGCTTACCAAAGAGAGAAAATGTATCGTGGTCAGCAGCCTCCTCCCGCCCTGTGGTGCAACTGATGTCCCTTTCTCCAAAAATGTACTCAATGGGACCGTAATGTTACAACCACACACAAGTTGACCTGCTGTGAGGAAAAAACGTGTTAGTACATTTCAAACATGAAAAAGGTCATTTTTAAATCAACATGAAAAACCAAACATCCAAAAGTATGAAACACAAAAAAATGCTTACCAAAGAGAGAAAGTGTATCATGCTCAGCAGCCTCCTCCCGCCCTGTGGTGCAACTGATGTCCCTTTCTCCAAAAGTGTACTCAATGGGACCGTAATGTTGCAACCACACACAAGTTGACCTGCTGTGAGGGAAAAAACGTGTTAGTACATTTCAAACATGAAAAAGGTCATTTTTAAGTCAACATGAAAAACCAAACATCCAAAAGTATAAAACACAAAAAAATGTTTACCTAAGAGAGAAAGTGTATCGTGCTCAGCAGCCTCCTCCCGCCCTGTGGTGCAACTGATGTCCCTTTCTCCAAAAATGTACTCAACTGGACCGTAATGTTACAACCACACACAAGTTGACCTGCTGTGAGGAAAAAACGTGTTAGTACATTTCAAACATGAAAAAGGTCATTTTTAAATCAACATGAAAAACCAAACATCCAAAAGTATAAAACACAAAAAAATGTTTACCTAAGAGAGAAAATGTATCGTGCTCAGCAGCCTCCTCCCGCCCTGTGGTGCAACTGATGTCCCTTTCTCCAAAAATGTACTCAACTGGACCGTAATGTTACAACCACACACAAGTTGACCTGCTGTGAGGAAAAAACGTGTTAGTACATTTCAAACATGAAAAAGGTCATTTTTAAATCAACATGAAAAACCAAACATCCAAAAGTATAAAACACAAAAAAATGTTTACCTAAGAGAGAAAGTGTATCGTGCTCAGCAGCCTCCTCCCGCCCTGTGGTGCAACTGATGTCCCTTTCTCCAAAAATGCACTCAATGGGACCGTAATGTTACAACCACACACAAGTTGACCTGCTGTGAGGAAAAAACGTGTTAGTACATTTCAAACATGAAAAAGGTCATTTTTAAATCAACATGAAAAACCAAACATCCAAAAGTATGAAACACAAAAAAATGCTTACCGAAGAGAGAAAATGTATCGTGGTCAGCAGCCTCCTCCCGCCCTGTGGTGCAACTGATGTCCCTTTCTCCAAAAATGTACTCAACTGGACCGTAATGTTACAACCACACACAAGGTGACCTGCTGTGAGGAAAAAACGTGTTAGTACATTTCAAACATGAAAAAGGTCATTTTTAAATCAACATGAAAAACCAAACATCCAAAAGTATAAAACACAAAAAAATGTTTACCTAAGAGAGAAAATGTATCGTGGTCAGCAGCCTCCTCCCGCCCTGTGGTGCAACTGATGTCCCTTTCTCCAAAAATGTACTCAACTGGACCGTAATGTTACAACCACACACAAGTTGACCTGCTGTGAGGAAAAAACGTGTTAGTACATTTCAAACATGAAAAAGGTCATTTTTAAATCAACATGAAAAACCAAACATCCAAAAGTATGAAACACAAAAAAATGCTTACCAAAGAGAGAAAGTGTATCATGCTCAGCAACCTCCTCCCGCCCTGTGGTGCAACTGATGTCCCTTTCTCCAAAAGTGTACTCAATGGGACCGTAATGTTGCAACCACACACAAGTTGACCTGCTGTGAGGGAAAAAACGTGTTAGTACATTTCAAACATGAAAAAGGTCATTTTTAAGTCAACATGAAAAACCAAACATCCAAAAGTATAAAACACAAAAAAATGCTTACCGAAGAGAGAAAATGTATCGTGCTCAGCAGCCTCCTCCCGCCCTGTGGTGCAAGTGATGTCCCTTTCTCCAAAAATGTACTCAACTGGACCGTAATGTTACAACCACACACAAGGTGACCTGCTGTGAGGAAAAAACGTGTTAGTACATTTCAAACATGAAAAAGGTCATTTTTAAATCAACATGAAAAACCAAACATCCAAAAGTATGAAACACAAAAAAATGCTTACCGAAGAGAGAAAATGTATCGTGGTCAGCAGCCTCCTCCCGCCCTGTGGTGCAACTGATGTCCCTTTCTCCAAAAATGTACTCAACTGGACCGTAATGTTACAACCACACACAAGGTGACCTGCTGTGAGGAAAAAACGTGTTAGTACATTTCAAACATGAAAAAGGTCATTTTTAAATCAACATGAAAAACCAAACATCCAAAAGTATAAAACACAAAAAAATGTTTACCTAAGAGAGAAAATGTATCGTGGTCAGCAGCCTCCTCCCGCCCTGTGGTGCAACTGATGTCCCTTTCTCCAAAAATGTACTCAACTGGACCGTAATGTTACAACCACACACAAGTTGACCTGCTGTGAGGAAAAAACGTGTTAGTACATTTCAAACATGAAAAAGGTCATTTTTAAATCAACATGAAAAACCAAACATCCAAAAGTATGAAACACAAAAAAATGCTTACCAAAGAGAGAAAGTGTATCATGCTCAGCAACCTCCTCCCGCCCTGTGGTGCAACTGATGTCCCTTTCTCCAAAAGTGTACTCAATGGGACCGTAATGTTGCAACCACACACAAGTTGACCTGCTGTGAGGGAAAAAACGTGTTAGTACATTTCAAACATGAAAAAGGTCATTTTTAAGTCAACATGAAAAACCAAACATCCAAAAGTATAAAACACAAAAAAATGCTTACCGAAGAGAGAAAATGTATCGTGCTCAGCAGCCTCCTCCCGCCCTGTGGTGCAACTGATGTCCCTTTCTCCAAAAATGTACTCAACTGGACCGTAATGTTACAACCACACACAAGTTGACCTGCTGTGAGGAAAAAACGTGTTAGTACATTTCAAACATGAAAAAGGTCATTTTTAAATCAACATGAAAAACCAAACATCCAAAAGTATCAAACACAAAAAAATGCTTACCAAAGAGAGAAAGTGTATCATGCTCAGCAGCCTCCTCCCGCCCTGTGGTGCAACTGATGTCCCTTTCTCCAAAAGTGTACTCAATGGGACCGTAATGTTGCAACCACACACAAGTTGACCTGCTGTGAGGGAAAAAACGTGTTAGTACATTTCAAACATGAAAAAGGTCATTTTTAAGTCAACATGAAAAACCAAACATCCAAAAGTATAAAACACAAAAAAATGCTTACCGAAGAGAGAAAATGTATCGTGCTCAGCAGCCTCCTCCCGCCCTGTGGTGCAACTGATGTCCCTTTCTCCAAAAGTGTACTCAATGGGACCGTAATGTTGCAACCACACACAAGGTGACCTGCTGTGAGGAAAAAACGTGTTAGTACATTTCAAACATGAAAAAGGTCATTTTTAAATCAACATGAAAAACCAAACATCCAAAAGTATAAAACACAAAAAAATTTTTACCTAAGAGAGAAAATGTATCGTGGTCAGCAGCCTCCTCCCGCCCTGTGGTGCAACTGATGTCCCTTTCTCCAAAATTGTACTCAATGGGACCGTAATGTTACAACCACACACAAGTTGACCTGCTGTGAGGAAAAAACGTGTTAGTACATTTCAAACATGAAAAAGGTCATTTTTAAATCAACATGAAAAACCAAACATCCAAAAGTATGAAACACAAAAAAATGCTTACCAAAGAGAGAAAGTGTATCATGCTCAGCAGCCTCCTCCCGCCCTGTGGTGCAACTGATGTCCCTTTCTCCAAAAGTGTACTCAATGGGACCGTAATGTTGCAACCACACACAAGTTGACCTGCTGTGAGGGAAAAAACGTGTTAGTACATTTCAAACATGAAAAAGGTCATTTTTAAGTCAACATGAAAAACCAAACATCCAAAAGTATAAAACACAAAAAAATGTTTACCTAAGAGAGAAAGTGTATCATGCTCAGCAGCCTCCTCCCGCCCTGTGGTGCAACTGATGTCCCTTTCTCCAAAAATGTACTCAATGGGACCGTAATGTTGCAACCACACACAAGTTGACCTGCTGTGAGGAAAAAACGTGTTAGTACATTTCAAACATGAAAAAGGTCATTTTTAAGTCAACATGAAAAACCAAACATCCAAAAGTATAAAACACAAAAAAATGCTTACCGAAGAGAGATAGTGTATCATGCTCAGCAGCCTCCTCCCGCCCTGTGGTGCAACTGATGTCCCTTTCTCCAAAAGTGTACTCAATGGGACCGTAATGTTGCAACCACACACAAGTTGACCTGCTGTGAGGGAAAAAACGTGTTAGTACATTTCAAACATGAAAAAGGTCATTTTTAAATCAACATGAAAAACCAAACATCCAAAAGTATAAAACACAAAAAAATTTTTACCTAAGAGAGAAAATGTATCGTGGTCAGCAGCCTCCTCCCGCCCTGTGGTGCAACTGATGTCCCTTTCTCCAAAAATGTACTCAACTGGACCGTAATGTTACAACCACACACAAGTTGACCTCCTGTGAGGAAAAAACGTGTTAGTACATTTCAAACATGAAAAAGGTCATTTTTAAATCAACATGAAAAACCAAACATCCAAAAGTATGAAACACAAAAAAATGCTTACCGAAGAGAGAAAGTGTATCATGATCAGCAGCCTCCTCCCACACTGTGGTGCAACTGATGTCCCTTTCTCCAAAAATGTACTCAATGGGACCGTAATGTTGCAACCACACACAAGTTGACCTGCTGTGAGGAAAAAACGTGTTAGTACATTTCAAACATGAAAAAGGTCATTTTTAAATCAACATGAAAAACCAAACATCCAAAAGTATAAAACACAAAAAAATGTTTACCTAAGAGAGAAAATGTATCGTGGTCAGCAGCCTCCTCCCGCCCTGTGGTGCAACTGATGTCCCTTTCTCCAAAAGTGTACTCAATGGGACCGTAATGTTACAACCACACACAAGTTGACCTGCTGTGAGGAAAAAACGTGTTAGTACATTTCAAACATGAAAAAGGTCATTTTTAAATCAACATGAAAAACCAAACATCCAAAAGTATAAAACACAAAAAAATGCTTACCGAAGAGAGAAAGTGTATCATGATCAGCAGCCTCCTCCCACACTGTGGTGCAACTGATGTCCCTTTCTCCAAAAGTGTACTCAATGGGACCGTAATGTTACAACCACACACAAGTTGACCTGCTGTGAGGAAAAAACGTGTTAGTACATTTCAAACATGAAAAAGGTCATTTTTAAATCAACATGAAAAACCAAACATCCAAAAGTATAAAACACAAAAAAATGTTTACCTAAGAGAGAAAATGTATCGTGGTCAGCAGCCTCCTCCCGCCCTGTGGTGCAACTGATGTCCCTTTCTCCAAAAGTGTACTCAATGGGACCGTAATGTTACAACCACACACAAGTTGACCTGCTGTGAGGAAAAAACGTGTTAGTACATTTCAAACATGAAAAAGGTCATTTTTAAATCAACATGAAAAACCAAACATCCAAAAGTATGAAACACAAAAAAATGCTTACCGAAGAGAGAAAGTGTATCATGATCAGCAGCCTCCTCCCGCCCTGTGGTGCAACTGATGTCCCTTTCTCCAAAAATGTACTCAATGGGACCGTAATGTTGCAACCACACACAAGTTGACCTGCTGTGAGGAAAAAACGTGTTAGTACATTTCAAACATGAAAAAGGTCATTTTTAAGTCAACATGAAAAACCAAACATCCAAAAGTATAAAACACAAAAAAATGCTTACCGAAGAGAGAAAGTGTATCATGATCAGCAGCCTCCTCCCACACTGTGGTGCAACTGATGTCCCTTTCTCCAAAAATGTACTCAATGGGACCGTAATGTTACAACCACACACAAGTTGACCTGCTGTGAGGAAAAAACGTGTTAGTACATTTCAAACATGAAAAAGGTCATTTTTAAATCAACATGAAAAACCAAACATCCAAAAGTATGAAACACAAAAAAATGCTTACCGAAGAGAGAAAGTGTATCATGATCAGCAGCCTCCTCCCGCCCTGTGGTGCAACTGATGTCCCTTTCTCCAAAAATGTACTCAATGGGACCGTAATGTTGCAACCACACACAAGTTGACCTGCTGTGAGGAAAAAACGTGTTAGTACATTTCAAACATGAAAAAGGTCATTTTTAAATCAACATGAAAAACCAAACATCCAAAAGTATAAAACACAAAAAAATGTTAACCTAAGAGAGAAAATGTATCGTGGTCAGCAGCCTCCTCCCGCCCTGTGGTGCAACTGATGTCCCTTTCTCCAAAAGTGTACTCAATGGGACCGTAATGTTACAACCACACACAAGTTGACCTGCTGTGAGGAAAAAACGTGTTAGTACATTTCAAACATGAAAAAGGTCATTTTTAAATCAACATGAAAAACCAAACATCCAAAAGTATGAAACACAAAAAAATGCTTACCGAAGAGAGAAAGTGTATCATGATCAGCAGCCTCCTCCCACACTGTGGTGCAACTGATGTCCCTTTCTCCAAAAATGTACTCAATGGGACCGTAATGTTGCAACCACACACAAGTTGACCTCCTGTGAGGAAAAAACGTGTTAGTACATTTCAAACATGAAAAAGGTCATTTTTAAATCAACATGAAAAACCAAACATCCAAAAGTATGAAACACAAAAAAATGCTTACCAAAGAGAGAAAGTGTATCATGCTCAGCAGCCTCCTCCCGCCCTGTGGTGCAACTGATGTCCCTTTCTCCAAAAGTGTACTCAATGGGACCGTAATGTTGCAACCACACACAAGTTGACCTGCTGTGAGGGAAAAAACGTGTTAGTACATTTCAAACATGAAAAAGGTCATTTTTAAGTCAACATGAAAAACCAAACATCCAAAAGTATAAAACACAAAAAAATGTTTACCTAAGAGAGAAAGTGTATCATGCTCAGCAGCCTCCTCCCGCCCTGTGGTGCAACTGATGTCCCTTTCTCCAAAAATGTACTCAATGGGACCGTAATGTTGCAACCACACACAAGTTGACCTGCTGTGAGGAAAAAACGTGTTAGTACATTTCAAACATGAAAAAGGTCATTTTTAAATCAACATGAAAAACCAAACATCCAAAAGTATAAAACACAAAAAAATGTTTACCTAAGAGAGAAAATGTATCGTGGTCAGCAGCCTCCTCCCGCCCTGTGGTGCAACTGATGTCCCTTTCTCCAAAAGTGTACTCAATGGGACCGTAATGTTACAACCACACACAAGTTGACCTGCTGTGAGGAAAAAACGTGTTAGTACATTTCAAACATGAAAAAGGTCATTTTTAAATCAACATGAAAAACCAAACATCCAAAAGTATGAAACACAAAAAAATGCTTACCGAAGAGAGAAAGTGTATCATGATCAGCAGCCTCCTCCCACACTGTGGTGCAACTGATGTCCCTTTCTCCAAAAATGTACTCAATGGGACCGTAATGTTGCAACCACACACAAGTTGACCTGCTGTGAGGAAAAAACGTGTTAGTACATTTCAAACATGAAAAAGGTCATTTTTAAATCAACATGAAAAACCAAACATCCAAAAGTATAAAACACAAAAAAATGCTTACCGAAGAGAGAAAGTGTATCATGATCAGCAGCCTCCTCCCACACTGTGGTGCAACTGATGTCCCTTTCTCCAAAAATGTACTCAATGGGACCGTAATGTTGCAACCACACACAAGTTGACCTCCTGTGAGGAAAAAACGTGTTAGTACATTTCAAACATGAAAAAGGTCATTTTTAAATCAACATGAAAAACCAAACATCCAAAAGTATAAAACACAAAAAAATGCTTACCGAAGAGAGAAAGTGTATCATGATCAGCAGCCTCCTCCCACACTGTGGTGCAACTGATGTCCCTTTCTCCAAAAGTGTACTCAATGGGACCGTAATGTTACAACCACACACAAGTTGACCTGCTGTGAGGAAAAAACGTGTTAGTACATTTCAAACATGAAAAAGGTCATTTTTAAATCAACATGAAAAACCAAACATCCAAAAGTATAAAACACAAAAAAATGTTTACCTAAGAGAGAAAATGTATCGTGGTCAGCAGCCTCCTCCCGCCCTGTGGTGCAACTGATGTCCCTTTCTCCAAAAGTGTACTCAATGGGACCGTAATGTTACAACCACACACAAGTTGACCTGCTGTGAGGAAAAAACGTGTTAGTACATTTCAAACATGAAAAAGGTCATTTTTAAATCAACATGAAAAACCAAACATCCAAAAGTATGAAACACAAAAAAATGCTTACCGAAGAGAGAAAGTGTATCATGATCAGCAGCCTCCTCCCGCCCTGTGGTGCAACTGATGTCCCTTTCTCCAAAAATGTACTCAATGGGACCGTAATGTTGCAACCACACACAAGTTGACCTGCTGTGAGGAAAAAACGTGTTAGTACATTTCAAACATGAAAAAGGTCATTTTTAAGTCAACATGAAAAACCAAACATCCAAAAGTATAAAACACAAAAAAATGCTTACCGAAGAGAGAAAGTGTATCATGATCAGCAGCCTCCTCCCACACTGTGGTGCAACTGATGTCCCTTTCTCCAAAAATGTACTCAATGGGACCGTAATGTTGCAACCACACACAAGTTGACCTGCTGTGAGGAAAAAACGTGTTAGTACATTTCAAACATGAAAAAGGTCATTTTTAAATCAACATGAAAAACCAAACATCCAAAAGTATGAAACACAAAAAAATGCTTACCGAAGAGAGAAAGTGTATCATGATCAGCAGCCTCCTCCCGCCCTGTGGTGCAACTGATGTCCCTTTCTCCAAAAATGTACTCAATGGGACCGTAATGTTGCAACCACACACAAGTTGACCTGCTGTGAGGAAAAAACGTGTTAGTACATTTCAAACATGAAAAAGGTCATTTTTAAGTCAACATGAAAAACCAAACATCCAAAAGTATAAAACACAAAAAAATGCTTACCGAAGAGAGAAAGTGTATCATGATCAGCAGCCTCCTCCCACACTGTGGTGCAACTGATGTCCCTTTCTCCAAAAATGTACTCAATGGGACCGTAATGTTGCAACCACACACAAGTTGACCTGCTGTGAGGAAAAAACGTGTTAGTACATTTCAAACATGAAAAAGGTCATTTTTAAATCAACATGAAAAACCAAACATCCAAAAGTATAAAACACAAAAAAATGTTTACCTAAGAGAGAAAATGTATCGTGGTCAGCAGCCTCCTCCCGCCCTGTGGTGCAACTGATGTCCCTTTCTCCAAAAATGTACTCAATGGGACCGTAATGTTACAACCACACACAAGTTGACCTCCTGTGAGGAAAAAACGTGTTAGTACATTTCAAACATGAAAAAGGTCATTTTTAAATCAACATGAAAAACCAAACATCCAAAAGTATGAAACACAAAAAAATGCTTACCGAAGAGAGAAAGTGTATCATGATCAGCAGCCTCCTCCCACACTGTGGTGCAACTGATGTCCCTTTCTCCAAAAATGTACTCAATGGGACCGTAATGTTGCAACCACACACAAGTTGACCTGCTGTGAGGAAAAAACGTGTTAGTACATTTCAAACATGAAAAAGGTCATTTTTAAATCAACATGAAAAACCAAACATCCAAAAGTATAAAACACAAAAAAATGTTTACCTAAGAGAGAAAATGTATCGTGGTCAGCAGCCTCCTCCCGCCCTGTGGTGCAACTGATGTCCCTTTCTCCAAAAATGTACTCAATGGGACCGTAATGTTGCAACCACACACAAGTTGACCTGCTGTGAGGAAAAAACGTGTTAGTACATTTCAAACATGAAAAAGGTCATTTTTAAATCAACATGAAAAACCAAACATCCAAAAGTATGAAACACAAAAAAATGCTTACCGAAGAGAGAAAGTGTATCATGATCAGCAGCCTCCTCCCGCCCTGTGGTGCAACTGATGTCCCTTTCTCCAAAAATGTACTCAATGGGACCGTAATGTTACAACCACACACAAGTTGACCTGCTGTGAGGAAAAAACGTGTTAGTACATTTCAAACATGAAAAAGGTCATTTTTAAGTCAACATGAAAAACCAAACATCCAAAAGTATAAAACACAAAAAAATGCTTACCGAAGAGAGAAAGTGTATCATGATCAGCAGCCTCCTCCCACACTGTGGTGCAACTGATGTCCCTTTCTCCAAAAGTGTACTCAATGGGACCGTAATGTTACAACCACACACAAGTTGACCTGCTGTGAGGAAAAAACGTGTTAGTACATTTCAAACATGAAAAAGGTCATTTTTAAATCAACATGAAAAACCAAACATCCAAAAGTATAAAACACAAAAAAATGTTTACCTAAGAGAGAAAATGTATCGTGGTCAGCAGCCTCCTCCCGCCCTGTGGTGCAACTGATGTCCCTTTCTCCAAAAATGTACTCAATGGGACCGTAATGTTGCAACCACACACAAGTTGACCTGCTGTGAGGGAAAAACGTGTTAGTACATTTCAAACATGAAAAAGGTCATTTTTAAATCAACATGAAAAACCAAACATCCAAAAGTATAAAACACAAAAAAATGTTTACCTAAGAGAGAAAATGTATCGTGGTCAGCAGCCTCCTCCCGCCCTGTGGTGCAACTGATGTCCCTTTCTCCAAAAATGTACTCAATGGGACCGTAATGTTGCAACCACACACAAGTTGACCTGCTGTGAGGAAAAAACGTGTTAGTACATTTCAAACATGAAAAAGGTCATTTTTAAATCAACATGAAAAACCAAACATCCAAAAGTATAAAACACAAAAAAATGTTTACCTAAGAGAGAAAATGTATCGTGGTCAGCAGCCTCCTCCCGCCCTGTGGTGCAACTGATGTCCCTTTCTCCAAAAATGTACTCAATGGGACCGTAATGTTGCAACCACACACAAGTTGACCTGCTGTGAGGAAAAAACGTGTTAGTACATTTCAAACATGAAAAAGGTCATTTTTAAATCAACATGAAAAACCAAACATCCAAAAGTATAAAACACAAAAAAATGTTTACCTAAGAGAGTAAATGTATCGTGCTCAGCAGCCTCCTCCCGCCCTGTGGTGCAACTGATGTCCCTTTCTCCAAAAATGTACTCAATGGGACCGTAATGTTGCAACCACACACAAGTTGACCTGCTGTGAGGAAAAAACGTGTTAGTACATTTCAAACATGAAAAAGGTCATTTTTAAATCAACATGAAAAACCAAACATCCAAAAGTATAAAACACAAAAAAATGTTTACCTAAGAGAGAAAATGTATCGTGGTCAGCAGCCTCCTCCCGCCCTGTGGTGCAACTGATGTCCCTTTCTCCAAAAATGTACTCAATGGGACCGTAATGTTGCAACCACACACAAGTTGACCTGCTGTGAGGAAAAAACGTGTTAGTACATTTCAAACATGAAAAAGGTCATTTTTAAATCAACATGAAAAACCAAACATCCAAAAGTATGAAACACAAAAAAATGCTTACCGAAGAGAGAAAGTGTATCATGATCAGCAGCCTCCTCCCACACTGTGGTGCAACTGATGTCCCTTTCTCCAAAAGTGTACTCAATGGGACCGTAATGTTACAACCACACACAAGTTGACCTGCTGTGAGGAAAAAACGTGTTAGTACATTTCAAACATGAAAAAGGTCATTTTTAAATCAACATGAAAAACCAAACATCCAAAAGTATAAAACACAAAAAAATGTTTACCTAAGAGAGAAAATGTATCGTGGTCAGCAGCCTCCTCCCGCCCTGTGGTGCAACTTATGTCCCTTTCTCCAAAAGTGTACTCAATGGGACCGTAATGTTACAACCACACACAAGTTGACCTGCTGTGAGGAAAAAACGTGTTAGTACATTTCAAACATGAAAAAGGTCATTTTTAAATCAACATGAAAAACCAAACATCCAAAAGTATAAAACACAAAAAAATGCTTACCGAAGAGAGAAAGTGTATCATGCTCAGCAGCCTCCTCCCGCCCTGTGGTGCAACTGATGTCCCTTTCTCCAAAAGTGTACTCAATGGGACCGTAATGTTGCAACCACACACAAGTTGACCTGCTGTGAGGGAAAAAACGTGTTAGTACATTTCAAACATGAAAAAGGTCATTTTTAAATCAACATGAAAAACCAAACATCCAAAAGTATAAAACACAAAAAAATGTTTACCTAAGAGAGAAAATGTATCGTGGTCAGCAGCCTCCTCCCGCCCTGTGGTGCAACTGATGTCCCTTTCTCCAAAAGTGTACTCAATGGGACCGTAATGTTACAACCACACGCAAGTTGACCTGCTGTGAGGAAAAAACGTGTTAGTACATTTCAAACATGAAAAAGGTCATTTTTAAATCAACATGAAAAACCAAACATCCAAAAGTATAAAACACAAAAAAATGTTTACCTAAGAGAGAAAATGTATCGTGGTCAGCAGCCTCCTCCCGCCCTGTGGTGCAACTGATGTCCCTTTCTCCAAAAGTGTACTCAATGGGACCGTAATGTTACAACCACACACAAGTTGACCTGCTGTGAGGAAAAAACGTGTTAGTACATTTCAAACATGAAAAAGGTCATTTTTAAATCAACATGAAAAACCAAACATCCAAAAGTATAAAACACAAAAAAATGCTTACCGAAGAGAGAAAATGTATCGTGGTCAGAAGCCTCCTCCCGCCCTGTGGTGCAACTGATGTCCCTTTCTCCAAAAGTGTACTCAATGGGACCGTAATGTTACAACCACACACAAGTTGACCTGCTGTGAGGAAAAAACGTGTTAGTACATTTCAAACATGAAAAAGGTCATTTTTAAATCAACATGAAAAACCAAACATCCAAAAGTATAAAACACAAAAAAATGTTTACCTAAGAGAGAAAATGTATCATGATCAGCAGCCTCCTCCCACACTGTGGTGCAACTGATGTCCCTTTCTCCAAAAGTGTACTCAATGGGACCGTAATGTTACAACCACACACAAGTTGACCTGCTGTGAGGAAAAAACGTGTTAGTACATTTCAAACATGAAAAAGGTCATTTTTAAATCAACATGAAAAACCAAACATCCAAAAGTATAAAACACAAAAAAATGTTTACCTAAGAGAGAAAATGTATCGTGGTCAGCTGCCTCCTCCCGCCCTGTGGTGCAACTGATGTCCCTTTCTCCAAAAGTGTACTCAATGGGACCGTAATGTTACAACCACACACAAGTTGACCTGCTGTGAGGAAAAAACGTGTTAGTACATTTCAAACATGAAAAAGGTCATTTTTAAATCAACATGAAAAACCAAACATCCAAAAGTATAAAACACAAAAAAATGCTTACCGAAGAGAGAAAGTGTATCATGCTCAGCAGCCTCCTCCCGCCCTGTGGTGCAACTGATGTCCCTTTCTCCAAAAGTGTACTCAATGGGACCGTAATGTTGCAACCACACACAAGTTGACCTGCTGTGAGGGAAAAAACGTGTTAGTACATTTCAAACATGAAAAAGGTCATTTTTAAGTCAACATGAAAAACCAAACATCCAAAAGTATAAAACACAAAAAAATGCTTACCGAAGAGAGAAAATGTATCGTGCTCAGCAGCCTCCTCCCGCCCTGTGGTGCAACTGATGTCCCTTTCTCCAAAAATGTACTCAATGGGACCGTAATGTTGCAACCACACACAAGTTGACCTGCTGTGAGGAAAAAACGTGGTAGTACATTTCAAACATGAAAAAGGTCATTTTAAAATCAACATGAAAAACCAAACATCCAAAAGTATCAAACACAAAAAAATGCTTACCGAAGAGAGAAAATGTATCGTGCTCAGCAGCCTCCTCCCGCCCTGTGGTGCAACTGATGTCCCTTTCTCCAAAAATGTACTCAATGGGACCGTAATGTTGCAACCACACACAAGTTGACCTGCTGTGAGGAAAAAACGTGTTAGTACATTTCAAACATGAAAAAGGTCATTTTTAAATCAACATGAAAAACCAAACATCCAAAAGTATAAAACACAAAAAAATGCTTACCGAAGAGAGAAAATGTATCGTGCTCAGCAGTCTGCTCCCGCCCTGTGGTGCAACTGATGTCCCTTTCTCCAAAAATGTACTCAATGGGACCGTAATGTTGCAACCGCACACAAGTTGACCTGCTGTGAGGAAAAAACGTGTTAGTACATTTCAAACATGAAAAAGGTCATTTTAAAATCAACATGAAAAACCAAACATCCAAAAGTATCAAACACAAAAAAATGCTTACCGAAGAGAGAAAATGTATCGTGCTCAGCAGCCTCCTCCCGCCCTGTGGTGCAACTGATGTCCCTTTCTCCAAAAATGTACTCAATGGGACCGTAATGTTGCAACCACACACAAGTTGACCTGCTGTGAGGAAAAAACGTGTTAGTACATTTCAAACATGAAAAAGGTCATTTTTAAATCAACATGAAAAACCAAACATCCAAAAGTATAAAACACAAAAAAATGCTTACCGAAGAAAAAAAATGTATCGTGCTCAGCAGCCTCCTCCCGCCCTGTGGTGCAACAGATGTCCCTTTCTCCAAAAATGTACTCAATGGGACCGTAATGTTGCAACCACACACAAGTTGACCTGCTGTGAGGAAAAAACGTGTTAGTACATTTCAAACATGAAAAAGGTCATTTTAAAATCAACATGAAAAACCAAACATCCAAAAGTATCAAACACAAAAAAATGCTTACCAAAGAGAGAAAATGTATCGTGCTCAGCAGCCTCCTCCCGCCCTGTGGTGCAACTGATGTCCCTTTCTCCAAAAATGTACTCAATGGGACCGTAATGTTGCAACCGCACACAAGTTGACCTGCTGTGAGGAAGAAACGTGTTAGTACATTTCAAACATGAAAAAGGTCAATTTAAAATCAACATGAAAAACCAAACATCCAAAAGTATCAAACACAAAAAAAAACTTACCGAAGAGAGAAAAGGTATCGTGCTCAGCAGCCTCCTCCCGCCCTGTGGTGCAACTGATGTCCCTTTCTCCAAAAATGTACTCAATGGGACCGTAATGTTGCAACCGCACACAAGTTGACCTGCTGTGAGGAAAAAACGTGTTAGTACATTTCAAACATGAAAAAGGTCATTTTAAAATCAACATGAAAAAACAAACATCCAAAAGTATCAAACACAAAAAAATGCTTACCGAAGAGAGAAAATGTATAGTGCTCAGCAGCCTCCTCCCGCCCTGTGGTGCAACTGATGTCCCTTTCTCCAAAAATGTACTCAATGGGACCGTAATGTTGCAACCGCACACAAGTTGACCTGCTGTGAGGAAAAAACGTGTTAGTACATTTCAAACATGAAAAAGGTCATTTTAAAATCAACATGAAAAACCAAACATCCAAAAGTATCAAACACAAAAAAATGCTTACCGAAGAGAGAAAATGTATCGTGCTCAGCAGCCTCCTCCCGCCCTGTGGTGCAACTGATGTCCCTTTCTCCAAAAATGTACTCAATGGGACCGTAATGTTGCAACCACACACAAGTTGACCTGCTGTGAGGAAAAAACGTGTTAGTACATTTCAAACATGAAAAAGGTCATTTTCAAATCAACATGAAAAACCAAACATCCAAAAGTATAAACCACAAACAAATGTTTACCGAAGAGGGAAAATGTATCGTGCTAAGCAGCCTCCTCCCGCCCTGTGGTGCAACTGATCTCCCTTTCTCCAAAAATGTACTCAATGGGACCGTAATGTTGCAACCACACACAAGTTGACCTGCTGTGAGGAAAAAACGTGTTAGTGCATTTCAAACATGAAAAAGGTAATTTTAAAATCGAGATGAAAAACCAAACATCCAAAAGTATAAAACACAAAAAAATGCTTACCGAAGAGGGAAAATGTATCGTGCTCAGCAGCCTGCTCCCGCCCTGTGGTGCAACTGATGTCCCTTTCTCCAAAAATGTACTCAATGGGACCGTAATGTTGCAACCACACACAAGTTGACCTGCTGTGAGGAAAAAACGTGTTAGTACATTTCAAACATGAAAAAGGTCATTTTAAAATCAACATGAAAAACCAAACATCCAAAAGTATCAAACACAAAAAAATGCTTACCGAAGAGAGAAAATGTATCGTGCTCAGCAGCCTCCTCCCGCCCTGTGGTGCAACTGATGTCCCTTTCTCCAAAAATGTACTCAATGGGACCGTAATGTTGCAACCACACACAAGTTGACCTGCTGTGAGGAAAAAACGTGTTAGTACATTTCAAACATGAAAAAGGTCATTTTTAAATCAACATGAAAAACCAAACATCCAAAAGTATCAAACACAAAAAAATGCTTACCGAAGAGAGAAAATGTACCGTGCTCAGCTGTCTCCTCCCGCCCTGTGGTGCAACTGATGTCCCTTTCTCCAAAAATGTACTCAATGGGACCGTAATGTTGCAACCACACACAAGTTGACCTGCTGTGAGGAAAAAACGTGTTAGTACATTTCAAACATGAAAAAGGTCATTTTTAAATCAACATGAAAAACCAAACATCCAAAAGTATCAAACACAAAAAAATGCTTACCGAAGAGAGAAAATGTATCGAGCTCAGCAGCCTGCTCCCGCCCTGTGGTGCAACCTATGTCCCTTTCTCCAAAAATGTACTCAATGGGACCGTAATGTTGCAACCGCACACAAGTTGACCTGCTGTGAGGAAAAAACGTGTTAGTACATTTCAAACATGAAAAAGGTCATTTTAAAATCAACATGAAAAACCAAACATCCAAAAGTATCAAACACAAAAAAATGCTTACCGAAGAGAGAAAATGTATCGTGCTCAGCAGCCTCCTCCCGCCCTGTGGTGCAACTGATGTCCCTTTCTCCAAAAATGTACTCAATGGGACTGTAATGTTGCAACCACACACAAGTTGACCTGCTGTGAGGAAAAAACGTGTTAGTACATATCAAACATGAAATAGGTCATTTTTAAATCAACATGAAAAACCAAACATCCAAAAGTATAAAACACAAAAAAATGCTTACCGAAGAGAGAAAATGTATCGTGGTCAGCAGCCTCCTCCCGCCCTGTGGTGCAACTGATGTCCCTTTCTCCAAAAATGTACTCAATGGGACCGTAATGTTGCAACCACACACAAGTTGACCTGCTGTGAGGAAAAAACATGTTAGTACATTTCAAACATGAAAAAGGTCATTTTAAAATCAACATGAAAAACCAAACATCCAAAAGTATCAAACACAAAAAAATGCTTACCGAAGAGAGAAAATGTATCGCGCTCAGCAGCCTCCTCCCGCCCTGTGGTGCAACTGATGTCCCTTTCTCCAAAAATGTACTCAATGGGACCGTAATGTTGCAACCACACACAAGTTGACCTGCTGTGAGGAAAAATCGTGTTAGTACATTTCAAACATGAAAAAGGTCATTTTTAAATCAACATGAAAAACCAAACATCCAAAAGTATAAAACACAAACAAATGCTTACCGAAGAGAGAAAATGTATCGTGCTCAGCAGCCTCCTCCCGCCCTGTGGTGCAACTGATGTCCCTTTCTCCAAAAATGTACTCAATGGGACCGTAATGTTGCAACCACACACAAGTTGACCTGCTGTGAGGAAAAAACGTGTTAGTACATTTCAAACATGAAAAAGGTCATTTTTAAATCAACATGAAAAACCAAACATCCAAAAGTATAAAACACAAAAAAATGCTTACCGAAGAGAGAAAATGTATCGTGCTCAGCAGCCTCCTCCCGCCCTGTGGTGCAACTGATGTCCCTTTCTCCAAAAATGTACTCAATGGGACCGTAATGTTGCAACCACACACAAGTTGACCTGCTGTGAGGAAAAAACGTGTTAGTACATTTCAAACATGAAAAAGGTCATTTTTAAATCAACATGAAAAACCAAACATCCAAAAGTATAAAACACAAAAAAATGCTTACCGAAGAGAGAAAATGTATCGTGCTCAGCAGCCTCCTCCCGCCCTGTGGTGCAACTGATGTCCCTTTCTCCAAAAATGTACTCAATGGGACCGTAATGTTGCAACCACACACAAGTTGACCTGCTGTGAGGAAAAAACGTGTTAGTACATTTCAAACATGAAAAAGGTCATTTTTAAATCAACATGAAAAACCAAACATCCAAAAGTATAAAACACAAAAAAATGCTTACCGAAGAGAGAAAATGTATCGTGCTCAGCAGCCTCCTCCCGCCCTGTGGTGCAACTGATGTCCCTTTCTCCAAAAATGTACTCAATGGGACCGTAATGTTGCAACCACACACAAGTTGACCTGCTGTGAGGAAAAAACGTGTTAGTACATTTCAAACATGAAAAAGGTCATTTTTAAATCAACATGAAAAACCAAACATCCAAAAGTATAAAACACAAAAAAATGCTTACCGAAGAGAGAAAATGTATCGTGCTCAACAGCCTCCTCCCGCCCTGTGGTGCAACTGATGTCCCTTTCTCCAAAAATGTACTCAATGGGACCGTAATGTTGCAACCACACACAAGTTGACCTGCTGTGAGGAAAAAACGTGTTAGTACATTTCAAACATGAAAAAGGTCATTTTTAAATCAACATGAAAAACCAAACATCCAAAAGTATAAAACACAAAAAAATGCTTACCGAAGAGAGAAAATGTATCGAGCTCAGCAGCCTGCTCCCGCCCTGTGGTGCAACCTATGTCCCTTTCTCCAAAAATGTACTCAATGGGACCGTAATGTTGCAACCGCACACAAGTTGACCTGCTGTGAGGAAAAAACGTGTTAGTACATTTCAAACATGAAAAAGGTCATTTTAAAATCAACATGAAAAACCAAACATCCAAAAGTATGAAACACAAAAAAATGCTTACCGAAGAGAGAAAATGTATCGTGCTCAGCAGCCTCCTCCCGCCCTGTGGTGCAACTGATGTCCCTTTCTCCAAAAATGTACTCAATGGGACTGTAATGTTGCAACCACACACAAGTTGACCTGCTGTGAGGAAAAAACGTGTTAGTACATATCAAACATGAAATAGGTCATTTTTAAATCAACATGAAAAACCAAACATCCAAAAGTATAAAACACAAAAAAATGCTTACCGAAGAGAGAAAATGTATCGTGGTCAGCAGCCTCCTCCCGCCCTGTGGTGCAACTGATGTCCCTTTCTCCAAAAATGTACTCAATGGGACCGTAATGTTGCAACCACACACAAGTTGACCTGCTGTGAGGAAAAAACATGTTAGTACATTTCAAACATGAAAAAGGTCATTTTAAAATCAACATGAAAAACCAAACATCCAAAAGTATCAAACACAAAAAAATGCTTACCGAAGAGAGAAAATGTATCGCGCTCAGCAGCCTCCTCCCGCCCTGTGGTGCAACTGATGTCCCTTTCTCCAAAAATGTACTCAATGGGACCGTAATGTTGCAACCACACACAAGTTGACCTGCTGTGAGGAAAAATCGTGTTAGTACATTTCAAACATGAAAAAGGTCATTTTTAAATCAACATGAAAAACCAAACATCCAAAAGTATAAAACACAAACAAATGCTTACCGAAGAGAGAAAATGTATCGTGCTCAGCAGCCTCCTCCCGCCCTGTGGTGCAACTGATGTCCCTTTCTCCAAAAATGTACTCAATGGGACCGTAATGTTGCAACCACACACAAGTTGACCTGCTGTGAGGAAAAAACGTGTTAGTACATTTCAAACATGAAAAAGGTCATTTTTAAATCAACATGAAAAACCAAACATCCAAAAGTATAAAACACAAAAAAATGCTTACCGAAGAGAGAAAATGTATCGTGCTCAGCAGCCTCCTCCCGCCCTGTGGTGCAACTGATGTCCCTTTCTCCAAAAATGTACTCAATGGGACCGTAATGTTGCAACCACACACAAGTTGACCTGCTGTGAGGAAAAAACGTGTTAGTACATTTCAAACATGAAAAAGGTCATTTTTAAATCAACATGAAAAACCAAACATCCAAAAGTATAAAACACAAAAAAATGCTTACCGAAGAGAGAAAATGTATCGTGCTCAGCAGCCTCCTCCCGCCCTGTGGTGCAACTGATGTCCCTTTCTCCAAAAATGTACTCAATGGGACCGTAATGTTGCAACCACACACAAGTTGACCTGCTGTGAGGAAAAAACGTGTTAGTACATTTCAAACATGAAAAAGGTCATTTTTAAATCAACATGAAAAACCAAACATCCAAAAGTATAAAACACAAAAAAATGCTTACCGAAGAGAGAAAATGTATCGTGCTCAGCAGCCTCCTCCCGCCCTGTGGTGCAACTGATGTCCCTTTCTCCAAAAATGTACTCAATGGGACCGTAATGTTGCAACCACACACAAGTTGACCTGCTGTGAGGAAAAAACGTGTTAGTACATTTCAAACATGAAAAAGGTCATTTTTAAATCATTATGAAAAACCAAACATCCAAAAGTATAAAACACAAAAAAATGCTTACCGAAGAGAGAAAATGTATCGTGCTCAACAGCCTCCTCCCGCCCTGTGGTGCAACTGATGTCCCTTTCTCCAAAAATGTACTCAATGGGACCGTAATGTTGCAACCACACACAAGTTGACCTGCTGTGAGGAAAAAACGTGTTAGTACATTTCAAACATGAAAAAGGTCATTTTTAAATCAACATGAAAAACCAAACATCCAAAAGTATAAAACACAAAAAAATGCTTACCGAAGAGAGAAAATGTATCGTGCTCAACAGCCTCCTCCCGCCCTGTGGTGCAACTGATGTCCCTTTCTCCAAAAATGTACTCAATGGGACCGTAATGTTGCAACCACACACAAGTTGACCTGCTGTGAGGAAAAAACGTGTTAGTACATTTCAAACATGAAAAAGGTCATTTTTAAATCAACATGAAAAACCAAACATCCAAAAGTATAAAACACAAAAAAATGCTTACCGAAGAGAGAAAATGTATCGTGCTCAACAGCCTCCTCCCGCCCTGTGGTGCAACTGATGTCCCTTTCTCCAAAAATGTACTCAATGGGACCGTAATGTTGCAACCACACACAAGTTGACCTGCTGTGAGGAAAAAACGTGTTAGTACATTTCAAACATGAAAAAGGTCATTTTTAAATCAACATGAAAAACCAAACATCCAAAAGTATAAAACACAAAAAAATGCTTACCGAAGAGAGAAAATGTATCGTGCTCAACAGCCTCCTCCCGCCCTGTGGTGCAACTGATGTCCCTTTCTCCAAAAATGTACTCAATGGGACCGTAATGTTGCAACCACACACAAGTTGACCTGCTGTGAGGAAAAAACGTGTTAGTACATTTCAAACATGAAAAAGGTCATTTTTAAATCAACATGAAAAACCAAACATCCAAAAGTATAAAACACAAAAAAATGCTTACCGAAGAGGGAGAATGTATCGTGCTCAGCAGCCTCCTCCCGCCCTGTGGTGCAACTGATGTCCCTTTCTCCAAAAATGTACTCAATGGGACCGTAATGTTGCAACCACACACAAGTTGACCTGCTGTGAGGAAAAAACATGTTAGTGCATTTCGAACATGAAAAAGGTCATTTTTAAATCAGAATGAAAAACCAAACATCCAAAAGTATAAAACACAAAAAAATGCTTACCGAAGAGGGAAAATGTATCGTGCTCAGCAGCCTGCTCCCGCCCTGTGGTGCAACTGATGTCCCTTTCTCCAAAAATGTACTCAATGGGACCGTAATGTTGCAACCACACACAAGTTGACCTGCTGTGAGGAAAAAACGTGTTAGTACATTTCAAACATGAAAAAGGTCATTTTCAAATCAACATGAAAAACCAAACATCCAAAAGTATAAAACACAAAAAAATGCTTACCGAAGAGAGAAAATGTATCGTGCTCAGCAGCCTCCTCCCGCCCTGTGGTGCAACTGATGTCCCTTTCTCCAAAAATGTACTCAATGGGACCGTAATGTTGCAACCACACACAAGTTGACCTGCTGTGAGGAAAAAATGTGTTAGTACATTTCAAACATGAAAAAGGTCATTTTTAAATCAACATGAAAAACCAAACATCCAAAAGTATAAAACACAAAAAAATGCTTACAGAAGTGGGAAAATGTATCGTGCTCAGCAGCCTCCTCCCGCCCTGTGGTGCAACTGATGTCCCTTTCTCCAAAAATGTACTCAATGGGACCGTAATGTTGCAACCACACACAAGTTGACCTGCTGTGAGGAAAAAACGTGTTAGTACATTTCAAACATGAAAAAGGTCATTTTTAAATCAACATGAAAAACCAAACATCCAAAAGTATAAAACACAAAAAAATGCTTACCGAAGAGAGAAAATGTATCGTGCTCAGCAGCCTCCTCCCGCCCTGTGGTGCAACTGATGTCCCTTTCTCCAAAAATGTACTCAATGGGACCGTAATGTTGCAACCACACACAAGTTGACCTGCTGTGAGGAAAAAACGTGTTAGTACATTTCAAACATGAAAAAGGTCATTTTTAAATCAACATGAAAAACCAAACATCCAAAAGTATAAAACACAAAAAAATGCTTACCGAAGAGAGAAAATGTATCGTGCTCAACAGCCTCCTCCCGCCCTGTGGTGCAACTGATGTCCCTTTCGCCAAAAATGTACTCAATGGGACCGTAATGTTGCAACCACACACAAGTTGACCTGCTGTGAGGAAAAAACGTGTTAGTACATTTCAAACATGAAAAAGGTCATTTTTAAATCAACATGAAAAACCAAACATCCAAAAGTATAAAACACAAAAAAATGCTTACAGAAGTGGGAAAATGTATCGTGCTCAGCAGCCTCCTCCCGCCCTGTGGTGCAACTGATGTCCCTTTCTCCAAAAATGTACTCAATGGGACTGTAATGTTGCAACCACACACAAGTTGACCTGCTGTGAGGAAAAAACGTGTTAGTACATTTCAAACATGAAAAAGGTCATTTTTAAATCAACATGAAAAACCAAACATCCAAAAGTATAAAACACAAAAAAATGCTTACCGAAGAGAGAAAATGTATCGTGCTCAACAGCCTCCTCCCGCCCTGTGGTGCAACTGATGTCCCTTTCGCCAAAAATGTACTCAATGGGACCGTAATGTTGCAACCACACACAAGTTGACCTGCTGTGAGGAAAAAACGTGTTAGTACATTTCAAACATGAAAAAGGTCATTTTTAAATCAACATGAAAAACCAAACATCCAAAAGTATAAAACACAAAAAAATGCTTACCGAAGAGAGAAAATGTATCGTGCTCAACAGCCTCCTCCCGCCCTGTGGTGCAACTGATGTCCCTTTCTCCAAAAATGTACTCAATGGGACCGTAATGTTGCAACCACACACAAGTTGACCTGCTGTGAGGAAAAAACGTGTTAGTACATTTCAAACATGAAAAAGGTCATTTTTAAATCAACATGAAAAACCAAACATCCAAAAGTATAAAACACAAAAAAATGCTTACAGAAGTGGGAAAATGTATCGTGCTCAGCAGCCTCCTCCCGCCCTGTGGTGCAACTGATGTCCCTTTCTCCAAAAATGTACTCAATGGGACCGTAATGTTGCAACCACACACAAGTTGACCTGCTGTGAGGAAAAAACGTGTTAGTACATTTCAAACATGAAAAAGGTCATTTTTAAATCAACATGAAAAACCAAACATCCAAAAGTATAAAACACAAAAAAATGCTTACCGAAGAGGGAAAATGTATCGTGCTCAGCAGCCTCCTCCCGCCCTGTGGTGCAACTGATGTCCCTTTCTCCAAAAATGTACTCAATGGGACTGTAATGTTGCAACCACACACAAGTTGACCTGCTGTGAGGAAAAAACGTGTTAGTACATTTCAAACATGAAAAAGGTCATTTTAAAATCAACATGAAAAACCAAACATCCAAAAGTATAAAACACAAAAAAATGCTTACCGAAGAGGGAAAATGTATCGTGCTCAGCAGCCTCCTCCCGCCCTGTGGTGCAACTGATGTCCCTTTCTCCAAAAATGTACTCAATGGGACCGTAATGTTGCAACCACACACAAGTTGACCTGCTGTGAGGAAAAAACGTGTTAGTGCATTTCAAACATGAAAAAGGTCATTTTAAAATCAACATGAAAAACCAAACATCCAAAAGTATAAAACACAAAAAAATGCTTACAGAAGAGGGAAAATGTATCGTGCTCAGCAGCCTTCTCCGCCCTGTGGTGCAACTGATGTCCCTTTCTCCAAAAATGTACTCAATGGGACCGTAATGTTGCAACCACACACAAGTTGACCTGCTGTGAGGAAAAAACGTGTTAGTACATTTCAAACATGAAAAAGGTCATTTTTAAATCAACATGAAAAACCAAACATCCAAAAGTATAAAACACAAAAAAATGCTTACCGAAGAGAGAAAATGTATCGTGCTCAGCAGCCTCCTCCCGCCCTGTGGTGCAACTGATGTCCCTTTCTCCAAAAATGTACTCAATGGGACCGTAATGTTGCAACCACACACAAGTTGACCTGCTGTGAGGAAAAAACGTGTTAGTACATATCAAACATGAAAAAGGTCATTTTTAAATCAACATGAAAAACCAAACATCCAAAAGTATAAAACACAAAAAAATGCTTACCGAAGAGGGAAAATGTATCGTGCTCAGCAGCCTCCTCCCGCCCTGTGGTGCAACTGATGTCCCTTTCTCCAAAAATGTACTCAATGGGACTGTAATGTTGCAACCACACACAAGTTGACCTGCTGTGAGGAAAAAACGTGTTAGTACATTTCAAACATGAAAAAAGTCATTTTTAAATCAACATGAAAAACCAAACATCCAAAAGTATAAAACACAAAAAAATGCTTACCGAAGAGGGAAAATGTATCGTGCTCAGCAGCCTCCTCCCGCCCTGTGGTGCAACTGATGTCCCTTTCTCCAAAAATGTACTCAATGGGACCGTAATGTTGCAACCACACACAAGTTGACCTGCTGTGAGGAAAAAACGTGTTAGTACATTTCAAACATGAAAAAGGTCATTTTTAAATCAACATGGAAAACCAAACATCCAAAAGTATAAAACACAAAAAAATGCTTACCGAAGAGGGAAAATGTATCGTGCTCAGCAGCCTCCTCCCGCCCTGTGGTGCAACTGATGTCCCTTTCTCCAAAAATGTACTCAATGGGACCGTAATGTTGCAACCACACACAAGTTGACCTGCTGTGAGGAAAAAACATGTTAGTGCATTTCGAACATGAAAAAGGTCATTTTTAAATCAGAATGAAAAACCAAACATCCAAAAGTATAAAACACAAAAAAATGCTTACCGAAGAGGGAAAATGTATCGTGCTCAGCAGCCTGCTCCCGCCCTGTGGTGCAACTGATGTCCCTTTCTCCAAAAATGTACTCAATGGGACCGTAATGTTGCAACCACACACAAGTTGACCTGCTGTGAGGAAAAAACGTGTTAGTACATTTCAAACATGAAAAAGGTCATTTTTAAATCAACATGAAAAACCAAACATCCAAAAGTATAAAACACAAAAAAATGCCTACCGAAGAGGGAAAATGTATCGTGCTCAGCAGCCTCCTCCCGCCCTGTGGTGCAACTGATGTCCCTTTCTCCAAAAATGTACTCAATGGGACCGTAATGTTGCAACCACACACAAGTTGATCTGCTGTGAGGAAAAAACGTGTTAGTACATTTCAAACATGAAAAAGGTCATTTTCAAATCAACATGAAAAACCAAACATCCAAAAGTATAAAACACAAAAAAATGCTTACCGAAGAGAGAAAATGTATCGTGCTCAGCAGCCTCCTCCCGCCCTGTGGTGCAACTGATGTCCCTTTCTCCAAAAATGTACTCAAAGGGACCGTAATGTTGCAACCACACACAAGTTGACCTGCTGTGAGGAAAAAACGTGTTAGTACATTTCAAAAATGAAAAAGGTCATTTTTAAATCAACATGAAAAACCAAACATCCAAAAGTATAAAACACAAAAAAATGCTTACCGAAGAGGGAAAATGTATCGTGCTCAGCAGCCTGCTCCCGCCCTGTGGTGCAACTGATGTCCCTTTCTCCAAAAATGTACTCAATGGGACCGTAATGTTGCAACCACACACAAGTTGACCTGCTGTGAGGAAAAAACGTGTTAGTACATTTCAAACATGAAAAAGGTCATTTTTAAATCAACATGAAAAACCAAACATCCAAAAGTATAAAACACAAAAAAATGCTTACCGAAGAGGGAAAATGTATCGTGCTCAGCAGCCTCCTCCCGCCCTGTGGTGCAACTGATGTCCCTTTCTCCAAAAATGTACTCAATGGGACCGTAATGTTGCAACCACACACAAGTTGATCTGCTGTGAGGAAAAAACGTGTTAGTACATTTCAAACATGAAAAAGGTCATTTTCAAATCAACATGAAAAACCAAACATCCAAAAGTATAAAACACAAAAAAATGCTTACCGAAGAGAGAAAATGTATCGTGCTCAGCAGCCTCCTCCCGCCCTGTGGTGCAACTGATGTCCCTTTCTCCAAAAATGTACTCAATGGGACCGTAATGTTGCAACCACACACAAGTTGACCTGCTGTGAGGAAAAAACGTGTTAGTACATTTCAAACATGAAAAAGGTCATTTTTAAATCAACATGAAAAACAAAACAACCAAAAGTATAAAACACAAAAAAATGCTTACCGAAGAGAGAAAATGTATCGTGCTCAGCAGCCTCCTCCCGCCCTGTGGTGCAACTGATGTCCCTTTCTCCAAAAATGTACTCAATGGGACCGTAATGTTGCAACCACACACAAGTTGACCTGCTGTGAGGAAAAAACGTGTTAGTACATTTCAAACATGAAAAAGGTCATTTTTAAATCAACATGAAAAACCAAACATCCAAAAGTATCAAACACAAAAAAATGCTTACCGAAGAGAGAAAATGTATCGTGCTCAGCAGCCTCCTCCCGCCCTGTGGTGCAACTGATGTCCCTTTCTCCAAAAATGTACTAAATGGGACCGTAATGTTGCAACCACACACAAGTTGACCTGCTGTGAGGAAAAAACGTGTTAGTACATTTCAAACATGAAAAAGGTCATTTTTAAATCAACATGAAAAACCAAACTTCCAAAAGTACAAAACACAAAAAAATGCTTACCGAAGAGAGAAAATGTATCGTGCTCAGCAGCCTCCTCCCGCCCTGTGGTGCAACTGTTGTCCCTTTCTCCAAAAATGTACTCAAAGGGACCGTAATGTTGCAACCACACACAAGTTGACCTGCTGTGAGGAAAAAACGTGTTAGTACATTTCAAAAATGAAAAAGGTCATTTTTAAATCAACATGAAAAACCAAACATCCAAAAGGATAAAACACAAAAAAATGCTTACCGAAGAGAGAAAATGTATTGTGCTCAGCAGCCTCCTCCCGCCCTGTGGTGCAACTGATATCCCTTTCTCCAAAAATGTACTCAATGGGACCGTAATGTTGCAACCACACACAAGTTGACCTGCTGTGAGGAAAAAACGTGTTAGTGCATTTCGAACATGAAAAAGGTCATTTTTAAATCAACATGAAAAACCAAACATCCAGAAGTATAAAACACAAAAAAATGCTTACCGAAGAGGGAAAATGTATCGTGCTCAGCAGCCTGCTCCCGCCCTGTGGTGCAACTGATGTCCCTTTCCCCAAAAATGTACTCAATGGGACCGTAATGTTGCAACCACACACAAGTTGACCTGCTGTGAGGAAAAAACGTGTTAGTACATTTCAAACATGAAAAAGGTCATTTTTAAATCAACATGAAAAACCAAACATCCAAAAGTATAAAACACAAAAAAATGCTTACCGAAGAGGGAAAATGTATCGTGCTCAGCAGCCTTCTCCCGCCCTGTGGTGCAACTGATGTCCCTTTCTCCAAAAATGTACTCAATGGGACCGTAATGTTGCAACCACACACAAGTTGACCTGCTGTGAGGAAAAAACGTGTTAGTACATTTCAAACATGAAAAAGGTCATTTTTAAATCAACATGAAAAACCAAACATCCAAAAGTATAAAACACAAAAAAATGCTTACCGAAGAGAGAAAATGTATCGTGCTCAGCAGCCTGCTCCCGCCCTGTGGTGCAACTGATGTCCCTTTCTCCAAAAATGTACTCAATGGGACCGTAATGTTGCAACCACACACAAGTTGACCTGCTGTGAGGAAAAAACGTGTTAGTACATTTCAAACATGAAAAAGGTCATTTTTAAATCAACATGAAAAACCAAACATCCAAAAGTATAAAACACAAAAAAATGCTTACCGAAGAGAGAAAATGTATCGTGCTCAGCAGCCTCCTCCCGCCCTGTGGTGCAACTGATGTCCCTTTCTCCAAAAATGTACTCAATGGGACCGTAATGTTGCAACCACACACAAGTTGACCTGCTGTGTGAGGAAAAAACGTGTTAGTACATTTCAAACATGAAAAAGGTCATTTTTAAATCAACATGAAAAACCAAACATCCAAAAGTATAAAACACAAAAAAATGCTTACCGAAGAGGGAAAATGTATCGTGCTCAGCAGCCTCCTCCCGCCCTGTGGTGCAACTGATGTCCCTTTCTCCAAAAATGTACTCAATGGGACCGTAATGTTGCAACCACACACAAGTTGACCTGCTGTGAGGAAAAAACGTGTTAGTACATTTCAAACATGAAAAAGGTCATTTTTAAATCAACATGAAAAACCAAACATCCAAAAGTATAAAACACAAAAAAATGCTTACCGATGAGGGAAAGTGTATCGTGCTCAGCAGCCTCCTCCCGCCCTGTGGTGCAACTGTTGTCCCTTTCTCCAAAAATGTGTTCAATGGGACCGTAATGTTGCAACCACACACAAGTTGACCTGCTGTGAGGAAAAAACGTGTTAGTACATTTCAAACATGAAAAAGGTCATTTCAAAATCAACATGAAAAACCAAACATCCAAAAGTATAAAACACAAAAAAATGTTTACCAAAGAGGGAAAATGTATCGTGCTCAGCAGCCTCCTCCCGCCCTGTGGTGCAACTGATGTCCCTGTCTCCAAAAATGTACTCAATGGGACCGTAATGTTGCAACCACACACAAGTTGACCTGCTGTGTGAGGAAAAAACGTGTTAGTACATTTCAAACATGAAAAAGGTCATTTTTAAATCACCATGGAAACCAAACATCCAAAAGTATAAAACACAAAAAAATGCTTACCGAAGAGGGAAAATGTATCGTGCTCAGCAGCCTCCTCCCGCCCTGTGGTGCAACTGATGTCCCTTTCTCCAAAAATGTACTCAATGGGACCGTAATGTTGCAACCACACACAAGTTGACCTGCTGTGAGGAAAAAACGTGTTAGTACATTTCAAACATGAAAAAGGTCATTTTTAAATCAACATGAAAAACCAAACATCCAAAAGTATAAAACACAAAAAATGCTTACCGAAGAGGGAAAGTGTATCGTGCTCAGCAGCCTCCTCCCGCCCTGTGGTGCAACTGATGTCCCTTTCTCCAAAAATGTACTCAATGGGACCGTAATGTTGCAACCACACACAAGTTGACCTGCTGTGAGGAAAAAACGTGTTAGTACATTCCAAACATGAAAAAGGTCATTTTTAAATCAACATGAAAAACCAAACATCCAAAAGTATAAAACACAAAAAAATGCTTACCGAAGAGAGAAAATGTATCGTGCTCAGCAGCCTCCTCCCGCCCTGTGGTGCAACTGATGTCCCTTTCTCCAAAAATGTACTCAATGGGACCGTAATGTTGCAACCACACACAAGTTGACCTGCTGTGAGGAAAAACCGTGTTAGTACATTTCAAACATGAAAAAGGTCATTTTTAAATCAACGTGAAAAACCAAACAACCAAAAGTATAAAACACAAAAAAATGCTTACCGAAGAGAGAAAATGTATCGTTCTCAGCAGCCTCCTCCCGCCCTGTTGTGCAACTGATGTCCCTTTCTCCAAAAATGTACTCAATGGGACCGTAATGTTGCAACCACACACAAGTTGACCTGCTGTGAGGAAAAAACGTGTTAGTACATTTCAAACATGAAAAAGGTCATTTTTAAATCAACATGAAAAACCAAACATCCAAAAGTATAAAACACAAGAAAATGCTTACCGAAGAGAGAAAATGTATCGTGCTCAGCAGCCTCCTCCCGCCCTGTGGTGCAACTGATGTCCCTTTCTCCAAAAATGTACTCAATGGGACCGTAATGTTGCAACCACACACAAGTTGACCTGCTGTGAGGAAAAAACGTGTTAGTACATTTCAAACATGAAAAAGGTCATTTTTAAATCAACATGAAAAACCAAACTTCCAAAAGTACAAAACACAAAAAAATGCTTACCGAAGAGAGAAAATGTATCGTGCTCAGCAGCCTCCTCCCGCCCTGTGGTGCAACTGATGTCCCTTTCTCCAAAAATGTACTCAAAGGGACCGTAATGTTGCAACCACACACAAGTTGACCTGCTGTGAGGAAAAAACGTGTTAGTACATTTCAAACATGAAAAAGGTCATTTTTAAATCAACATGAAAAACCAAACATCCAAAAGTATAAAACACAAAAAAATGCTTACAGAAGTGGGAAAATGTATCGTGCTCAGCAGCCTTCTCCCGCCCTGTGGTGCAACTGATGTCCCTTTCTCCAAAAATGTACTCAATGGGACCGTAATGTTGCAACCACACACAAGTTGACCTGCTGTGAGGAAAAAACGTGTTAGTACATTTCAAACATGAAAAAGGTCATTTTTAAATCAACATGAAAAACCAAACATCCAAAAGTATAAAACACAAGAAAATGCTTACCGAAGAGAGAAAATGTATCGTGCTCAGCAGCCTCCTCCCGCCCTGTGGTGCAACTGATGTCCCTTTCTCCAAAAATGTACTCAATGGGACCGTAATGTTGCAACCACACACAAGTTGACCTGCTGTGAGGAAAAAACGTGTTAGTACATTTCAAACATGAAAAAGGTCATTTTTAAATCAACATGAAAAACCAAACTTCCAAAAGTACAAAACACAAAAAAATGCTTACCGAAGAGAGAAAATGTATCGTGCTCAGCAGCCTCCTCCCGCCCTGTTGTGCAACTGATGTCCCTTTCTCCAAAAATGTACTCAATGGGACCGTAATGTTGCAACCACACACAAGTTGACCTGCTGTGAGGAAAAAACGTGTTAGTACATTTCAAACATGAAAAAGGTCATTTTTAAATCAACATGAAAAACCAAACATCCAAAAGTATAAAACACAAGAAAATGCTTACCGAAGAGAGAAAATGTATCGTGCTCAGCAGCCTCCTCCCGCCCTGTGGTGCAACTGATGTCCCTTTCTCCAAAAATGTACTCAATGGGACCGTAATGTTGCAACCACACACAAGTTGACCTGCTGTGAGGAAAAAACGTGTTAGTACATTTCAAACATGAAAAAGGTCATTTTTAAATCAACATGAAAAACCAAACTTCCAAAAGTACAAAACACAAAAAAATGCTTACCGAAGAGAGAAAATGTATCGTGCTCAGCAGCCTCCTCCCGCCCTGTGGTGCAACTGATGTCCCTTTCTCCAAAAATGTACTCAAAGGGACCGTAATGTTGCAACCACACACAAGTTGACCTGCTGTGAGGAAAAAACGTGTTAGTACATTTCAAAAATGAAAAAGGTCATTTTTAAATCAACATGAAAAACAAAACATCCAAAAGTATAAAACACAAAAAAATGCTTACCGAAGAGAGAAAATGTATCGTGCTCAGCAGCCTCCTCCCGCCCTGTGGTGCAACTGATGTCCCTTTCTCCAAAAATGTACTCAATGGGACCGTAATGTTGCAACCACACACAAGTTGACCTGCTGTGAGGAAAAAACGTGTTAGTGGATTTCGAACATGAAAAAGGTCATTTTTAAATCAACATGAAAAACCAAACATCCAAAAGTATAAAACACAAAAAAATGCTTACCGAAGAGGGAAAATATATCGTGCTCAGCAGCCTGCTCCCGCCCTGTGGTGCAACTGATGTCCCTTTCCCCAAAAATGTACTCAATGGGACCGTAATGTTGCAACCACACACAAGTTGACCTGCTGTGAGGAAAAAACGTGTTAGTACATTTCAAACATGAAAAAGGTCATTTTTAAATCAACATGAAAAACCAAACATCCAAAAGTATAAAACACAAAAAAATGCTTACCGAAGAGGGAAAATGTATCGTGCTCAGCAGCCTTCTCCCGCCCTGTGGTGCAACTGATGTCCCTTTCTCCAAAAATGTACTCAATGGGACCGTAATGTTGCAACCACACACAAGTTGACCCGCTGTGAGGAAAAAACGTGTTAGTACATTTCAAACATGAAAAAGGTCATTTTTAAATCAACATGAAAAACCAAACATCCATAACTATAAAACACAAAAAAATGCTTACCGAAGAGAGAAAATGTATCGTGCTCAGCAGCCTCCTCCCGCCCTGTGGTGCAACTGATGTCCCTTTCTCCAAAAATGTACTCAATGGGACCGTAATGTTGCAACCACACACAAGTTGACCTGCTGTGAGGAAAAAACGTGTTAGTACATTTCAAACATGAAAAAGGTCATTTTTAAATCAACATGAAAAACCAAACATCCAAAAGTATAAAACACAAAAAAATGCTTACCGAAAGAGAAAATGTATCGTGCTCAGCAGCCTCCTCCTGCCCTGTGGTGCAACTGATGTCCCTTTCTCCAAAAATGTACTCAATGGGACCGTAATGTTGCAACCACACACAAGTTGACCTCCTGTGAGGAAAAAACGTGTTAGTACATTTCAAACATGAAAAAGGTCATTTTTAAATCAACATGAAAAACCAAACATCCAAAAGTATAAAACACAAAAAAATGCTTACCGAAGAGGGAAAATGTATCGTGCTCAGCAGCCTCCTCCCGCCCTGTGGTGCAACTGATGTCCCTTTCTCCAAAAATGTACTCAATGGGACCGTAATGTTGCAACCACACACAAGTTGACCTGCTGTGTGGAAAAAACGTGTTAGTACATTTCAAACATGAAAAAGGTCATTTTTAAATCAACATGAAAAACCAAACATCCAAAAGTATAAAACACAAAAAAATGCTTACCGAAGAGGGAAAGTGTATCGTGCTCAGCAGCCTCCTCCCGCCCTGTGGTGCAACTGATGTCCCTTTCTCCAAAAATGTACTCAATGGGACCGTAATGTTGCAACCACACACAAGTTGACCTGCTGTGAGGAAAAAACGTGTTAGTGCATTTCAAACATGAAAAAGGTCATTTCAAAATCAACATGAAAAACCAAACATCCAAAAGTATAAAACACAAAAAAATGTTTACCGAAGAGGGAAAATGTATCGTGCTCAGCAGCCTCCTCCCGCCCTGTGGTGCAACTGATGTCCCTTTCTCCAAAAATGTACTCAATGGGACCGTAATGTTGCAACCACACACAAGTTGACCTGCTGTGAGGAAAAAACGTGTTAGTACATTTCAAACATGAAAAAGGTCATTTTTAAATCAACATGAAAAACCAAACATCCAAAAGTATAAAACACAAAAAAATGCTTACCGAAGAGAGAAAATGTATCGTGCTCAGCAGCCTCCTGCCGCCCTGTGGTGCAACTGATGTCCCTTTCTCCAAAAATGTACTCAATGGGACCGTAATGTTGCAACCACACACAAGTTGACCTGCTGTGAGGAAAAAACGTGTTAGTACATAATAAACATGAAAAAGGTCATTTTTAAATCAACGTGAAAAACCAAACAACCAAAAGTATAAAACACAAAAAAATGCTTACCGAAGAGAGAAAATGTATCGTGCTCAGCAGCCTCCTCCCGCCCTGTGGTGCAACTGATGTCCCTTTCTCCAAAAATGTACTCAATGGGACCGTAATGTTGCAACCACACACAAGTTGACCTGCTGTGAGGAAAAAACGTGTTAGTACATTTCAAACATGGAAAAGGTCATTTTTAAATCAACATGAAAAACCAAACATCCAAAAGTATAAAACACAAGAAAATGCTTACCGAAGAGAGAAAATGTATCGCGCTCAGCAGCCTCCTCCCGCCCTGTGGTGCAACTGATGTCCCTTTCTCCAAGAATGTACTCAATGGGACCGTAATGTTGCAACCACACACAAGTTGACCTGCTGTGAGGAAAAAACGTGTTAGTACATTTCAAACATGAAAAAGGTCATTTTTAAATCAACATGAAAACCAAACTTCCAAAAGTATAAAACACAAAAAAATGCTTACCGAAGAGAGAAAATGTATCGTGCTCAGCAGCCTCCTCCCGCCCTGTGGTGCAACTGATGTCCCTTTCTCCAAAAATGTACTCAATGGGACCGTAATGTTGCAACCACACACAAGTTGACCTGCTGTGAGGAAAAAACGTGTTAGTACATTTCAAACAAGAAAAAGGTCATTTTTAAATCAACATGAAAAACCAAACATCCAAAAGTATAAAACACAAAAAAATGCTTACCGAAGAGAGAAAATGTATCGTGCTCAGCAGCCTCCTCCCGCCCTGTGGTGCAACTGATGTCCCTTTCTCCAAAAATGTACTCAATGGGACCGTAATGTTGCAACCACACACAAGTTGACCTGCTGTGAGGAAAAAACGTGTTAGTACATTTCAAACATGAAAAAGGTCATTTTTAAATCAACATGAAAAACCAAACATCCAAAAGTATAAAACACAAAAAAATGCTTACCGAAGAGAGAAAATGTATCGTGCTCAGCAGCCTCATCCCACCCTGTGGTGCAACTGATGTCCCTTTCTCCAAAAATGTACTCAATGGGACCGTAATGTTGCAACCACACACAAGTTGACCTGCTGTGAGGAAAAAACGTGTTAGTACATTTCAAACATGAAAAAGGTCATTTTTAAATCAACATGAAAAACCAAACATCCAAAAGTATAAAACACAAAAAAATGCTTACCGAAGAGAGAAAATGTATCGTGCTCAGCAGCCTCCTCCCGCCCTGTGGTGCAACTGATGTCCCTTTCTCCAAAAATGTACTCAATGGGACCGTAATGTTGCAACCACACACAAGTTGACCTGCTGTGAGGAAAAAATGTGTTAGTACATTTCAAACATGAAAAAGGTCATTTTTAAATCAACATGAAAAACCAAACATCCAAAAGTATAAAACACAAAAAAATGCTTACCGAAGAGGGAAAATGTATCGTGCTCAGCAGCCTCTTCCCGCCCTGTGGTGCAACTGATGTCCCTTTCTCCAAAAATGTACTCAATGGGACCGTAATGTTGCAACCACACACAAGTTGACCTGCTGTGAGGAAAAAACGTGTTAGTGGATTTCGAACATGAAAAAGGTCATTTTTAAATCAACATGAAAAACCAAACATCCAAAAGTATAAAACACAAAAAAATGCTTACCGAAGAGGGAAAATATATCGTGCTCAGCAGCCTGCTCCCGCCCTGTGGTGCAACTGATGTCCCTTTCCCCAAAAATGTACTCAATGGGACCGTAATGTTGCAACCACACACAAGTTGACCTGCTGTGAGGAAAAAACGTGTTAGTACATTTCAAACATGAAAAAGGTCATTTTTAAATCAACATGAAAAACCAAACATCCAAAAGTATAAAACACAAAAAAATGCTTACCGAAGAGGGAAAATGTATCGTGCTCAGCAGCCTTCTCCCGCCCTGTGGTGCAACTGATGTCCCTTTCTCCAAAAATGTACTCAATGGGACCGTAATGTTGCAACCACACACAAGTTGACCCGCTGTGAGGAAAAAACGTGTTAGTACATTTCAAACATGAAAAAGGTCATTTTTAAATCAACATGAAAAACCAAACATCCATAACTATAAAACACAAAAAAATGCTTACCGAAGAGAGAAAATGTATCGTGCTCAGCAGCCTCCTCCCGCCCTGTGGTGCAACTGATGTCCCTTTCTCCAAAAATGTACTCAATGGGACCGTAATGTTGCAACCACACACAAGTTGACCTGCTGTGAGGAAAAAACGTGTTAGTACATTTCAAACATGAAAAAGGTCATTTTTAAATCAACATGAAAAACAAAACATCCAAAAGTATAAAACACAAAAAAATGCTTACCGAAAGAGAAAATGTATCGTGCTCAGCAGCCTCCTCCTGCCCTGTGGTGCAACTGATGTCCCTTTCTCCAAAAATGTACTCAATGGGACCGTAATGTTGCAACCACACACAAGTTGACCTGCTGTGAGGAAAAAACGTGTTAGTGGATTTCGAACATGAAAAAGGTCATTTTTAAATCAACATGAAAAACCAAACATCCAAAAGTATAAAACACAAAAAAATGCTTACCGAAGAGGGAAAATATATCGTGCTCAGCAGCCTGCTCCCGCCCTGTGGTGCAACTGATGTCCCTTTCCCCAAAAATGTACTCAATGGGACCGTAATGTTGCAACCACACACAAGTTGACCTGCTGTGAGGAAAAAACGTGTTAGTACATTTCAAACATGAAAAAGGTCATTTTTAAATCAACATGAAAAACCAAACATCCAAAAGTATAAAACACAAAAAAATGCTTACCGAAGAGGGAAAATGTATCGTGCTCAGCAGCCTTCTCCCGCCCTGTGGTGCAACTGATGTCCCTTTCTCCAAAAATGTACTCAATGGGACCGTAATGTTGCAACCACACACAAGTTGACCCGCTGTGAGGAAAAAACGTGTTAGTACATTTCAAACATGAAAAAGGTCATTTTTAAATCAACATGAAAAACCAAACATCCATAACTATAAAACACAAAAAAATGCTTACCGAAGAGAGAAAATGTATCGTGCTCAGCAGCCTCCTCCCGCCCTGTGGTGCAACTGATGTCCCTTTCTCCAAAAATGTACTCAATGGGACCGTAATGTTGCAACCACACACAAGTTGACCTGCTGTGAGGAAAAAACGTGTTAGTACATTTCAAACATGAAAAAGGTCATTTTTAAATCAACATGAAAAACCAAACATCCAAAAGTATAAAACACAAAAAAATGCTTACCGAAAGAGAAAATGTATCGTGCTCAGCAGCCTCCTCCTGCCCTGTGGTGCAACTGATGTCCCTTTCTCCAAAAATGTACTCAATGGGACCGTAATGTTGCAACCACACACAAGTTGACCTCCTGTGAGGAAAAAACGTGTTAGTACATTTCAAACATGAAAAAGGTCATTTTTAAATCAACATGAAAAACCAAACATCCAAAAGTATAAAACACAAAAAAATGCTTACCGAAGAGGGAAAATGTATCGTGCTCAGCAGCCTCCTCCCGCCCTGTGGTGCAACTGATGTCCCTTTCTCCAAAAATGTACTCAATGGGACCGTAATGTTGCAACCACACACAAGTTGACCTGCTGTGTGGAAAAAACGTGTTAGTACATTTCAAACATGAAAAAGGTCATTTTTAAATCAACATGAAAAACCTAACATCCAAAAGTATAAAACACAAAAAAATGCTTACCGAAGAGGGAAAGTGTATCGTGCTCAGCAGCCTCCTCCCGCCCTGTGGTGCAACTGATGTCCCTTTCTCCAAAAATGTACTCAATGGGACCGTAATGTTGCAACCACACACAAGTTGACCTGCTGTGAGGAAAAAACGTGTTAGTGCATTTCAAACATGAAAAAGGTCATTTCGAAATCAACATGAAAAACCAAACATCCAAAAGTATAAAACACAAAAAAATGTTTACCGAAGAGGGAAAATGTATCGTGCTCAGCAGCCTCCTCCCGCCCTGTGGTGCAACTGATGTCCCTTTCTCCAAAAATGTACTCAATGGGACCGTAATGTTGCAACCACACACAAGTTGACCTGCTGTGAGGAAAAAACGTGTTAGTACATTTCAAACATGAAAAAGGTCATTTTTAAATCAACATGAAAAACCAAACATCCAAAAGTATAAAACACAAAAAAATGCTTACCGAAGAGAGAAAATGTATCGTGCTCAGCAGCCTCCTGCCGCCCTGTGGTGCAACTGATGTCCCTTTCTCCAAAAATGTACTCAATGGGACCGTAATGTTGCAACCACACACAAGTTGACCTGCTGTGAGGAAAAAACGTGTTAGTACATAATAAACATGAAAAAGGTCATTTTTAAATCAACGTGAAAAACCAAACAACCAAAAGTATAAAACACAAAAAAATGCTTACCGAAGAGAGAAAATGTATCGTGCTCAGCAGCCTCCTCCCGCCCTGTGGTGCAACTGATGTCCCTTTCTCCAAAAATGTACTCAATGGGACCGTAATGTTGCAACCACACACAAGTTGACCTGCTGTGAGGAAAAAACGTGTTAGTACATTTCAAACATGGAAAAGGTCATTTTTAAATCAACATGAAAAACCAAACATCCAAAAGTATAAAACACAAGAAAATGCTTACCGAAGAGAGAAAATGTATCGCGCTCAGCAGCCTCCTCCCGCCCTGTGGTGCAACTGATGTCCCTTTCTCCAAGAATGTACTCAATGGGACCGTAATGTTGCAACCACACACAAGTTGACCTGCTGTGAGGAAAAAACGTGTTAGTACATTTCAAACATGAAAAAGGTCATTTTTAAATCAACATGAAAACCAAACTTCCAAAAGTATAAAACACAAAAAAATGCTTACCGAAGAGAGAAAATGTATCGTGCTCAGCAGCCTCCTCCCGCCCTGTGGTGCAACTGATGTCCCTTTCTCCAAAAATGTACTCAATGGGACCGTAATGTTGCAACCACACACAAGTTGACCTGCTGTGAGGAAAAAACGTGTTAGTACATTTCAAACATGAAAAAGGTCATTTTTAAATCAACATGAAAAACCAAACATCCAAAAGTATAAAACACAAAAAAATGCTTACCGAAGAGAGAAAATGTATCGTGCTCAGCAGCCTCCTCCCGCCCTGTGGTGCAACTGATGTCCCTTTCTCCAAAAATGTACTCAATGGGACCGTAATGTTGCAACCACACACAAGTTGACCTGCTGTGAGGAAAAAACGTGTTAGTACATTTCAAACATGAAAAAGGTCATTTTTAAATCAACATGAAAAACCAAACATCCAAAAGTATAAAACACAAAAAAATGCTTACCGAAGAGAGAAAATGTATCGTGCTCAGCAGCCTCATCCCACCCTGTGGTGCAACTGATGTCCCTTTCTCCAAAAATGTACTCAATGGGACCGTAATGTTGCAACCACACACAAGTTGACCTGCTGTGAGGAAAAAACGTGTTAGTACATTTCAAACATGAAAAAGGTCATTTTTAAATCAACATGAAAAACCAAACATCCAAAAGTATAAAACACAAAAAAATGCTTACCGAAGAGAGAAAATGTATCGTGCTCAGCAGCCTCCTCCCGCCCTGTGGTGCAACTGATGTCCCTTTCTCCAAAAATGTACTCAATGGGACCGTAATGTTGCAACCACACACAAGTTGACCTGCTGTGAGGAAAAAATGTGTTAGGACATTTCAAACATGAAAAAGGTCATTTTTAAATCAACATGAAAAACCAAACATCCAAAAGTATAAAACACAAAAAAATGCTTACCGAAGAGGGAAAATGTATCGTGCTCAGCAGCCTCTTCCCGCCCTGTGGTGCAACTGATGTCCCTTTCTCCAAAAATGTACTCAATGGGACCGTAATGTTGCAACCACACACAAGTTGACCTGCTGTGAGGATAAAACGTGTTAGTGCATTTCAAACATGAAAAAGGTCATTTTAAAATCAACATGAAAAACCAAACATCCAAAAGTATAAAACACAAAAAAATGCTTACCGAAGAGGGAAAATGTATCGTGCTCAGCAGCCTCCTCCCGCCCTGTGGTGCAACTGATGTCCCTTTCTCCAAAAATGTACTCAATGGGACCGTAATGGTTCAACCACACACAAGTTGACCTGCTGTGAGGAAAAAACGTGTTAGTACATTTCAATCATGAAAAAGGTCATTTTCAAATCAACATGAAAAACCAAACATCCAAAAGTATAAAACACAAAAAAATGCTTACCGAAGAGAGAAAATGTATCATGCTCAGCAGCCTCCTCCCGCCCTGTGGTGCAACTGATGTCCATTTCTCCAAAAGTGTACTCAATGGGACCGTAATGTTGCAACCACACACAAGTTGACCTGCTGTGAGGAAAAAACGTGTTAGTGCATTTCGAACATGAAAAAGGTCATTTTTAAATCAACATGAAAAACCAAACATCCAAAAGTATAAAACACAAAAAAATGCTTACCGAAGAGGGAAAATGTATCGTGCTCAGCAGCCTGCTCCCGCCCTGTGGTGCAACTGATGTCCCTTTCTCCAAAAATGTACTCAATGGGACCGTAATGTTGCAACCACACACAAGTTGACCTGCTGTGAGGAAAAAACGTGTTAGTACATTTCAAACATGAAAAAGGTCATTTCAAAATCAACATGAAAAACCAAACATCCAAAAGTATAAAAAACAAAAAAATGCTTACCGAAGAGGGAAAATGTATCGTGCCCAGCAGCCTTCTCCCGCCCAGTGGTGCAACTGATGTCCCTTTCTCCAAAAATGTACTCAATGGGACCGTAATGTTGCAACCACACACAAGTTGACCTGCTGTGAGGAAAAAACGTGTTAGTACATTTCAAACATGAAAAAGGTCATTTTTAAATCAACATGAAAAACCAAACATCCAAAAGTATAAAACACAAAAAAATGCTTACCGAAGAGAGAAAATGTATCGTGCTCAGCAGCCTCCTCCCGCCCTGTGGTGCAACTGATGTCCCTTTCTCCAAAAATGTACTCAATGGGACCGTAATGTTGCAACCACACACAAGTTGACCTGCTGTGAGGAAAAAACGTGTTAGTACATTTCAAACATGAATAAGGTCATTTTTAAATCAACATGAAAAACCAAACATCCAAAAGTATAAAACACAAAAAAATGCTTACCGAAGAGGGAAAATGTATCGTGCTCAGCAGCCTCCTCCCGCCCTGTGGTGCAACTGATGTCCCTTTCTCCAAAAATGTACTCAATGGGACCGTAATGTTGCAACCACACACAAGTTGACCTGCTGTGAGGAAAAAACGTGTTAGTACATTTCAAACATGAAAAAGGTCATTTTTATATCAACATGAAAAACCAAACATCCAAAAGTATAAAACACAAAAAAATGCTTACCGAAGAGAGAAAATGTATCGTGCTCAGCAGCCTCCTCCCGCCCTGTGGTGCAACTGATGTCCCTTTCTCCAAAAATGTTCTCAATGGGACCGTAATGTTGCAACCACACACAAGTTGACCTGCTGTGAGGAAAAAACGTGGTAGTACATTTCAAACATGAAAAAGGTCATTTTTAAATCAACATGAAAAACCAAACATCCAAAAGTATCAAACACAAAAAAATGCTTACCGAAGACGGAAAATGTATCGTGCTCAGCAGCCTCCTCCCGCCCTGTGGTGCAACTGATGTCCCTTTCTCCAAAAATGTACTCAATGGGACCGTAATGTTGCAACCACACACAAGTTGACCTGCTGTGAGGAAAAAACGTGTTAGTACATTTCAAACATGAAAAAGTTCATTTTTAAATCAACATGAAAAACCAAACATCCAAAAGTATAAAACACAAAAAAATGCTTACCGAAGAGGGAAAATGTATCGTGCCCAGCAGCCTTCTCCCGCCCAGTGGTGCAACTGATGTCCCTTTCTCCAAAAATGTACTCAATGGGACCGTAATGTTGCAACCACACACAAGTTGACCTGCTGTGAGGAAAAAACGTGTTAGTACATTTCAAACATGAAAAAGGTCATTTTTAAATCAACATGAAAAACCAAACATCCAAAAGTATAAAACACAAAAAAATGCTTACCGAAGAGAGAAAATGTATCGTGCTCAGCAGCCTCCTCCCGCCCTGTGGTGCAACTGATGTCCCTTTCTCCAAAAATGTACTCAATGGGACCGTAATGTTGCAACCACACACAAGTTGACCTGCTGTGAGGAAAAAACGTGTTAGTACATTTCAAACATGAATAAGGTCATTTTTAAATCAACATGAAAAACCAAACATCCAAAACTATAAAACACAAAAAAATGCTTACCGAAGAGGGAAAATGTATCGTGCTCAGCAGCCTCCTCCCGCCCTGTGGTGCAACTGATGTCCCTTTCTCCAAAAATGTACTCAATGGGACCGTAATGTTGCAACCACACACAAGTTGACCTGCTGTGAGGAAAAAACGTGTTAGTACATTTCAAACATGAAAAAGGTCATTTTTAAATCAACATGAAAAACCAAACATCCAAAAGTATAAAACACAAAAAAATGCTTACCGAAGAGAGAAAATGTATCGTGCTCAGCAGCCTCCTCCCGCCCTGTGGTTCAACTGATGTCCCTTTCTCCAAAAATGTTCTCAATGGGACCGTAATGTTGCAACCACACACAAGTTGACCTGCTGTGAGGAAAAAACGTGGTAGTACATTTCAAACATGAAAAAGGTCATTTTTAAATCAACATGAAAAACCAAACATCCAAAAGTATCAAACACAAAAAAATGCTTACCGAAGACGGAAAATGTATCGTGCTCAGCAGCCTCCTCCCGCCCTGTGGTGCAACTGATGTCCCTTTCTCCAAAAATGTACTCAATGGGACCGTAATGTTGCAACCACACACAAGTTGACCTGCTGTGAGGAAAAAACGTGTTAGTACATTTCAAACATGAAAAAGGTCATTTTTAAATCAAAATGAAAAAGCAAACATCCAAAAGTATAAAACACAAAAAAATGCTTACCGAAGAGAGAAAATGTATCGTGCTCAGCAGCCTCCTCCCGCCCTGTGGTGCAACTGATGTCCCTTTCTCCAAAAATGTACTCAATGGGACCGTAATGTTGCAACCACACACAAGTTGACCTGCTGTGAGGAAAAAGCGTGTTAGTACATTTCAAACATGAAAAATGTCATTTTTAAATCAACATGAAAAACCAAACATCCAAAAGTATAAAACACAAAAAAATGCTTACCGAAGAGGGAAAATGTATCGTGCTCAGCAGCCTCCTCCCGCCCTGTGGTGCAACTGATGTCCCTTTCTCCAAAAATGTACTCAATGGGACCGTAATGTTGCAACCACACACAAGTTGACCTGCTGTGAGGAAAAAACGTGTTAGTACATTTCAAACATGAAAAAGGTCATTTTTAAATCAACATGAAAAACCAAACATCCAAAAGTATAAAACACAAAAAAATGCTTACCGAAGAGAGAAAATGTATCGTGCTCAGCAGCCTCCTCCCGCCCTGTGGTGCAACTGATCTCCCTTGCTCCAAAAATGTACTCAATGGGACCGTAATGTTGCAACCACACACAAGTTGACCTGCTGTGAGGAAAAAACGTGTTAGTACATTTCAAACATGAAAAAGGTCATTTTTAAATCAACATGAAAAACCAAACATCCAAAAGTATAAAACACAAAAAAATCCTTACCGAAGAGAGAAAATGTATCGTGCTCAGCAGCCTCCTCCCACCCTGTGGTGCAACTGATGTCCCTTTCTCCAAAAATGTACTCAATGGGACCGTAATGTTGCAACCACACACAAGTTGACCTGCTGTGAGGAAAAAACGTGTTAGTACATTTCAAACATGAAAAAGGTCATTTTTAAATCAACATGAAACCCAAACATCCAAAAGTATAAAACACAAAAAAATGCTTACCGAAGAGAGAAAATGTATCGTGCTCAGCAGCCTCCTCCCGCCCTGTGGTGCAACTTATGTCCCTTTCTCCAAAAATGTACTTAATGGGACCGTAATGTTGCAACCACACACAAGTTGACCTGCTGTGAGGAAAAAACGTGTTAGTACATTTCAAACATGAAAAAGGTCATTTTTAAATCAACATGAAAAACCAAACTTCCATAAGTATAAAACACAAAAAAATGCTTTCCGAAGAGAGAAGATGTATCGTGCTCAGCAGCCTCCTCCCGCCCTGTGGTGCAACTGATGTCCCTTTCTCCAAAAATGTACTCAATGGGACCGTAATGTTGCAACCACACACAAGCGGACCTGCTGTGAGGAAAAAACGTGTTAGTACATTGCAAACATGAAAAAGGTCATTTTTAAATCAACATGAAAAACCAAACATCCAAAAGTATAAAACACAAAAAAATGCTTACCGAAGAGAGAAAATGTATCGTGCTCAGCAGCCTCCTCCCGCCCTGTGGTGCAACTGATGTCCCTTTCTCCAAAAATGTACTCAATGGGACCGTAATGTTGCAACCACACACAAGTTGACCTGCTGTGAGGGAAAAACGTGTTAGTACATTTCAAACATGAAAAAGGTCATTTTTAAATCAACATGAAAAACCAAACATCCAAAAGTATAAAACACAAAAAAATGCTTACCGAAGAGAGAAAATGTATCGTGCTCAGCAGCCTCCTCCCGCCCTGTGGTGCAACTGATGTCCCTTTCTCCAAAAATGTACTCAATGGGACCGTAATGTTGCAACCACACACAAGTTGACCTGCTGTGAGGAAAAAATGTGTTAGTACATTTCAAACATGAAAAAGATCATTTTTAATTCAACATGAAAAACCAAACATCCAAAAGTATAAAACACAAAAAAATGCTTACCGAAGAGAGAAAATGTATCGTGCTCAGCAGCCTCCTCCCGCCCTGTGGTGCAACTGATGTCCCTTTCTCCAAAAATGTACTCAATGGGACCGTAATGTTGCAACCACACACAAATTGACCTGCTGTGAGGAAAAAACGTGTTAGTACATTTCAAACATGAAAAAGGTCATTTTTAAATCAACATGAAAAACCAAACATCCAAAAGTATAAAACACAAAAAAATGCTTACCGAAGAGAGAAAATGTATCTTGCTCAGCAGCCTCCTCCCGCCCTGTGGTGCAACTGATGTCCCTTTCTCCAAAAATGTACTCAATGGGACCGTAATGTTGCAACCACACACAAGTTGACCTGCTGTGAGGAAAAAATGTGTTAGTACATTTCAAACATGAAAAAGATCATTTTTAAATCAACATCAAAAACCAATCATCCAAAAGTATAAAACACAAAAAAATGCTTACCGAAGAGAGAAAATGTATCGTGCTCAGCAGCCTCCTCCCGCCCTGTGGTGCAACTGATGTCCCTTTCTCCAAAAATGTACTCAATGGGACCGTAATGTTGCAACCACACACAAATTGACCTGCTGTGAGGAAAAAACGTGTTAGTACATTTCAAACATGAAAAAGGTCATTTTTAAATCAACATGAAAAACCAAACATCCAAAAGTATAAAACACAAAAAAATGCTTACCGAAGAGAGAAAATGTATCTTGCTCAGCAGCCTCCTCCCGCCCTGTGGTGCAACTGATGTCCCTTTCTCCAAAAATGTACTCAATGGGACCGTAATGTTGCAACCACACACAAGTTGACCTGCTGTGAGGAAAAAACGTGTTAGTACATTTCAAACATGAAAAAGATCATTTTTAAATCAACATGAAAAACCAAACATCCAAAAGTATAAAACACAAAAAAATGCTTACCGAAGAGAGAAAATGTATCGTGCTCAGCAGCCTCCTCCCGCCCTGTGTTGCAACTGATGTCCCTTTCTCCAAAAATGTACTCAATGGGACCGTAATGTTGCAACCACACACAAATTGACCTGCTGTGAGGAAAAAACGTGTTAGTACATTTCAAACATGAAAAAGGTCATTTTTAAATCAACGTGAAAAACCAAACATCCAAAAGTATAAAACACAAAAAAATGCTTACCGAAGAGAGAAAATGTATCTTGCTCAGCAGCCTCCTCCCGCCCTGTGGTGCAACTGATGTCCCTTTCTCCAAAAATGTACTCAATGGGACCGTAATGTTGCAACCACACACAAGTTGACCTGCTGTGAGGAAAAAACGTGTTAGTACATTTCAAACATGAAAAAGATCATTTTTAAATCAACATGAAAAACCAAACATCCAAAAGTATAAAACACAAAAAAATGCTTACCGAAGAGAGAAAATGTATCGTGCTCAGCAGCCTCCTCCCGCCCTGTGGTGCAACTGATGTCCCTTTCTCCAAAAATGTACTCAATGGGACCGTAATGTTGCAACCACACACAAATTGACCTGCTGTGAGGAAAAAACGTGTTAGTACATTTCAAACATGAAAAAGGTCATTTTTAAATCAACGTGAAAAACCAAACATCCAAAAGTATAAAACACAAAAAAATGCTTACCGAAGAGAGAAAATGTATCTTGCTCAGCAGCCTCCTCCCGCCCTGTGGTGCAACTGATGTCCCTTTCTCCAAAAATGTACTCAATGGGACCGTAATGTTGCAACCACACACAAGTTGACCTGCTGTGAGGAAAAAATGTGTTAGTACATTTCAAACATGAAAAAGATCATTTTTAAATCAACATGAAAAACCAAACATCCAAAAGTATAAAACACAAAAAAATGCTTACCGAAGAGAGAAAATGTATCGTGCTCAGCAGCCTCCTCCCGCCCTGTGGTGCAACTGATGTCCCTTTCTCCAAAAATGTACTCAATGGGACCGTAATGTTGCAACCACACACAAGTTGACCTGCTGTGAGGAAAAAACGTGTTAGTACATTTCAAACATGAAAAATGTCATTTTTAAATCAACATGAAAAACCAAACATCCAAAAGTATAAAACACAAAAAAATGCTTACCGAAGAGAGAAAATGTATCTTGCTCAGCAGCCTCCTCCCGCCCTGTGGTGCAACTGATGTCCCTTTCTCCAAAAATGTACTCAATGGGACCGTAATGTTGCAACCACACACAAGTTGACCTGCTGTGAGGAAAAAATGTGTTAGTACATTTCAAACATGAAAAAGATCATTTTTAAATCAACATGAAAAACCAAACATCCAAAAGTATAAAACACAAAAAAATGCTTACCGAAGAGAGAAAATGTATCGTGCTCAGCAGCCTCCTCCCGCCCTGTGGTGCAACTGATGTCCCTTTCTCCAAAAATGTACTCAATGGGACCGTAATGTTGCAACCACACACAAATTGACCTGCTGTGAGGAAAAAACGTGTTAGTACATTTCAAACATGAATAAGGTCATTTTTAAATCAACATGAAAAACCAAACATCCAAAAGTATAAAACACAAAAAAATGCTTACCGAAGAGAGAAAATGTATCTTGCTCAGCAGCCTCCTCCCGCCCTGTGGTGCAACTGATGTCCCTTTCTCCAAAAATGTACTCAATGGGACCGTAATGTTGCAACCACACACAAGTTGACCTGCTGTGAGGAAAAAACGTGTTAGTACATTTCAAACATGAAAAATGTCATTTTTAAATCAACATGAAAAACCAAACATCCAAAAGTATAAAAGACAAAAAAATGCTTACCGAAGAGAGAAAATGTATCGTGCTCATCAGCCTCCTCCCCCCCTGTGTTGCAACTGATGTCCCTTTCTCCAAAAATGTACTCAATGGGACCGTAATGTTGCAACCACACACAAGTTTACCTGCTGTGAGGAAAAAATGTGTTAGTACATTTCAAACATGAAAAAGGTCATTTTTAAATCAACATGAAAAACCAAACATCCAAAAGTATAAAACACAAAAAAATGCTTACCGAAGAGGGAAAATGTATCGTGCTCAGCAGCCTCCTCCCGCCCTGTGGTGCAACTGATGTCCCTTTCTCCAAAAATGTACTCAATGGGACCGTAATGTTGCAACCACACACAAGTTGACGTGCTTAAGGAAAAAACGTGTTAGTACATTTCAAACATGAAAAAGGTCATTTTTAAATCAACATGAAAAACCAAACATCCAAAAGTATAAAACACAAAAAAATGCTTACCGAAGAGGGAAAATGTATCGTGCTCAGCAGCCTCCTCCCGCCCTGTGGTGCAACTGATGTCCCTTTCTCCAAAAATGTACTCAATGGGACCATAATGTTGCAACCACACACAAGTTGACCTGCTGTGAGGAAAAAACGTGTTAGTACATTTCAAACATGAAAAAGGTCATTTTTAAATCAACATGAAAAACCAAACATCCAAAAGTATAAAACACAAAAAAATGCTTACCGAAGAGAGAAAATGTATCGTGCTCAGCAGCCTGCTCCCACCCTGTGGTGCAACTGATGTCCCTTTCTCCAAAAATGTACTCAATGGGACCGTAATGTTGCAACCACACACAAGTTGACATGCTGTGAGGAAAAAACGTGTTAGTACATTTCAAACATGAAAAAGGTCATTTTTAAATCAACATGAAAAACCAAACATCCAAAAGTATAAAACACAAAAAAATGCTTACCGAAGAGGGAAAATGTATCGTGCTCAGCAGCCTCCTCCCGCCCTGTGGTGCAACTGATGTCCCTTTCCCCAAAAATGTACTCAATGGGACCGTAATGTTGCAACCACACACAAGTTGACCTGCTGTGAGGAAAAAACGTGTTAGTACATTTCAAACATGAAAAAGGTCATTTTTAAATCAATATGAAAAACCAAACATCCAAAAGTATAAAACACAAAAAAATGCTTACCGAAGAGGGAAAATGTATCGTGCTCAGCAGCCTCCTCCCGCCATGTGGAGCAACTGATCTCCCTTTCTCCAAAAATGTACTCAATGGGACCGTAATGTTGCAACCACACACAAGTTGACCTGCTGTGAGGAAAAAACGTGTTAGTACATTTCAAACATGAAAAAGGTCATTTTTAAATCAACATGAAAAACCAAACATCGAAAAGTATAAAACACAAAAAAATGCTTACCGAAGAGGGAAAATGTATCGTGCTCAGCAGCCTCCTCCCGCAATGTGGTGCAACTGATCTCCCTTTCTCCAAAAATGTACTCAATGGGACCGTAATGTTGCAACCACACACAAGTTGACCTGCTGTGAGGAAAAAACGTGTTAGTGCATTTCAAACATGAAAAAGGTCATTTTAAAATCAACATGAAAAACCAAACATCCAAAAGTATAAAACACAAAAAAATGCTTACCGAAGAGGGAAAATGTATCGTGCTCAGCAGCCTGCTCCCGCCCTGTGGTGCAACTGATGTCCCTTTCTCCAAAAATGTACTCAATGGGACCGTAATGTTGCAACCACACACAAGTTGACCTGCTGTGAGGAAAAAACGTGTTAGTACATTTCAAACATGAAAAAGGTCATTTTTAAATCAACATGAAAAACCAAACATCCAAAAGTATAAAAGACAAAAAAATGCTTACCGAAGAGAGAAAATGTATCGTGCTCAGCAGCCTCCTCCCGCCCTGTGTTGCAACTGATGTCCCTTTCTCCAAAAATGTACTCAATGGGACCGTAATGTTGCAACCACACACAAGTTTACCTGCTGTGAGGAAAAAATGTGTTAGTACATTTCAAACATGAAAAAGGTCATTTTTAAATCAACATGAAAAACCAAACATCCAAAAGTATAAAACACAAAAAAATGCTTACCGAAGAGAGAAAATGTATCTTGCTCAGCAGCCTCCTCCCGCCCTGTGGTGCAACTGATGTCCCTTTCTCCAAAAATGTACTCAATGGGACCGTAATGTTGCAACCACACACAAGTTGACCTGCTGTGAGGAAAAAATGTGTTAGTACATTTCAAACATGAAAAAGATCATTTTTAAATCAACATGAAAAACCAAACATCCAAAAGTATAAAACACAAAAAAATGCTTACCGAAGAGAGAAAATGTATCGTGCTCAGCAGCCTCCTCCCGCCCTGTGGTGCAACTGATGTCCCTTTCTCCAAAAATGTACTCAATGGGACCGTAATGTTGCAACCACACACAAGTTGACCTGCTGTGAGGAAAAAACGTGTTAGTACATTTCAAACATGAAAAATGTCATTTTTAAATCAACATGAAAAACCAAACATCCAAAAGTATAAAACACAAAAAAATGCTTACCGAAGAGAGAAAATGTATCTTGCTCAGCAGCCTCCTCCCGCCCTGTGGTGCAACTGATGTCCCTTTCTCCAAAAATGTACTCAATGGGACCGTAATGTTGCAACCACACACAAGTTGACCTGCTGTGAGGAAAAAATGTGTTAGTACATTTCAAACATGAAAAAGATCATTTTTAAATCAACATGAAAAACCAAACATCCAAAAGTATAAAACACAAAAAAATGCTTACCGAAGAGAGAAAATGTATCGTGCTCAGCAGCCTCCTCCCGCCCTGTGGTGCAACTGATGTCCCTTTCTCCAAAAATGTACTCAATGGGACCGTAATGTTGCAACCACACACAAATTGACCTGCTGTGAGGAAAAAACGTGTTAGTACATTTCAAACATGAAAAAGGTCATTTTTAAATCAACATGAAAAACCAAACATCCAAAAGTATAAAACACAAAAAAATGCTTACCGAAGAGAGAAAATGTATCTTGCTCAGCAGCCTCCTCCCGCCCTGTGGTGCAACTGATGTCCCTTTCTCCAAAAATGTACTCAATGGGACCGTAATGTTGCAACCACACACAAGTTGACCTGCTGTGAGGAAAAAACGTGTTAGTACATTTCAAACATGAAAAATGTAATTTTAAATCAACATGAAAAACCAAACATCCAAAAGTATAAAAGACAAAAAAATGCTTACCGAAGAGAGAAAATGTATCGTGCTCATCAGCCTCCTCCCCCCCTGTGTTGCAACTGATGTCCCTTTCTCCAAAAATGTACTCAATGGGACCGTAATGTTGCAACCACACACAAGTTTACCTGCTGTGAGGAAAAAATGTGTTAGTACATTTCAAACATGAAAAAGGACATTTTTAAATCAACATGAAAAACCAAACATCCAAAAGTATAAAACACAAAAAAATGCTTACCGAAGAGGGAAAATGTATCGTGCTCAGCAGCCTCCTCCCGCCCTGTGGTGCAACTGATGTCCCTTTCTCCAAAAATGTACTCAATGGGACCGTAATGTTGCAACCACACACAAGTTGACGTGCTTAAGGAAAAAACGTGTTAGTACATTTCAAACATGAAAAAGGTCATTTTTAAATCAACATGAAAAACCAAACATCCTAAAGTATAAAACACAAAAAAATGCTTACCGAAGAGGGAAAATGTATCGTGCTCAGCAGCCTCCTCCCGCCCTGTGGTGCAACTGATGTCCCTTTCTCCAAAAATGTACTCAATGGGACCATAATGTTGCAACCACACACAAGTTGACCTGCTGTGAGGAAAAAACGTGTTAGTACATTTCAAACATGAAAAAGGTCATTTTTAAATCAACATGAAAAACCAAACATCCAAAAGTATAAAACACAAAAAAATGCTTACCGAAGAGAGAAAATGTATCGTGCTCAGCAGCCTGCTCCCACCCTGTGGTGCAACTGATGTCCCTTTCTCCAAAAATGTACTCAATGGGACCGTAATGTTGCAACCACACACAAGTTGACATGCTGTGAGGAAAAAACGTGTTAGTACATTTCAAACATGAAAAAGGTCATTTTTAAATCAACATGAAAAACCAAACATCCAAAAGTATAAAACACAAAAAAATGCTTACCGAAGAGGGAAAATGTATCGTGCTCAGCAGCCTCCTCCCGCCCTGTGGTGCAACTGATGTCCCTTTCCCCAAAAATGTACTCAATGGGACCGTAATGTTGCAACCACACACAAGTTGACCTGCTGTGAGGAAAAAACGTGTTAGTACATTTCAAACATGAAAAAGGTCATTTTTAAATCAATATGAAAAACCAAACATCCAAAAGTATAAAACACAAAAAAATGCTTACCGAAGAGGGAAAATGTATCGTGCTCAGCAGCCTCCTCCCGCCATGTGGAGCAACTGATCTCCCTTTCTCCAAAAATGTACTCAATGGGACCGTAATGTTGCAACCACACACAAGTTGACCTGCTGTGAGGAAAAAACGTGTTAGTACATTTCAAACATGAAAAAGGTCATTTTTAAATCAACATGAAAAACCAAACATCGAAAAGTATAAAACACAAAAAAATGCTTACCGAAGAGGGAAAATGTATCGTGCTCAGCAGCCTCCTCCCGCAATGTGGTGCAACTGATCTCCCTTTCTCCAAAAATGTACTCAATGGGACCGTAATGTTGCAACCACACACAAGTTGACCTGCTGTGAGGAAAAAACGTGTTAGTGCATTTCAAACATGAAAAAGGTCATTTTAAAATCAACATGAAAAACCAAACATCCAAAAGTATAAAACACAAAAAAATGCTTACCGAAGAGGGAAAATGTATCGTGCTCAGCAGCCTGCTCCCGCCCTGTGGTGCAACTGATGTCCCTTTCTCCAAAAATGTACTCAATGGGACCGTAATGTTGCAACCACACACAAGTTGACCTGCTGTGAGGAAAAAACGTGTTAGTACATTTCAAACATGAAAAAGGTCATTTTTAAATCAACATGAAAAACCAAACATCCAAAAGTATAAAAGACAAAAAAATGCTTACCGAAGAGAGAAAATGTATCGTGCTCAGCAGCCTCCTCCCGCCCTGTGTTGCAACTGATGTCCCTTTCTCCAAAAATGTACTCAATGGGACCGTAATGTTGCAACCACACACAAGTTTACCTGCTGTGAGGAAAAAATGTGTTAGTACATTTCAAACATGAAAAAGGTCATTTTTAAATCAACATGAAAAACCAAACATCCAAAAGTATAAAACACAAAAAAATGCTTACCGAAGAGGGAAAATGTATCGTGCTCAGCAGCCTCCTCCCGCCCTGTGGTGCAACTGATGTCCCTTTCTCCAAAAATGTACTCAATGGGACCGTAAGGTTGCAACCACACACAAGTTGACGTGCTTAAGGAAAAAACGTGTTAGTACATTTCAAACATGAAAAACTTCATTTTTAAATCAACATGAAAAACCAAACATCTAAAAGTATAAAACACAAAAACATGCTTACCGAAGAGGGAAAATGTATCGTGCTCAGCAGCCTCCTCCCGCCCTGTGGTGCAACTGATGTCCCTTTCCCCAAAAATGTACTCAATGGGACCGTAATGTTGCAACCACACACAAGTTGACCTGCTGTGAGGAAAAAACGTGTTAGTACATTTCAAACATGAAAAAGGTCATTTTTAAATCAATATGAAAAACCAAACATCCAAAAGTATAAAACACAAAAAAATGCTTACCGAAGAGGGAAAATGTATCGTGCTCAGCAGCCTCCTCCCGCCATGTGGAGCAACTGATCTCCCTTTCCCCAAAAATGTACTCAATGGGACCGTAATGTTGCAACCACACACAAGTTGACCTGCTGTGAGGAAAAAACGTGTTAGTACATTTCAAACATGAAAAAGGTCATTTTTAAATCAACATGAAAAACCAAACATCGAAAAGTATAAAACACAAAAAAATGCTTACCGAAGAGGGAAAATGTATCGTGCTCAGCAGCCTCCTCCCGCAATGTGGTGCAACTGATCTCCCTTTCCCCAAAAATGTACTCAATGGGACCGTAATGTTGCAACCACACACAAGTTGACCTGCTGTGAGGAAAAAACGTGTTAGTACATTTCAAACATGAAAAAGGTCATTTTTAAATCAACATGAAAAACCAAACATCGAAAAGTATAAAACACAAAAAAATGCTTACCGAAGAGGGAAAATGTATCGTGCTCAGCAGCCTCCTCCCGCCATGTGGAGCAACTGATCTCCCTTTCTCCAAAAATGTACTCAATGGGACCGTAATGTTGCAACCACACACAAGTTGACCTGCTGTGAGGAAAAAACGTGTTAGTGCATTTCAAACATGAAAAAGGTCATTTTAAAATCAACATGAAAAACCAAACATCCAAAAGTATAAAACACAAAAAAATGCTTACCGAAGAGGGAAAATGTATCGTGCTCAGCAGCCTGCTCCCGCCCTGTGGTGCAACTGATGTCCCTTTCTCCAAAAATGTACTCAATGGGACCGTAATGTTGCAACCACACACAAGTTGACCTGCTGTGAGGAAAAAACGTGTTAGTACATTTCAAACATGAAAAAGGTCATTTTTAAATCAACATGAAAAACCAAACATCCAAAAGTATAAAAGACAAAAAAATGCTTACCGAAGAGAGAAAATGTATCGTGCTCAGCAGCCTCCTCCCGCCCTGTGTTGCAACTGATGTCCCTTTCTCCAAAAATGTACTCAATGGGACCGTAATGTTGCAACCACACACAAGTTTACCTGCTGTGAGGAAAAAATGTGTTAGTACATTTCAAACATGAAAAAGGTCATTTTTAAATCAACATGAAAAACCAAACATCCAAAAGTATAAAACACAAAAAAATGCTTACCGAAGAGGGAAAATGTATCGTGCTCAGCAGCCTCCTCCCGCCCTGTGGTGCAACTGATGTCCCTTTCTCCAAAAATGTACTCAATGGGACCGTAATGTTGCAACCACACACAAGTTGACCTGCTGTGAGGAAAAAACGTGTTAGTACATTTCAAACATGAAAAAGGTCATTTTTAAATCAACATGAAAAACCAAACATCCAAAAGTATAAAACACAAAAACATGCTTACCGAAGAGAGAAAATGTATCGTGCTCAGCAGCCTCCTCCCGCCCTGTGGTGCAACTGATGTCCCTTTCTCCAAAAATGTACTCAATGGGACCGTAATGTTGCAACCACACACAAGTTGACCTGCTGTGACGAAAAAACGTGTTAGTACATTTCAAACATGAAAAATGTCATTTTTAAATCAACATGAAAAACCAAACATCCAAAAGTATAAAAGACAAAAAAATGCTTACCGAAGAGAGAAAATGTATCGTGCTCAGCAGCCTCCTCCCGCCCTGTGTTGCAACTGATGTCCCTTTCTCCAAAAATGTACTCAATGGGACCGTAATGTTGCAACCACACACAAGTTTACCTGCTGTGAGGAAAAAATGTGTTAGTACATTTCAAACATGAAAAAGGTCATTTTTAAATCAACATGAAAAACCAAACATCCAAAAGTATAAAACACAAAAAAATGCTTACCGAAGAGGGAAAATGTATCGTGCTCAGCAGCCTCCTCCCGCCCTGTGGTGCAACTGATGTCCCTTTCTCCAAAAATGTACTCAATGGGACCGTAATGTTGCAACCACACACAAGTTGACGTGCTTAAGGAAAAAACGTGTTAGTACATTTCAAACATGAAAAAGGTCATTTTTAAATCAACATGAAAAACCAAACATCCAAAAGTATAAAACACAAAAAAATGCTTACCGAAGAGGGAAAATGTATCGTGCTCAGCAGCCTCCTCCCGCCCTGTGGTGCAACTGATGTCCCTTTCTCCAAAAATGTACTCAATGGGACCATAATGTTGCAACCACACACAAGTTGACCTGCTGTGAGGAAAAAACGTGTTAGTACATTTCAAACATGAAAAAGGTCATTTTTAAATCAACATGAAAAACCAAACATCCAAAAGTATAAAAAACAAAAAAATGCTTACCGAAGAGAGAAAATGTATCGTGCTCAGCAGCCTGCTCCCACCCTGTGGTGCAACTGATGTCCCTTTCTCCAAAAATGTACTCAATGGGACCGTAATGTTGCAACCACACACAAGTTGACATGCTGTGAGGAAAAAACGTGTTAGTACATTTCAAACATGAAAAAGGTCATTTTTAAATCAACATGAAAAACCAAACATCCAAAAGTATAAAACACAAAAAAATGCTTACCGAAGAGGGAAAATGTATCGTGCTCAGCAGCCTCCTCCCGCCCTGTGGTGCAACTGATGTCCCTTTCTCCAAAAATGTACTCAATGGGACCGTAATGTTGCAACCACACACAAGTTGACCTGCTGTGAGGAAAAAACGTGTTAGTACATTTCAAACATGAAAAAGGTCATTTTTAAATCAATATGAAAAACCAAACATCCAAAAGTATAAAACACAAAAAAATGCTTACCGAAGAGGGAAAATGTATCGTGCTCAGCAGCCTCCTCCCGCCATGTGGAGCAACTGATCTCCCTTTCCCCAAAAATGTACTCAATGGGACCGTAATGTTGCAACCACACACAAGTTGACCTGCTGTGAGGAAAAAACGTGTTAGTACATTTCAAACATGAAAAAGGTCATTTTTAAATCAACATGAAAAACCAAACATCGAAAAGTATAAAACACAAAAAAATGCTTACCGAAGAGGGAAAATGTATCGTGCTCAGCAGCCTCCTCCCGCAATGTGGTGCAACTGATCTCCCTTTCTCCAAAAATGTACTCAATGGGACCGTAATGTTGCAACCACACACAAGTTGACCTGCTGTGAGGAAAAAACGTGTTAGTGCATTTCAAACATGAAAAAGGTCATTTTAAAATCAACATGAAAAACCAAACATCCAAAAGTATAAAACACAAAAAAATGCTTACCGAAGAGGGAAAATGTATCGTGCTCAGCAGCCTGCTCCCGCCCTGTGGTGCAACTGATGTCCCTTTCTCCAAAAATGTACTCAATGGGACCATAATGTTGCAACCACACACAAGTTGACCTGCTGTGAGGAAAAAACGTGTTAGTACATTTCAAACATGAAAAAGGTCATTTTTAAATCAACATGAAAAACCAAACATCCAAAAGTATAAAACACAAAAAAATGCTTACCGAAGAGAGAAAATGTATCGTGCTCAGCAGCCTCCTCCCGCCCTGTGGTGCAACTGATGTCCCTTTCTCCAAAAATGTACTCAATGGGACCGTAATGTTGCAACCACACACAAGTTGACCTGCTGTGAGGAAAAAACGTGTTAGTACATTTCAAACATGAAAAAGGTCATTTTTAAATCAACATGAAAAACCAAACATCCAAAAGTATAAAACACAAAAAAATGCTTACCGAAGAGGGAAAATGTATCGTGCTCAGCAGCCTCCTCCCGCCCTGTGGTGCAACTGATGTCCCTTTCTCCAAAAATGTACTCAATGTGGCCGTAATGTTGCAACCACACACAAGTTGACCTGCTGTGAGGAAAAAACGTGTTAGTACATTTCAAACATGAAAAAGGTCATTTTTAAATCAACATGAAAAACCAAACATCCAAAAGTATAAAACACAAAAACATGCTTACCGAAGAGAGAAAATGTATCGTGCTCAGCAGCCTCCTCCCGCCCTGTGGTGCAACTGATGTCCCTTTCTCCAAAAATGTACTCAATGGGACCGTAATGTTGCAACCACACACAAGTTGACCTGCTGTGAGGAAAAAACGTGTTAGTACATTTCAAACATGAAAAAGGTCATTTTTAAATCAACATGAAAAACCAAACATCCAAAAGTATAAAACACAAAAAAATGCTTACCGAAGAGAGAAAATGTATCGTGCTCAGCAGCCTCCTCCCGCCCTGTGGTGCAACTGATGTCCCTTTCTCCAAAAATGTACTCAATGGGACCGTAATGTTGCAACCACACACAAGTTGACCTGCTGTGAGGAAAAAACGTGTTAGTACATTTCAAACATGAAAAAGGTCATTTTTAAATCAACATGAAAAACCAAACATCCAAAAGTATAAAACAAAAAAATGCTTACCGAAGAGAGAAAATGTATCGTGCTCAGCAGCCTCCTCCCGCCCTGTGGTGCAACTGATGTCCCTTTCTCCAAAAATGTACTCAATGGGACCGTAATGTTGCAACCACACACAAGTTTACCTGCTGTGAGGAAAAAATGTGTTAGTACATTTCAAACATGAAAAAGGTCATTTTTAAATCAACATGAAAAACCAAACATCCAAAAGTATAAAACACAAAAAAATGCTTACCGAAGAGAGAAAATGTATCGTGCTCAGCAGCCTCCTCCCGCCCTGTGGTGCAACTGATGACCCTTTCTCCAAAAATGTACTCAATGGGACTGTAATGTTGCAACCACACACAAGTTGACCTGCTGTGAGGAAAAAACGTGTTAGTACATTTCAAACATGAAAAAGGTCATTTTTAAATCAACATGAAAAACCAAACATCCAAAAGTATAAAACAAAAAAATGCTTACCGAAGAGAGAAAATGTATCGTGCTCAGCAGCCTCCTTCCGCCCTGTGGTGCAACTGATGTCCCTTTCTCCAAAAATGTACTCAATGGGACCGTAATGTTGCAACCACACACAAGTTGACCTGCTGTGAGGAAAAAACGTGTTAGTACATTTCAAACATGAAAAAGGTCATTTTTAAATCAACATGAAAAACCAAACATCCAAAAGTATAAAACACAAAAAAATGCTTACCGAGGAGAGAAAATGTATCGTGCTCAGCAGCCTCCTCCCGCCCTGTGGTGCAACTGATGTCCCTTTCTCCAAAAATGTACTCAATGGGACCGTAATGTTGCAACCACACACAAGTTGACCTGCTGTGAGGAAAAAACGTGTTAGTACATTTCAAACATGAAAAAGGTCATTTTTAAATCAACATGAAAAACCATACATCCAAAAGTATAAAACACAAAAAAATGCTTACCGAAGAGGGAAAATGTATCGTGCTCAGCAGCCTCCTCCCGCCCTGTGGTGCAACTGATGTCCCTTTCTCCAAAAATGTACTCAATGGGACCGTAATATTGCAACCACACACAAGTTGACCTGCTGTGAGGAAAAAACGTGTTAGTACATTTCAAACATGAAAAAGGTCATTTTTAAATCAACATGAAAAACCAAACATCCAAGAGTATAAATCACAAAAAAATGCTTACCGAAGAGAGAAAATGTATCGTGCTCAGCAGCCTCCTCCCGCCCTGTGGTGCAACTGATGTCCCTTTCTCCAAAAATGTACTCAATGGGACCGTAATGTTGCAACCAAACACAAGTTGACCTGCTGTGAGGAAAAAACGTGTTAGTACATTTCAAACATGAAAAAGGTCATTTTTAAATCAACATGAAAAACCAAACATCCAAAAGTATAAAACACAAAAAAATGCTTACCGAAGAGGGAAAATGTATCGTGCTCAGCAGCCTCCTCCCGCCCTGTGGTGCAACTGATGTCCCTTTCTCCAAAAATATACTCAATGGGACAGTGATGTTGCAACCACACACAAGTTGACCTGCTGTGAGGAAAAAACGTGTTAGTACATTTCAAACATGAAAAAGGTCATTTTTAAATCAACATGAAAAACCAAACATCCAAAAGTATAAAACACAAAAAATGCTTACCGAAGAGAGAAAATGTATCGTGCTCAGCAGCCTCCTCCCGCCCTGTGGTGCAACTGATGTCCCTTTCTCCAAAAATATACTCAATGGGACAGTGATGTTGCAACCACACACAAGTTGACCTGCTGTGAGGAAAAAACGTGTTAGTACATTTCAAACATGAAAAAGGTCATTTTTAAATCAACATGAAAAACCAAACATCCAAAAGTATAAAACACAAAAAAATGCTTACCGAGGAGAGAAAATGTATCGTGCTCAGCAGCCTCCTCCCGCCCTGTGGTGCAACTGATGTCCCTTTCTCCAAAAATGTACTCAATGGGACCGTAATGTTGCAACCACACACAAGTTGACCTGCTGTGAGGAAAAAACGTGTTAGTACATTTCAAACATGAAAAAGGTCATTTTTAAATCAACATGAAAAACCATACATCCAAAAGTATAAAACACAAAAAAATGCTTACCGAAGAGGGAAAATGTATCGTGCTCAGCAGCCTCCTCCCGCCCTGTGGTGCAACTGATGTCCCTTTCTCCAAAAATATACTCAATGGGACAGTGATGTTGCAACCACACACAAGTTGACCTGCTGTGAGGAAAAAACGTGTTAGTACATTTCAAACATGAAAAAGGTCATTTTTAAATCAACATGAAAAACCAAACATCCAAAAGTATAAAACACAAAAAAATGCTTACCGAGGAGAGAAAATGTATCGTGCTCAGCAGCCTCCTCCCGCCCTGTGGTGCAACTGATGTCCCTTTCTCCAAAAATATACTCAATGGGACAGTGATGTTGCAACCACACACAAGTTGACCTGCTGTGAGGAAAAAACGTGTTAGTACATTTCAAACATGAAAAAGGTCATTTTTAAATCAACATGAAAAACCATACATCCAAAAGTATAAAACACAAAAAATGCTTACCGAAGAGAGAAAATGTATCGTGCTCAGCAGCCTCCTCCCGCCCTGTGGTGCAACTGATGTCCCTTTCTCCAAAAATGTACTCAATGGGACCGTAATGTTGCAACCACACACAAGTTGACCTGCTGTGAGGAAAAAACGTGTTAGTACATTTCAAACATGAAAAAGGTCATTTTTAAATCAACATGAAAAACCAAACATCCAAAAGTATAAAACACAAAAAAATGCTTACCGAAGAGGGAAAATGTTTCGTGCTCAGCAGCCTCCTCCCGCCCTGTGGTGCAACTGATGTCCCTTTCTCCAAAAATATACTCAATGGGACCGTAATGTTGCAACCACACACAAGTTGACCTGCTGTGAGGAAAAAACGTGTTAGTACATTTCAAACATGAAAAAGGTCATTTTTAAATCAACATGAAAAACCAAACATCCAAAAGTATAAAACACAAAAAAATGCTTACCGAGGAGAGAAAATGTATCGTGCTCAGCAGCCTCCTCCCGCCCTGTGGTGCAACTGATGTCCCTTTCTCCAAAAATGTACTCAATGGGACCGTAATGTTGCAACCACACACAAGTTGACCTGCTGTGAGGAAAAAACGTGTTAGTACATTTCAAACATGAAAAAGGTCATTTTTAAATCAACATGAAAAACCAAACATCCAAAAGTATAAAACACAAAAAAATGCTTACCGAGGAGAGAAAATGTATCGTGCTCAGCAGCCTCCTCCCGCCCTGTGGTGCAACTGATGTCCCTTTCTCCAAAAATGTACTCAATGGGACCGTAATGTTGCAACCACACACAAGTTGACCTGCTGTGAGGAAAAAACGTGTTAGTACATTTCAAACATGAAAAAGGTCATTTTTAAATCAACATGAAAAACCATACATCCAAAAGTATAAAACACAAAAAAATGCTTACCGAAGAGGGAAAATGTATCGTGCTCAGCAGCCTCCTCCCGCCCTGTGGTGCAACTGATGTCCCTTTCTCCAAAAATGTACTCAATGGGACCGTAATATTGCAACCACACACAAGTTGACCTGCTGTGCGGAAAAAACGTGTTAGTACATTTCAAACATGAAAAAGGTCATTTTTAAATCAACATGAAAAACCAAACATCCAAGAGTATAAATCACAAAAAAATGCTTACCGAAGAGAGAAAATGTATCGTGCTCAGCAGCCTCCTCCCGCCCTGTGGTGCAACTGATGTCCCTTTCTCCAAAAATGTACTCAATGGGACCGTAATGTTGCAACCAAACACAAGTTGACCTGCTGTGAGGAAAAAACGTGTTAGTACATTTCAAACATGAAAAAGGTCATTTTTAAATCAACATGAAAAACCAAACATCCAAAAGTATAAAACACAAAAAAATGCTTACCGAAGAGGGAAAATGTATCGTGCTCAGCAGCCTCCTCCCGCCCTGTGGTGCAACTGATGTCCCTTTCTCCAAAAATATACTCAATGGGACAGTGATGTTGCAACCACACACAAGTTGACCTGCTGTGAGGAAAAAACGTGTTAGTACATTTCAAACATGAAAAAGGTCATTTTTAAATCAACATGAAAAACCAAACATCCAAAAGTATAAAACACAAAAAATGCTTACCGAAGAGAGAAAATGTATCGTGCTCAGCAGCCTCCTCCCGCCCTGTGGTGCAACTGATGTCCCTTTCTCCAAAAATGTACTCAATGGGACCGTAATGTTGCAACCACACACAAGTTGACCTGCTGTGAGGAAAAAACGTGTTAGTACATTTCAAACATGAAAAAGGTCATTTTTAAATCAACATGAAAAACCAAACATCCAAAAGTATAAAACACAAAAAAATGCTTACCGAAGAGAGAAAATGTATCGTGCTCAGCAGCCTCCTCCCGCCCTGTGGTGCAACTGATGTCCCTTTCTCCAAAAATGTACTCAATGGGACCGTAATGTTGCAACCACACACAAGTTGACCTGCTGTGAGGAAAAAACGTGTTAGTACATTTCAAACATGAAAAAGGTCATTTTTAAATCAACATGAAAAACCATACATCCAAAAGTATAAAACACAAAAAAATGCTTACCGAAGAGAGAAAATGTATCGTGCTCAGCAGCCTCCTCCCGCCCTGTGGTGCAACTGATGTCCCTTTCTCCAAAAATGTACTCAATGGGACCGTAATGTTGCAACCACACACAAGTTGACCTGCTGTGAGGAAAAAATGTGTTAGTACATTTCAAACATGATAAAGGTCATTTTTAAATCAACATGAAAAACCAAACATCCAAAAGTATAAAACACAAAAAAATGCTTACCGAAGAGGGAAAATGTATCGTGCTCAGCAGCCTGCTCCCGCCCTGTGGTGCAACTGATGTCCCTTTCTCCAAAAATGTACTCAATGGGACCGTAATGTTGCAACCACACACAAGTTGACCTGCTGTGAGGAAAAAACGTGTTAGTACATTTCAAACATGAAAAAGGTCATTTTTAAATCAACATGAAAAACCAAACATCCAAAAGTATAAAACACAAAAAAATGCTTACCGAAGAGGGAAAATGTATCGTGCTCAGCAGCCTCCTCCCGCCCTGTGGTGCAACTGATGTCCCTTTCTCCAAAAATGTACTCAATGGGACCGTAATGTTGCAACCACACACAAGTTGACCTGCTGTGAGGAAAAAACGTGTTAGTACATTTCAAACATGAAAAAGGTCATTTTTAAATCAACATGAAAAACCAAACATCCAAAAGTATAAAACACAAAAAAATGCTTACCGAGGAGAGAAAATGTATCGTGCTCAGCAGCCTCCTCCCGCCCTGTGGTGCAACTGATGTCCCTTTCTCCAAAAATGTACTCAATGGGACCGTAATGTTGCAACCACACACAAGTTGACCTGCTGTGAGGAAAAAACGTGTTAGTACATTTCAAACATGAAAAAGGTCATTTTTAAATCAACATGAAAAACCAAACATCCAAAAGTATAAAAGACAAAAAAATGATTACCGAAGAGAGAAAATGTATCGTGCTCAGCAGCCTCCTCCCGCCCTGTGGTGCAACTGATGTCCCTTTCTCCAAAAATGTACTCAATGGGACTGTAATGTTGCAACCACACACAAGTTGACCTGCTGTGAGGAAAAAACGTGTTAGTGCATTTCAAACATGAAAAAGGTCATTTTAAAATCAACATGAAAAACCAAACATCCAAAAGTATAAAACACAAAAAAATGCTTACCGAAGAGAGAAAATGTATCGTGCTCAGCAGCCTCCTCCCGCCCTGTGGTGCAACTGATGTCCCTTTCTCCAAAAATGTACTCAATGGGACCGTAATGTTGCAACCACACACAAGTTGACCTGCTGTGAGGAAAAAACGTGTTAGTACATTTCAAACATGAAAAAGGTCATTTTTAAATCAACATGAAAAACCAAACATCCAAAAGTATAAAACACAAAAAAATGCTTACCGAAGAGAGAAAATGTATCGTGCTCAGCAGCCTCCTCCCGCCCTGTGGTGCAACTGATGTCCCTTTCTCCAAAAATGTACTCAATGGGACCGTAATGTTGCAACCACACACAAGTTGACCTGCTGTGAGGAAAAAAACGTGTTAGTACATTTCAAACATGAAAAAGGTCATTTTAAAATCAACATGAAAAACCAAACATCCAAAAGTATCAAACACAAAAAAATGCTTACCGAAGAGAGAAAATGTATCATGCTCAGCACCCTCCTCCCACCCTGTGGTGCAACTGATGTCCCTTTCTCCAAAAATGTACTCAATGGGACCGTAATGTTGCAACCACACACAAGTTGACCTGCTGTGAGGAAAAAACGAGTTAGTACATTTCAAACATGAAAAAGGTCATTTTAAAATCAACACGAAAAACCAAACATCCAAAGGTACCAAACACAAAAAAATGCTTACCGAAGAGAGAAAATGTATCGTGCTCAGCAGCCTCCTCCCGCCCTGTGGTGCAACTGATGTCCCTTTCTCCAAAAATGTACTCAATGGGACCGTAATGTTGCAACCACACACAAGTTGACCTGCTGTGAGGAAAAAACGTGTTAGTACATTTCAAACATGAAAAAGGTCATTTTTAAATCAACATGAAAAACCAAACATCCAAAAGTATAAAACACAAAAAAATGCTTACCGAAGAGGGAAAATGTATCGTGCTCAGCAGCCTCCTCCCGCCCTGTGGTGCAACTGATGTCCCTTTCTCCAAAAATGTACTCAATGGGACCGTAATGTTGCAACCACACACAAGTTGACCTGCTGTGAGGAAAAAACGTGTTAGTACATTTCAAACATGAAAAAGGTCATTTTTAAATCAACATGAAAAACCAAACATCCAAAAGTATAAAACACAAAAAAATGCTTACCGAAGAGAGAAAATGTATCGTGCTCAGCAGCCTCCTCCCGCCCTGTGGTGCAACTGATGTCCCTTTCTCCAAAAATGTACTCAATGGGACCGTAATGTTGCAACCACACACAAGTTGACCTGCTGTGAGGAAAAAACGTGTTAGTACATTTCAAACATGAAAAAGGTCATTTTTAAATCAACATGAAAAACCAAACATCCAAAAGTATAAAACACAAAAAAATGCTTACCGAAGAGAGAAAATGTATCGTGCTCAGCAGCCTCCTCCCGCCCTGTGGTGCAACTGATGTCCCTTTCTCCAAAAATGTACTCAATGGGACCGTAATGTTGCAACCACACACAAGTTGACCTGCTGTGAGGAAAAAACGTGTTAGTACATTTCAAACATGAAAAAGGTCATTTTAAAATCAACATGAAAAACCAAACATCCAAAAGTATAAAACAAAAAAATGCTTACCGATGAGAGAAAATGTATCGTGCTCAGCAGCCTCCTCCCGCCCTGTGGTGCAACTGATGTCCCTTTCTCCAAAAATGTACTCAATGGGACCGTAATGTTGCAACCACACACAAGTTGACCTGCTGTGAGGAAAAAACGTGTTAGTACATTTCAAACATGAGAAAGGTCATTTTTAAATCAACATGAAAAACCAAACATCCAAAAGTATAAAACACAAAAAAATGCTTACCGAAGAGGGAATATGTATCGTGCTCAGCAGCCTCCTCCCGCCCTGTGGTGCAACTGATGTCCCTTTCTCCAAAAATGTACTCAATGGGACCGTAATGTTGCAACCACACACAACTTGACCTGCTGTGAGGAAAAAACGTGTTAGTACATTTCAAACATGAAAAAGGTCATTTTTAAATCAACATGAAAAACCAAACATCCAAAAGTATAAAACACAAAAAAATGCTTACCGAAGAGAGAAAATGTATCGTGCTCAGCAGCCTCCTCCCGCCCTGTGGTGCAACTGATGTCCCTTTCTCCAAAAATGTACTCAATGGGACCGTAATGTTGCAACCACACACAAGTTGACCTGCTGTGAGGAAAAAACGTGTTAGTACATTTCAAACATGATAAAGGTCATTTTTAAATCAACATGAAAAACCAAACATCCAAAAGTATAAAACACAAAAAAATGCTTACCTAAGAGAGAAAATGTATCGTGCTCAGCAGCCTCCTCCCGCCCTGTGGTGCAACTGATGTCCCTTTCTCCAAAAATGTACTCAATGGGACCGTAATGTTGCAACCACACACAAGTTGACCTGCTGTGAGGAAAAAACGTGTTAGTACATTTCAAACATGAAAAAGGTCATTTTTAAATCAACATGAAAAACCAAACATCCAAAAGTATAAAACACAAAAAAATGCTTACCGAAGAGGGAAAATGTATCGTGCTCAGCAGCCTGCTCCCGCCCTGTGGTGCAACTGATGTCCCTTTCTCCAAAAATGTACTCAATGGGACCGTAATGTTGCAACCACACACAAGTTGACCTGCTGTGAGGAAAAAACGTGTTAGTACATTTCAAACATGAAAAAGGTCATTTTTAAATCAACATGAAAAACCAAACATCCAAAAGTATAAAACACAAAAAAATGCTTACCGAAGAGGGAAAATGTATCGTGCTCAGCAGCCTCCTCCCGCCCTGTGGTGCAACTGATGTCCCTTTCTCCAAAAATGTACTCAATGGGACCGTAATGTTGCAACCACACACAAGTTGACCTGCTGTGAGGAAAAAACGTGTTAGTACATTTCAAACATGAAAAAGGTCATTTTTAAATCAACATGAAAAACCAAACATCCAAAAGTATAAAACACAAAAAAATGCTTACCGAAGAGAGAAAATGTATCGTGCTCAGCAGCCTCCTCCCGCCCTGTGGTGCAACTGATGTCCCTTTCTCCAAAAATGTACTCAATGGGACCGTAATGTTGCAACCACACACAACTTGACCTGCTGTGAGGAAAAAACGTGTTAGTACATTTCAAACATGAAAAAGGTCATTTTTAAATCAACATGAAAAACCAAACATCCAAAAGTATAAAACACAAAAAAATGCTTATCGAAGAGAGAAAATGTATCGTGCTCAGCAGCCTCCTCCCGCCCTGTGGTGCAACTGATGTCCCTTTCTCCAAAAATGTACTCAATGGGACCGTAATGTTGCAACCACACACAAGTTGACCTGCTGTGAGGAAAAAACGTGTTAGTACATTTCAAACATGAAAAAGGTCATTTTTAAATCAACATGAAAAACCAAACATCCAAAAGTATAAAACACAAAAAAATGCTTACCGAAGAGAGAAAATGTATCGTGCTCAGCAGCCTCCTCCCGCCCTGTGGTGCAACTGATGTCCCTTTCTCCAAAAATGTACTCAATGGGACCGTAATGTTGCAACCACACACAAGTTGACCTGCTGTGAGGAAAATACGTGTTAGTACATTTCAAACATGAAAAAGGTCATTTTTAAATCAACATGAAAAACCAAACATCCAAAAGTATAAAACACAAAAAAATTCTTACCGAAGAGGGAAAATGTATCGTGCTCAGCAGCCTGCTCCCGCCCTGTGGTGCAACTGATGTCCCTTTCTCCAAAAATGTACTCAATGGGACCGTAATGTTGCAACCACACACAAGTTGACCTGCTGTGAGGAAAATACGTGTTAGAACATTTCAAACATGAAAAAGGTCATTTTTAAATCAACATGAAAAACCAAACATCCAAAAGTATAAAACACAAAAAAATGCTTACCGAAGAGGGAAAATGTATCGTGCTCAGCAGCCTCCTCCCGCCCTGTGGTGCAACTGATGTCCCTTTCTCAAAAAATGTACTCAATGGGACCGTAATGTTGCAACCACACACAAGTTGACCTGCTGTGAGGAAAAAACGTGTTAGTACATTTCAAACATGAAAAAGGTCATTTTTAAATCAACATGAAAAACCAAACATCCAAAAGTATCAAACACAAAAAAATGCTTACCGAAGAGAGAAAATGTATCGTGCTCAGCAGCCTCCTCCCGCCCTGTGGTGCAATTGATGTCCCTTTCTCCAAAAATGTACTCAATGGGACCGTAATGTTGCAACCACACACAAGTTGACCTGCTGTGAGGAAAAAACATGTTAGTACATTTCAAACATGAAAAAGGTCATTTTTAAATCAACATGAAAAACCAAACATCCAAAAGTATAAAACACAAAAAAATGCTTACCGAAGAGAGAAAATGTATCGTGCTCAGCAGCCTCCTCCCGCCCTGTGGTGCAACTGATGTCCCTTTCTCCAAAAATGTACTCAATGGGACCGTAATGTTGCAACCACACACAAGTTGACCTGCTGTGAGGAAAAACCGTGTTAGTACATTTCAAACATGAAAAAGGTCATTTTTAAATCAACATGAAAAACCAAACATCCAAAAGTATAAAACACAAGAAAATGCTTACCGAAGAGAGAAAATGTATCGTGCTCAGCAGCCTCCACCCGCCCTGTGGTGCAACTGATGTCCCTTTCTCCAAAAATGTACTCAATGGGACCGTAATGTTGCAACAACACACAAGTTGACCTGCTGTGAGGAAAAAATGTGTTACTGCATTTCAAACATGAAAAAGGTCATTTTTAAATCAACATGAAAAACCAAACATCCAAAAGTATAAAACACAAAAAAATGCTTACCGAAGAGAGAAAATGTATCGTGCTCAGCAGCCTCCTCCCGCCCTGTGGTGCAACTGATGTCCCTTTCTCCAAAAATGTACTCAATGGGACCGTAATGTTGCAACCACACACAAGTTGACCTGCTGTGAGGAAAAAACGTGTTAGTACATTTCAAACATGAAAAAGGTCATTTTTAAATCAACATGAAAAACCAAACATCCAAAAGTATAAAACACAAAAAAATGCTTACCGAAGAGAGAAAATGTATCGTGCTCAGCAGCCTCCTCCCGCCCTGTGGTGCAACTGATGTCCCTATCTCCAAAAATGTACTCAATGGGACCGTAATGTTGCAACCACACACAAGTTGACCTGCTGTGAGGAAAAAACGTGTTAGTACATTTCAAACATGAAAAAGGTCATTTTTAAATCAACATGAAAAACCAAACATCCAAAAGTATAAAACACAAAAAAATGCTTACCGAAGAGAGAAAATGTATCGTGCTCAGCAGCCTCCTCCCGCCCTGTGGTGCAACTGATATCCCTTTCTCCAAAAATGTACTCAATGGGACCGTAATGTTGCAACCACACACAAGTTGACCTGCTGTGAGGAAAAAACGTGTTAGTGCATTTCAAACATGAAAAAGGTCATTTTTAAATCAACATGAAAAACCAAACATCCAAAAGTATAAAACACAAAAAAATGCTTACCGAAGAGGGAAAATGTATCATGCTCAGCAGCCTCCTCCCGCCCTGTGGTGCAACTGATGTCCCTTTCTCCAAAAATGTACTCAATGGGACCGTAATGTTGCAACCACACACAAGTTGACCAGCTGTGAGGAAAAAACGTGTTAGTACATTTCAAACATGAAAAAGGTCATTTTTAAATCAACATGAAAAACCAAACATCCATAAGTATAAAACACAAAAAAATGCTTACCGAAGAGGGAAAATGTATCGTGCTCAGCAGCCTCCTCCCGCCCTGTGGTGCAACTGATGTCCCTTTCTCCAAAAATGTACTCAATGGGACCGTAATGTTGCAACCACACACAAGTTGAACTGCTGTGAGGAAAAAACGTGTTAGTACATTTCAAACATGAAAAAGGTCATTTTTAAATCAACATGAAAAACCAAACATCCAAAAGTATAAAACACAAAGAAATGCTTACCGGAGAGAGAAAATGTATCGTGCTCAGCAGCCTCCTCCCGCCCTGTGGTGCAACTGATGTCCCTTTCTCCAAAAATGTACTCAATGGGACCGTAATGTTGCAACCACACACAAGTTGACCTGCTGTGAGGAAAAAACGTGTTAGTACATTTCAAACATGAAAAAGGTCATTTTTAAATCAACATGAAAAACCAAACATCCAAAAGTATAAAACACAAAAAAATGCTTACCGAAGAGAGAAAATGTATCGTGCTCAGCAGCCTCCTCCCGCCCTGTGGTGCAACTGATGTCCCTATCTCCAAAAATGTACTCAATGGGACCGTAATGTTGCAACCACACACAAGTTGACCTGCTGTGAGGAAAAAACGTGTTAGTACATTTCAAACATGAAAAAGGTCATTTTTAAATCAATATGAAAAACCAAACATCCAAAAGTATAAAACACAAAAAAATGCTTACCGAAGAGGGAAAATGTATCGTGCTCAGCAGCCTCCTCCCGCCCTGTGGTGCAACTGATATCGCTTTCTCCAAAAATGTACTCAATGGGACCGTAAAGTTGCAACCACACACAAGTTGACCTGCTGTGAGGAAAAAACATGTTAGTGCATTTCAAACATGAAAAAGGTCATTTTTAAATCAACATGAAAAACCAAACATCCAAAAGTATAAAACACAAAAAAATGCTTACCGAAGAGGGAAAATGTATCGTGCTCAGCAGCTTCCTCCCGCCCTGTGGTGCAACTGATGTCCCTTTCTCCAAAAATGTACTCAATGGGACCGTAATGTTGCAACCACACACAAGTTGACCTGCTGTGAGGAAAAAACGTGTTAGTACATTTCAAACATGAAAAAGGTCATTTTTAAATCAACATGAAAAACCAAACATCCGAAAGTATAAAACACAAATATATGCTTACCGAAGAGGGAAAATGTATCGTGCTCAGCAGCCTCCTCCCGCCCTGTGGTGCAACTGATGTCCCTTTCTCCAAAAATGTACTCAATGGGACCGTAATGTTGCAACCACACACAAGTTGACCTGCTGTGAGGAAAAAACGTGTTAGTACATTTCAAACATGAAAAAGGTCATTTTTAAATCAACATGAAAAACCAAACATCCAAAAGTATAAAACACAAAAAAATGCTTACCGAAGAGAGAAAATGTATCGTGCTCAGCAGCTTCCTCCCACCCTGTGGTGCAACTGATCTCCCTTTCTCCAAAAATGTACTCAACGGGACCGTAATGTTGCAACCACACACAAGTTGACCTGCTGTGAGGAAAAAACGTGTTAGTGCATTTCAAACATGAAAAAGGTCATTTTAAAATCAACATGAAAAACCAAACATCCAAAAGTATAAAACACAAAAAAATGCTTACCGAAGAGGGAAAATGTATCGTGCTCAGCAGCCTGCTCCCGCCCTGTGGTGCAACTGATGTCCCTTTCTCCAAAAATGTACTCAATGGGACCGTAATGTTGCAACCACACACAAGTTGACCTGCTGTGAGGAAAAAATGTGTTAGTACATTTCAAACATGGAAAAGGTCATTTTTAAATCAACATGAAAAACCAAACATCCAAAAGTATAAAACACAAAAAAATGCTTACCTAAGAGAGAAAATGTATCGTGCTCAGCAGCCTCCTCCCGCCCTGTGGTGCAACTGATGTCCCTTTCTCCAAAAATGTACTCAATGGGACCGTAATGTTGCAACCACACACAAGTTGACCTGCTGTGAGGAAAAAACGTGTTAGTACATTTCAAACATGAAAAAGGTCATTTTTAAATCAACATGAAAAACCAAACATCCAAAAGTATAAAACACAAAAAAATGCTTACCGAAGAGGGAAAATGTATCGTGCTCAGCAGCCTGCTCCCGCCCTGTGGTGCAACTGATGTCCCTTTCTCCAAAAATGTACTCAATGGGACCGTAATGTTGCAACCACACACAAGTTGACCTGCTGTGAGGAAAAAACGTGTTAGTACATTTCAAACATGAAAAAGGTCATTTTTAAATCAACATGAAAAACCATACATCCAAAAGTATAAAACACAAAAAAATGCTTACCGAAGAGGGAAAATGTATCGTGCTCAGCAGCCTCCTCCCGCCCTGTGGTGCAACTGATGTCCCTTTCTCCAAAAATGTACTCAATGGGACCGTAATGTTGCAACCACACACAAGTTGACCTGCTGTGAGGAAAAAACGTGTTAGTACATTTCAAACATGAAAAAGGTCATTTTTAAATCAACATGAAAAACCAAACATCCAAAAGTATAAAACACAAAAAAATGCTTACCGAAGAGAGAAAATGTATCGTGCTCAGCAGCCTCCTCCCGCCCTGTGGTGCAACTGATGTCCCTTTCTCCAAAAATGTACTCAATGGGACCGTAATGTTGCAACCACACACAAGTTGACCTGCTGTGAGGAAAAAACGTGTTAGTACATTTCAAACATGAAAAAGGTCATTTTTAAATCAACATGAAAAACCAAACATCCAAAAGTATAAAACACAAAAAAATGCTTATCGAAGAGAGAAAATGTATCGTGCTCAGCAGCCTCCTCCCGCCCTGTGGTGCAACTGATGTCCCTTTCTCCAAAAATGTACTCAATGGGACCGTAATGTTGCAACCACACACAAGTTGACCTGCTGTGAGGAAAAAACGTGTTAGTACATTTCAAACATGAAAAAGGTCATTTTTAAATCAACATGAAAAACCAAACATCCAAAAGTATAAAACACAAAAAAATGCTTACCGAAGAGAGAAAATGTATCGTGCTCAGCAGCCTCCTCCCGCCCTGTGGTGCAACTGATGTCCCTTTCTCCAAAAATGTACTCAATGGGACCGTAATGTTGCAACCACACACAAGTTGACCTGCTGTGAGGAAAAAACGTGTTAGTACATTTCAAACATGAAAAAGGTCATTTTTAAATCAACATGAAAAACCAAACATCCAAAAGTATAAAACACAAAAAAATGCTTACCGAAGAGGGAAAATGTATCGTGCTCAGCAGCCTGCTCCCGCCCTGTGGTGCAACTGATGTCCCTTTCTCCAAAAATGTACTCAATGGGACCGTAATGTTGCAACCACACACAAGTTGACCTGCTGTGAGGAAAATACGTGTTAGAACATTTCAAACATGAAAAAGGTCATTTTTAAATCAACATGAAAAACCAAACATCCAAAAGTATAAAACACAAAAAAATGCTTACCGAAGAGGGAAAATGTATCGTGCTCAGCAGCCTGCTCCCGCCCTGTGGTGCAACTGATGTCCCTTTCTCCAAAAATGTACTCAATGGGACCGTAATGTTGCAACCACACACAAGTTGACCTGCTGTGAGGAAAAAACGTGTTAGTACATTTCAAACATGAAAAAGGTCATTTTTAAATCAACATGAAAAACCAAACATCCAAAAGTATCAAACACAAAAAAATGCTTACCGAAGAGAGAAAATGTATCGTGCTCAGCAGCCTCCTCCCGCCCTGTGGTGCAATTAATGTCCCTTTCTCCAAAAATGTACTCAATGGGACCGTAATGTTGCAACCACACACAAGTTGACCTGCTGTGAGGAAAAAACGTGTTAGTACATTTCAAACATGAAAAAGGTCATTTTTAAATCAACATGAAAAACCAAACATCCAAAAGTATAAAACACAAAAAAATGCTTACCGAAGAGAGAAAATGTATCGTGCTCAGCAGCCTCCTCCCGCCCTGTGGTGCAACTGATGTCCCTTTCTCCAAAAATGTACTCAATGGGACCGTAATGTTGCAACCACACACAAGTTGACCTGCTGTGAGGAAAAAACGTGTTAGTACATTTCAAACATGAAAAAGGTCATTTTTAAATCAACATGAAAAACCAAACATCCAAAAGTATAAAACACAAAAAAATGCTTACCGAAGAGAGAAAATGTATCGTGCTCAGCAGCCTCCTCCCGCCCTGTGGTGCAACTGATGTCCCTTTCTCCAAAAATGTACTCAATGGGACCGTAATGTTGCAACCACACACAAGTTGACCTGCTGTGAGGAAAAAACGTGTTAGTACATTTCAAACATGAAAAAGGTCATTTTTAAATCAACATGAAAAACCAAACATCCAAAAGTATAAAACACAAAAAAATGCTTACCGAAGAGAGAAAATGTATCGTGCTCAGCAGCCTCCTCCCGCCCTGTGGTGCAACTGATGTCCCTTTCTCCAAAAATGTACTCAATGGGACCGTAATGTTGCAACCACACACAAGTTGACCTGCTGTGAGGAAAAAACGTGTTAGTACATTTCAAACATGAAAAAGGTCATTTTTAAATCAACATGAAAAACCAAACATCCAAAAGTATAAAACACAAAAAAATGCTTACCGAAGAGAGAAAATGTATCATGCTCAGCAGCCTCCTCCCGCCCTGTGGTGCAACTGATGTCCCTTTCTCCAAAAATGTACTCAATGGGACCGTAATGTTGCAACCACACACAAGTTGACCTGCTGTGAGGAAAAAACGTGTTAGTACATTTCAAACATGAAAAAGGTCATTTTTAAATCAACATGAAAAACCAAACATCCAAAAGTATAAAACACAAAAAAATGCTTACCGAAGAGGGAAAATGTATCGTGCTCAGCAGCCTGCTCCCGCCCTGTGGTGCAACTGATGTCCCTTTCTCCAAAAATGTACTCAATGGGACCGTAATGTTGCAACCACACACAAGTTGACCTGCTGTGAGGAAAAAACGTGTTAGTACATTTCAAACATGAAAAAGGTCATTTTTAAATCAACATGAAAAACCAAACATCCAAAAGTATAAAACACAAAAAAATGCTTACCGAAGAGAGAAAATGTATCGTGCTCAGCAGCCTCCTCCCGCCCTGTGGTGCAACTGATGTCCCTTTCTCCAAAAATGTACTCAATGGGACCGTAATGTTGCAACCACACACAAGTTGACCTGCTGTGAGGAAAAAACGTGTTAGTACATTTCAAACATGAAAAAGGTCATTTTTAAATCAACATGAAAAACCAAACATCCAAAAGTATAAAACACAAAAAAATGCTTACCGAAGAGGGAAAATGTATCGTGCTCAGCAGCCTGCTCCCGCCCTGTGGTGCAACTGATGTCCCTTTCTCCAAAAATGTACTCAATGGGACCGTAATGTTGCAACCACACACAAGTTGACCTGCTGTGAGGAAAATACGTGTTAGAACATTTCAAACATGAAAAAGGTCATTTTTAAATCAACATGAAAAACCAAACATCCAAAAGTATAAAACACAAAAAAATGCTTACCGAAGAGGGAAAATGTATCGTGCTCAGCAGCCTGCTCCCGCCCTGTGGTGCAACTGATGTCCCTTTCTCCAAAAATGTACTCAATGGGACCGTAATGTTGCAACCACACACAAGTTGACCTGCTGTGAGGAAAAAACGTGTTAGTACATTTCAAACATGAAAAAGGTCATTTTTAAATCAACATGAAAAACCAAACATCCAAAAGTATCAAACACAAAAAAATGCTTACCGAAGAGAGAAAATGTATCGTGCTCAGCAGCCTCCTCCCGCCCTGTGGTGCAATTAATGTCCCTTTCTCCAAAAATGTACTCAATGGGACCGTAATGTTGCAACCACACACAAGTTGACCTGCTGTGAGGAAAAAACGTGTTAGTACATTTCAAACATGAAAAAGGTCATTTTTAAATCAACATGAAAAACCAAACATCCAAAAGTATAAAACACAAAAAAATGCTTACCGAAGAGAGAAAATGTATCGTGCTCAGCAGCCTCCTCCCGCCCTGTGGTGCAACTGATGTCCCTTTCTCCAAAAATGTACTCAATGGGACCGTAATGTTGCAACCACACACAAGTTGACCTGCTGTGAGGAAAAACCGTGTTAGTACATTTCAAACATGAAAAAGGTCATTTTTAAATCAACATGAAAACCAAACATCCAAAAGTATAAAACACAAGAAAATGCTTACCGAAGAGAGAAAATGTATCGTGCTCAGCAGCCTCCACCCGCCCTGTGGTGCAACTGATGTCCCTTTCTCCAAAAATGTACTCAATGGGACCGTAATGTTGCAACCACACACAAGTTGACCTGCTGTGAGGAAAAAATGTGTTAGTGCATTTCAAACATGAAAAAGATCATTTTTAAATCAACATGAAAAACCAAACATCCAAAAGTATAAAACACAAAAAAATGCTTACCGAAGAGAGAAAATGTATCGTGCTCAGCAGCCTCCTCCCGCCCTGTGGTGCAACTGATGTCCCTTTCTCCAAAAATGTACTCAATGGGACCGTAATGTTGCAACCACACACAAGTTGACCTGCTGTGAGGAAAAAACGTGTTAGTACATTTCAAACATGAAAAAGGTCATTTTTAAATCAACATGAAAAACCAAACATCCAAAAGTATAAAACACAAAAAAATGCTTACCGAAGAGAGAAAATGTATCGTGCTCAGCAGCCTCCTCCCGCCCTGTGGTGCAACTGATGTCCCTATCTCCAAAAATGTACTCAATGGGACCGTAATGTTGCAACCACACACAAGTTGACCTGCTGTGAGGAAAAAACGTGTTAGTACATTTCAAACATGAAAAAGGTCATTTTTAAATCAACATGAAAAACCAAACATCCAAAAGTATAAAACACAAAAAAATGCTTACCGAAGAGAGAAAATGTATCGTGCTCAGCAGCCTCCTCCCGCCCTGTGGTGCAACTGATATCCCTTTCTCCAAAAATGTACTCAATGGGACCGTAATGTTGCAACCACACACAAGTTGACCTGCTGTGAGGAAAAAACGTGTTAGTGCATTTCAAACATGAAAAAGGTCATTTTTAAATCAACATGAAAAACCAAACATCCAAAAGTATAAAACACAAAAAAATGCTTACCGAAGAGGGAAAATGTATCATGCTCAGCAGCCTCCTCCCGCCCTGTGGTGCAACTGATGTCCCTTTCTCCAAAAATGTACTCAATGGGACCGTAATGTTGCAACCACACACAAGTTGACCAGCTGTGAGGAAAAAACGTGTTAGTACATTTCAAACATGAAAAAGGTCATTTTTAAATCAACATGAAAAACCAAACATCCATAAGTATAAAACACAAAAAAATGCTTACCGAAGAGGGAAAATGTATCGTGCTCAGCAGCCTCCTCCCGCCCTGTGGTGCAACTGATGTCCCTTTCTCCAAAAATGTACTCAATGCGACCGTAATGTTGCAACGACACACAAGTTGACCTGCTGTGAGGAAAAAACGTGTTAGTACATTTCAAACATGAAAAAGGTCATTTTTAAATCAACATGAAAAACCAAACATCCAAAAGTATAAAACACAAAGAAATGCTTACCTGAGAGAGAAAATGTATCGTGCTCAGCAGCCTCCTCCCGCCCTGTGGTGCAACTGATGTCCCTTTCTCCAAAAATGTACTCAATGGGACCGTAATGTTGCAACCACACACAAGTTGACCTGCTGTGAGGAAAAAACGTGTTAGTACATTTCAAACATGAAAAAGGTCATTTTTAAATCAACATGAAAAACCAAACATCCAAAAGTATAAAACACAAAAAAATGCTTACCGAAGAGAGAAAATGTATCGTGCTCAGCAGCCTCCTCCCGCCCTGTGGTGCAACTGATGTCCCTATCTCCAAAAATGTACTCAATGGGACCGTAATGTTGCAACCACACACAAGTTGACCAGCTGTGAGGAAAAAACGTGTTAGTACATTTCAAACATGAAAAAGGTCATTTTTAAATCAATATGAAAAACCAAACATCCAAAAGTATAAAACACAAAAAAATGCTTACCGAAGAGGGAAAATGTATCGTGCTCAGCAGCCTCCTCCCGCCCTGTGGTGCAACTGATATCCCTTTCTCCAAAAATGTACTCAATGGGACCGTAATGTTGCAACCACACACAAGTTGACCTGCTGTGAGGAAAAAACATGTTAGTGCATTTCAAACATGAAAAAGGTCATTTTTAAATCAACATGAAAAACCAAACATCCAAAAGTATAAAACACAAAAAAATGCTTACCGAAGAGGGAAAATGTATCGTGCTCAGCAGCTTCCTCCCGCCCTGTGGTGCAACTGATGTCCCTTTCTCCAAAAATGTACTCAATGGGACCGTAATGTTGCAACCACACACAAGTTGACCTGCTGTGAGGAAAAAACGTGTTAGTACATTTCAAACATGAAAAAGGTCATTTTTAAATCAACATGAAAAACCAAACATCCAAAAGTATAAAACACAAAAAAATGCTTACCGAAGAGAGAAAATGTATCGTGCTCAGCAGCTTCCTCCCACCCTGTGGTGCAACTGATCTCCCTTTCTCCAAAAATGTACTCAATGGGACCGTAATGTTGCAACCACACACAAGTTGACCTGCTGTGAGGAAAAAACGTGTTAGTACATTTCAAACATGAAAAAGGTCATTTTTAAATCAACATGAAAAACCAAACATCCAAAAGTATAAAACACAAAGAAATGCTTACCTGAGAGAGAAAATGTATCGTGCTCAGCAGCCTCCTCCCGCCCTGTGGTGCAACTGATGTCCCTTTCTCCAAAAATGTACTCAATGGGACCGTAATGTTGCAACCACACACAAGTTGACCTGCTGTGAGGAAAAAACGTGTTAGTACATTTCAAACATGAAAAAGGTCATTTTTAAATCAACATGAAAAACCAAACATCCAAAAGTATAAAACACAAAAAAATGCTTACCGAAGAGAGAAAATGTATCGTGCTCAGCAGCCTCCTCCCGCCCTGTGGTGCAACTGATGTCCCTATCTCCAAAAATGTACTCAATGGGACCGTAATGTTGCAACCACACACAAGTTGACCAGCTGTGAGGAAAAAACGTGTTAGTACATTTCAAACATGAAAAAGGTCATTTTTAAATCAATATGAAAAACCAAACATCCAAAAGTATAAAACACAAAAAAATGCTTACCGAAGAGGGAAAATGTATCGTGCTCAGCAGCCTCCTCCCGCCCTGTGGTGCAACTGATATCCCTTTCTCCAAAAATGTACTCAATGGGACCGTAATGTTGCAACCACACACAAGTTGACCTGCTGTGAGGAAAAAACATGTTAGTGCATTTCAAACATGAAAAAGGTCATTTTTAAATCAACATGAAAAACCAAACATCCAAAAGTATAAAACACAAAAAAATGCTTACCGAAGAGGGAAAATGTATCGTGCTCAGCAGCTTCCTCCCGCCCTGTGGTGCAACTGATGTCCCTTTCTCCAAAAATGTACTCAATGGGACCGTAATGTTGCAACCACACACAAGTTGACCTGCTGTGAGGAAAAAACGTGTTAGTACATTTCAAACATGAAAAAGGTCATTTTTAAATCAACATGAAAAACCAAACATCCAAAAGTATAAAACACAAAAAAATGCTTACCGAAGAGAGAAAATGTATCGTGCTCAGCAGCTTCCTCCCACCCTGTGGTGCAACTGATCTCCCTTTCTCCAAAAATGTACTCAATGGGACGGTAATGTTGCAACCACACACAAGTTGACCTGCTGTGAGGAAAAAACGTGTTAGTGCATTTCAAACATGAAAAAGGTCATTTTAAAATCAACATGAAAAACCAAACATCCAAAAGTATAAAACACAAAAAAATGCTTACCGAAGAGGGAAATTGTATCGTGCTCAGCAGCCTGCTCCCGCCCTGTGGTGCAACTGATGTCCCTTTCTCCAAAAATGTACTCAATGGGACCGTAATGTTGCAACCACACACAAGTTGACCTGCTGTGAGGAAAAAATGTGTTAGTACATTTCAAACATGGAAAAGGTCATTTTTAAATCAACACGAAAAACCAAACATCGAAAAGTATAAAACACAAAAAAATGCTTACCGAAGAGAGAAAATGTATCGTGCTCAGCAGCCTCCTCCCGCCCTGTGGTGCAACTGATGTCCCTTTCTCCAAAAATGTACTCAATGTGACTGTAATGTTGCAACCACACACAAGTTGACCTGCTGTGAGGAAAAAACGTGTTAGTACATTTCGAACATGAAAAAGGTCGTTTTTAAATCAACATGCAAAACCAAACATCCAAAAGTATAAAACACAAAAAAATGCTTACCGAAGAGGGAAAATGTATCGTGCTCAGCAGCCTCCTCCCGCCCTGTGGTGCAACTGATGTCCCTTTCTCCAAAAATGTACTCAATGGGACCGTAATGTTGCAACCACACACAAGTTGACCTGCTGTGAGGAAAAAACGTGTTAGTACATTTCAAACATGAAAAAGGTCATTTTTAAATCAACATGAAAAACCAAACATCCAAAAGTATAAAACACAAAAAAATGCTTACCGAAGAGAGAAAATGTATCGTGCTCAGCAGCCTCCTCCCGCCCTGTGGTGCAACTGATGTCCCTTTCTCCAAAAATGTACTCAATGGGACCGTAATGTTGCAACCACACACAAGTTGACCTGCTGTGAGGAAAAAACGTGTTAGTACATTTCAAACATGAAAAAGGTCATTTTTAATTCAACATGAAAAACCAAACATCCAAAAGTATAAAACACAAAAAAATGCTTACCGAAGAGAGAAAATGTATCGTGCTCAGCAGCCTTCTCCCGCCCTGTGGTGCAACTGATGTCCCTTTCTCCAAAAATGTACTCAATGGGACCGTAATGTTGCAACCACACACAAGTTGACTTGCTGTGAGGAAAAAACGTGTTAGTACATTTCAAACATGAAAAAGGTCATTTTTAAATCAACATGAAAAACCAAACATCCAAAAGTATAAAACACAAAAAAATGCTTACCGAAGAGAGAAAATGTATCGTGCTCAGCAGCCTCCTCCCGCCCTGTGGTACAACTGATGTCCCTTTCTCCAAAAATGTACTCAATGGGACCGTAATGTTGCAACCACACACAAGTTGACCTGCAGTGAGGAAAAAACGTGTTAGTACATTTCAAACATGAAAAAGGTCATTTTAAAATCAACATGAAAAACCAAACATCCAAAAGTATAAAACACAAAAATATGCTTACCGAAGAGAGAAAATGTATCGTGCTCAGCAGCCTCCTCCCGCCCTGTGGTGCAACTGATGTCCCTTTCTCCAAAAATGTACTCAATGGGACGGTAATGTTGCAACCACACACAAGTTGACCTGCTGTGAGGAAAAAACGTGTTAGTACATTTCAAACATGAAAAAGGTCATTTTAAAATCAACATGAAAAACCAAACATCCAAAAGTATAAAACACAAAAAAATGCTTACCGAAGAGAGAAAATGTATCGTGCTCAGCAGCCTCCTCCCGCCCTGTGGTGCAACTGATGTCCCTTTCTCCACAAATGTACTCAATGGGACCGTAATGTTGCAACCACACACAAGTTGACCTGCTGTGAGGAAAAAACGTGTTAGTACATTTCAAACATGAAAAAGGTCATTTTAAAATCAACATGAAAAACCAAACATCCAAAAGTATAAAACACAAAAAAATGCTTATCGAAGAGAGGAAATGTATCGTGCTCAGCAGCCTCCTCCCGCCCTGTGGTGCAACTGATGTCCCTTTCTCCACAAATGTACTCAATGGGACCGTAATGTTGCAACCACACACAAGTTGACCTGCTGTGAGGAAAAAACGTGTTAGTACATTTCAAACATGAAAAAGGTCATTTTAAAATCAACATGAAAAACCAAACATCCAAAAGTATAAAACACAAAAAAATGCTTATCGAAGAGAGAAAATGTATCGTGCTCAGCAGCCTCCTCCCGCCCTGTGGTGCAACTGATGTCCCTTTCTCCACAAATGTACTCAATGGGACCGTAATGTTGCAACCACACACAAGTTGACCTGCTGTGAGGAAAAAACGTGTTAGTACATTTCAAACATGAAAAAGGTCATTTTTAAATCAACATGAAAAACCAAACATCCAAAAGTATAAAACACAAAAAAATGCTTACCGAAGAGAGAAAATGTATCGTGCTCAGCAGCCTCCTCCCGCCCTGTGGTACAACTGATGTCCCTTTCTCCAAAAATGTACTCAATGGGACCGTAATGTTGCAACCACACACAAGTTGACCTGCTGTGAGGAAAAAACGTGTTAGTACATTTCAAACATGAAAAAGGTCATTTTAAAATCAACATGAAAAACCAAACATCCAAAAGTATAAAACACAAAAAAATGCTTACCGAAGAGAGAAAATGTATCGTGCTCAGCAGCCTCCTCCCGCCCTGTGGTGCAACTGATGTCCCTTTCTCCAAAAATGTACTCAATGGGACGGTAATGTTGCAACCACACACAAGTTGACCTGCTGTGAGGAAAAAACGTGTTAGTACATTTCAAACATGAAAAAGGTCATTTTAAAATCAACATGAAAAACCAAACATCCAAAAGTATAAAACACAAAAAAATGCTTACCGAAGAGAGAAAATGTATCGTGCTCAGCAGCCTCCTCCCGCCCTGTGGTGCAACTGATGTCCCTTTCTCCACAAATGTACTCAATGGGACCGTAATGTTGCAACCACACACAAGTTGACCTGCTGTGAGGAAAAAACGTGTTAGTACATTTCAAACATGAAAAAGGTCATTTTTAAATCAACATGAAAAACCAAACATCCAAAAGTATAAAACACAAAAAAATGCTTATCGAAGAGAGAAAATGTATCGTGCTCAGCAGCCTCCTCCCGCCCTGTGGTGCAACTGATGTCCCTTTCTCCAAAAATGTACTCAATGGGACGGTAATGTTGCAACCACACACAAGTTGACCTGCTGTGAAGAAAAAACGTGTTAGTACATTTCAAACATGAAAAAGGTCATTTTAAAATCAACATGAAAAACCAAACATTCAAAAGTATAAAACACAAAAAAATGCTTACCGAAGAAAGAAAATGTATTGTGCTCTGCAGCCTCCTTCCGCCCTGTGGTGCAACTGATGTCCCTTTCTCCAAAAATGTACTCAATGGGACCGTAATGTTGCAACCACACACAAGTTGAACTGCTGTGACGAAAAAACGTGTTAGTACATTTCAAACATGAAAAAGGTCATTTTTAAATCAACATGAAAAACCAAACATCCAAAAGTATAAAACACAAAAAAATGCTTACCGAAGAGAGAAAATGTATCGTGCTCAGCAGCCTCCTCCCGCCCTGTGGTACAACTGATGTCCCTTTCTCCAAAAATGTGCTCAATTGGACCGTAATGTTGCAACCACACACAAGTTGACCTGCTGTGAGGAAAAAACGTGTTAGTACATTTCAAACATGAAAAAGGTCATTTTAAAATCAACATGAAAAACCAAACATCCAAAAGTATAAAACACAAAAATATGCTTACCGAAGAGAGAAAATGTATCGTGCTCAGCAGCCTCCTCCCGCCCTGTGGTGCAACTGATGTCCCTTTCTCCAAAAATGTACTCAATGGGACCGTAATGTTGCAACCACACACAAGTTGACCTGCTGTGAGGAAAAAACGTGTTAGTACATTTCAAACATGAAAAAGATCATTTTTAAATCAACATGAAAAACCAAACATCCAAAAGTATAAAACACAAAAAAATGCTTACCGAAGAGAGAAAATGTATCGTGCTCAGCAGCCTCCTCCCGCCCTGTGGTGCAACTGATGTCCCTTTCTCCAAAAATGTACTCAATGGGACCGTAATGTTGCAACCACACACAAGTTGACCTGCTGTGAGGAAAAACCGTGTTAGTACATTTCAAACATGAAAAAGGTCATTTTTAAATCAACATGAAAAACCAAACATCCAAAAGTATAAAACACAAGAAAATGCTTACCGAAGAGAGAAAATGTATCGTGCTCAGCAGCCTCCACCCGCCCTGTGGTGCAACTGATGTCCCTTTCTCCAAAAATGTACTCAATGGGACCGTAATGTTGCAACCACACACAAGTTGACCTGCTGTGAGGAAAAAATGTGTTAGTGCATTTCAAACATGAAAAAGGTCATTTTTAAATCAACATGAAAAACCAAACATCCAAAAGTATAAAACACAAAAAAATGCTTACCGAAGAGAGAAAATGTATCGTGCTCAGCAGCCTCCTCCCGCCCTGTGGTGCAACTGATGTCCCTTTCTCCAAAAATGTACTCAATGGGACCGTAATGTTGCAACCACACACAAGTTGACCTGCTGTGAGGAAAAAACGTGTTAGTACATTTCAAACATGAAAAAGGTCATTTTTAAATCAACATGAAAAACCAAACATCCAAAAGTATAAAACACAAAAAAATGCTTACCGAAGAGAGAAAATGTATCGTGCTCAGCAGCCTCCTCCCGCCCTGTGGTGCAACTGATGTCCCTATCTCCAAAAATGTACTCAATGGGACCGTAATGTTGCAACCACACACAAGTTGACCTGCTGTGAGGAAAAAACGTGTTAGTACATTTCAAACATGAAAAAGGTCATTTTTAAATCAACATGAAAAACCAAACATCCAAAAGTATAAAACACAAAAAAATGCTTACCGAAGAGAGAAAATGTATCGTGCTCAGCAGCCTCCTCCCGCCCTGTGGTGCAACTGATATCCCTTTCTCCAAAAATGTACTCAATGGGACCGTAATGTTGCAACCACACACAAGTTGACCTGCTGTGAGGAAAAAACGTGTTAGTGCATTTCAAACATGAAAAAGGTCATTTTTAAATCAACATGAAAAACCAAACATCCAAAAGTATAAAACACAAAAAAATGCTTACCGAAGAGGGAAAATGTATCATGCTCAGCAGCCTCCTCCCGCCCTGTGGTGCAACTGATGTCCCTTTCTCCAAAAATGTACTCAATGGGACCGTAATGTTGCAACCACACACAAGTTGACCAGCTGTGAGGAAAAAACGTGTTAGTACATTTCAAACATGAAAAAGGTCATTTTTAAATCAACATGAAAAACCAAACATCCATAAGTATAAAACACAAAAAAATGCTTACCGAAGAGGGAAAATGTATCGTGCTCAGCAGCCTCCTCCCGCCCTGTGGTGCAACTGATGTCCCTTTCTCCAAAAATGTACTCAATGCGACCGTAATGTTGCAACGACACACAAGTTGACCTGCTGTGAGGAAAAAACGTGTTAGTACATTTCAAACATGAAAAAGGTCATTTTTAAATCAACATGAAAAACCAAACATCCAAAAGTATAAAACACAAAGAAATGCTTACCTGAGAGAGAAAATGTATCGTGCTCAGCAGCCTCCTCCCGCCCTGTGGTGCAACTGATGTCCCTTTCTCCAAAAATGTACTCAATGGGACCGTAATGTTGCAACCACACACAAGTTGACCTGCTGTGAGGAAAAAACGTGTTAGTACATTTCAAACATGAAAAAGGTCATTTTTAAATCAACATGAAAAACCAAACATCCAAAAGTATAAAACACAAAAAAATGCTTACCGAAGAGAGAAAATGTATCGTGCTCAGCAGCCTCCTCCCGCCCTGTGGTGCAACTGATGTCCCTATCTCCAAAAATGTACTCAATGGGACCGTAATGTTGCAACCACACACAAGTTGACCTGCTGTGAGGAAAAAACGTGTTAGTACATTTCAAACATGAAAAAGGTCATTTTTAAATCAATATGAAAAACCAAACATCCAAAAGTATAAAACACAAAAAAATGCTTACCGAAGAGGGAAAATGTATCGTGCTCAGCAGCCTCCTCCCGCCCTGTGGTGCAACTGATATCCCTTTCTCCAAAAATGTACTCAATGGGACCGTAATGTTGCAACCACACACAAGTTGACCTGCTGTGAGGAAAAAACATGTTAGTGCATTTCAAACATGAAAAAGGTCATTTTTAAATCAACATGAAAAACCAAACATCCAAAAGTATAAAACACAAAAAAATGCTTACCGAAGAGGGAAAATGTATCGTGCTCAGCAGCTTCCTCCCGCCCTGTGGTGCAACTGATGTCCCTTTCTCCAAAAATGTACTCAATGGGACCGTAATGTTGCAACCACACACAAGTTGACCTGCTGTGAGGAAAAAACGTGTTAGTACATTTCAAACATGAAAAAGGTCATTTTTAAATCAACATGAAAAACCAAACATCCGAAAGTATAAAACACAAATATATGCTTACCGAAGAGGGAAAATGTATCGTGCTCAGCAGCCTCCTCCCGCCCTGTGGTGCAACTGATGTCCCTTTCTCCAAAAATGTACTCAATGGGACCGTAATGTTGCAACCACACACAAGTTGACCTGCTGTGAGGAAAAAACGTGTTAGTACATTTCAAACATGAAAAAGGTCATTTTTAAATCAACATGAAAAACCAAACATCCAAAAGTATAAAACACAAAAAAATGCTTACCGAAGAGAGAAAATGTATCGTGCTCAGCAGCTTCCTCCCACCCTGTGGTGCAACTGATCTCCCTTTCTCCAAAAATGTACTCAATGGGACCGTAATGTTGCAACCACACACAAGTTGACCTGCTGTGAGGAAAAAACGTGTTAGTGCATTTCAAACATGAAAAAGGTCATTTTAAAATCAACATGAAAAACCAAACATCCAAAAGTATAAAACACAAAAAAATGCTTACCGAAGAGGGAAAATGTATCGTGCTCAGCAGCCTGCTCCCGCCCTGTGGTGCAACTGATGTCCCTTTCTCCAAAAATGTACTCAATGGGACCGTAATGTTGCAACCACACACAAGTTGACCTGCTGTGAGGAAAAAATGTGTTAGTACATTTCAAACATGGAAAAGGTCATTTTTAAATCAACACGAAAAACCAAACATCGAAAAGTATAAAACACAAAAAAATGCTTACCGAAGAGAGAAAATGTATCGTGCTCAGCAGCCTCCTCCCGCCCTGTGGTGCAACTGATGTCCCTTTCTCCAAAAATGTACTCAATGTGACTGTAATGTTGCAACCACACACAAGTTGACCTGCTGTGAGGAAAAAACGTGTTAGTACATTTCGAACATGAAAAAGGACGTTTTTAAATCAACATGCAAAACCAAACATCCAAAAGTATAAAACACAAAAAAATGCTTACCGAAGAGGGAAAATGTATCGTGCTCAGCAGCCTCCTCCCGCCCTGTGGTGCAACTGATGTCCCTTTCTCCAAAAATGTACTCAATGGGACCGTAATGTTGCAACCACACACAAGTTGACCTGCTGTGAGGAAAAAACGTGTTAGTACATTTCAAACATGAAAAAGGTCATTTTTAAATCAACATGAAAAACCAAACATCCAAAAGTATAAAACACAAAAAAATGCTTACCGAAGAGAGAAAATGTATCGTGCTCAGCAGCCTCCTCCCGCCCTGTGGTGCAACTGATGTCCCTTTCTCCAAAAATGTACTCAATGGGACCGTAATGTTGCAACCACACACAAGTTGACCTGCTGTGAGGAAAAAACGTGTTAGTACATTTCAAACATGAAAAAGGTCATTTTTAATTCAACATGAAAAACCAAACATCCAAAAGTATAAAACACAAAAAAATGCTTACCGAAGAGAGAAAATGTATCGTGCTCAGCAGCCTTCTCCCGCCCTGTGGTGCAACTGATGTCCCTTTCTCCAAAAATGTACTCAATGGGACCGTAATGTTGCAACCACACACAAGTTGACTTGCTGTGAGGAAAAAACGTGTTAGTACATTTCAAACATGAAAAAGGTCATTTTTAAATCAACATGAAAAACCAAACATCCAAAAGTATAAAACACAAAAAAATGCTTACCGAAGAGAGAAAATGTATCGTGCTCAGCAGCCTCCTCCCGCCCTGTGGTACAACTGATGTCCCTTTCTCCAAAAATGTACTCAATGGGACCGTAATGTTGCAACCACACACAAGTTGACCTGCTGTGAGGAAAAAACGTGTTAGTACATTTCAAACATGAAAAAGGTCATTTTAAAATCAACATGAAAAACCAAACATCCAAAAGTATAAAACACAAAAATATGCTTACCGAAGAGAGAAAATGTATCGTGCTCAGCAGCCTCCTCCCGCCCTGTGGTGCAACTGATGTCCCTTTCTCCAAAAATGTACTCAATGGGACCGTAATGTTGCAACCACACACAAGTTGACCTGCTGTGAGGAAAAAACGTGTTAGTACATTTCAAACATGAAAAAGGTCATTTTTAAATCAACATGAAAAACCAAACATCCAAAAGTATAAAACACAAAAAAATGCTTATCGAAGAGAGAAAATGTATCGTGCTCAGCAGCCTCCTCCCGCCCTGTGGTGCAACTGATGTCCCTTTCTCCAAAAATGTACTCAATGGGACGGTAATGTTGCAACCACACACAAGTTGACCTGCTGTGAGGAAAAAACGTGTTAGTACATTTCAAACATGAAAAAGGTCATTTTAAAATCAACATGAAAAACCAAACATTCAAAAGTATAAAACACAAAAAAATGCTTACCGAAGAAAGAAAATGTATTGTGCTCTGCAGCCTCCTTCCGCCCTGTGGTGCAACTGATGTCCCTTTCTCCAAAAATGTACTCAATGGGACCGTAATGTTGCAACCACACACAAGTTGAACTGCTGTGACGAAAAAACGTGTTAGTACATTTCAAACATGAAAAAGGTCATTTTTAAATCAACATGAAAAACCAAACATCCAAAAGTATAAAACACAAAAAAATGCTTACCGAAGAGAGAAAATGTATCGTGCTCAGCAGCCTCCTCCCGCCCTGTGGTACAACTGATGTCCCTTTCTCCAAAAATGTGCTCAATTGGACCGTAATGTTGCAACCACACACAAGTTGACCTGCTGTGAGGAAAAAACGTGTTAGTACATTTCAAACATGAAAAAGGTCATTTTAAAATCAACATGAAAAACCAAACATCCAAAAGTATAAAACACAAAAATATGCTTACCGAAGAGAGAAAATGTATCGTGCTCAGCAGCCTCCTCCCGCCCTGTGGTGCAACTGATGTCCCTTTCTCCAAAAATGTACTCAATGGGACCGTAATGTTGCAACCACACACAAGTTGACCTGCTGTGAGGAAAAAACGTGTTAGTACATTTCAAACATGAAAAAGATCATTTTTAAATCAACATGAAAAACCAAACATCCAAAAGTATAAAACACAAAAAAATGCTTATCGAAGAGAGAAAATGTATCGTGCTCAGCAGCCTCCTCCCGCCCTGTGGTGCAACTGATGTCCCTTTCTCCAAAAATGTACTCAATGGGACGATAATGTTGCAACCACACACAAGTTGACCTGCTGTGAGGAAAAAACGTGTTAGTACATTTCAAACATGAAAAAGGTCATTTTAAAATCAACATGAAAAACCAAACATTCAAAAGTATAAAACACAAAAAAATGCTTACCGAAGAGAGAAAATGTATTGTGCTCTGCAGCCTCATTCCGCCCTGTGGTGCAACTGATGTCCCTTTCTCCAAAAATGTACTCAATGGGACCGTAATGTTGCAACCACACACAAGTTGAACTGCTGTGACGAAAAAACGTGTTAGTACATTTCAAACATGAAAAAGGTCATTTTAAAATCAACATGAAAAACCAAACATCCAAAAGAATCAAACACAAAAAAATGCTTACCGAAGAGAGAAAATGTATCATGCTCAGCACCCTCCTCCCGCCCTGTGGTGCAACTGATGTCACTTTCTCCAAAAATGTACTCAATGGGACCGTAATGTTGCAACCACACACAAGTTGACCTGCTGTGAGGAAAAAACGTGTTAGTACATTTCAAACATGAAAAAGGTCATTTTAAAATCAACATGAAAAACGAAACATCCAAAAGTATAAAACACAAAAAAATGCTTACCGAAGAGGGAAAATGTATCGTGCTCAGCAGCCTCCTCCCGCCCTGTGGTGCAACTGATGTCCCTTTCTCCAAAAATGTACTCAATGGGACCGTAATGTTGCAACCACACACAAGTTTTCCTGCTGTGAGGATAAAACGTGTTAGTACATTTCAAACATGAAAAAGGTCATTTTAAAATCAACATGAAAAACCAAACATCCAAAAGTATAAAACACAAAGAAATGCTTACCGAAGAGAAGAAAATGTATCGTGCTCAGCAGCCTCCTCCCGCCCTGCGGTGCAACTGATGTCCCTTTCTCAAAAAATGTACTCAATGGGACCGTAATGTTGCAACCACACACAAGTTGACCTGCTGTGAGGAAAAAACGTGTTAGTACATTTCAAACATGAAAAAGGTCATTTTTAAATCAACATGTAAAACGAAACATCCAACAGTATAAAACACAAAAAAATGCTTACCGAAGAGTGAAAATGTATCGTGCTCAGCAGCCTCCTCCCGCCCTGTGGTGCAACTGATGTCCCTTTCTCCAAAAATGTACTCAATGGGACCGTAATGTTGCAACCACACACAAGTTGACCTGCTGTGAGGAAAAAACGTGTTAGTGCATTTCAAACATGAAAAAGGTCATTTTAAAATCAACATGAAAAACCAAACATCCAAAAGTATAAAACACAAAAAAATGCTTACCGAAGAGTGAAAATGTATCGTGCTCAGCAGCCTCCTTCCGCCCTGTGGTGCAACTGATGTCCCTTTCTCCAAAAATGTACTCAATGGGACCGTAATGTTGCAACCACACACAAGTTGACCTGCTGTGAGGCAAAAACGTGTTAGTGCATTTCAAACATGAAAAAGGTCAGTTTAATATCAACATGAAAAACCAAACATCGAAAAGTATAAAACACAAAAAAATGCTTACCGAAGAGAGAAAATGTATCGTGCTCAGCAGCCTCCTCCCGCCCTGTGGTGCAACAGATGTCCCTTTCTCCAAAAATGTACTCAATGGGACCGTAATGTTGCAACCACACACAAGTTGACCTGCTGTGAGGAAAAAACGTGTTAGTACATTTCAAACATGAAAAAGGTCATTTTTAAATCAACATGAAAAACCAAACATCCAAAAGTATAAAACACAAAAAAATGCTTACCGAAGAGAGAAAATGTATCGTGCTCAGCAGCCTCCTCCCGCCCTGTGGTGCAACTGATGTCCCTTTCTCCAAAAATGTACTCAATGGGACCGTAATGTTGCAACGACACTCAAGTTGACCTGCTGTGAGGAAAAAATGTGTTAGTACATTTCAAACATGAAAAAGGTCATTTTTAAATCAACATGAAAAACCAAACATCCAAAAGTATAAAACACAAAAAAATGCTTACCGAAGAGAGAAAATGTATTGTGCTCAGCAGCCTCCTCCCTCCCTGTGGTGCAACTGATGTCCCTTTCTCCAAAAATGTACTCAATGGGACCGTAATGTTGCAACCACACACAAGTTGACCTGCTGTGAGGAAAAAACGTGTTAGCACATTTCAAACATGAAAAAGGTCATTTTAAAATCAACATGAAAAACCAAACATCCAAAAGTATAAAACTCAAAAAAATGCTTACCGAAGAGAGAAAATGTATCGTGCTCAGCAGCCTCCACCCGCCCTGTGGTGCAACTGATGTCCCTTTCTCCAAAAATGTACTCAATGGGACCGTAATGTTGCAACCACACACAAGTTGACCTGCTGTGAGGAAAAAACGTGTTAGTACATTTCAAACATGAAAAAGGTCATTTTTAAATCAACATGAAAAACCAAACATCCAAAAGTATAAAACACAAAAAAATGCTTACCGAAGAGAGAAAATGTATCGTGCTCAGCAGCCTCCTCCCGCCCTGTGGTGCAACTGATGTCCCTTTCTCCAAAAATGTACTCAATGGGACCGTAATGTTGCAACCACACACAAGTTGACCTGCTGTGAGGAAAAAATGTGTTAGTACATTTCAAACATGAAAAAGGTCATTTTTAAATCAACATGAAAAACCAAACATCCAAAAGTATAAAACACAAAAAAATGCTTACCGAAGAGGGAAAATGTATCGTGCTCAGCAGCTTGCTCCCGCCCTGTGATGCAACTGATGTCCCTTTCTCCAAAAATGTACTCAATGGCACCGTAATGTTGCAACCACACACAAGTTGACCTGCTGTGACGAAAAAACGTGTTAGTACATTTCAAACATGAAAAAGGTCATTCTTAAATCAACATGAAAAACCAAACATCCAACAGTATAAAACACAAAAAAATGCTTACCGAAGAGTGAAAATGTATCGTGCTCAGCAGCCTCCTCCCGCCCTGTGGTGCAACTGATGTCCCTTACTCCAAAAATGTACTCAATGGGACCGTAATGTTGCAACCACACACAAGTTGACCTGCTGTGAGGAAAAAACGTGTTAGTACATTTCAAACATGAAAAAGGTCATTTTTAAATCAACATGAAAAACCAAACATCCAAAAGTATAAAACACAAAAAAATGCTTACCGAAGAGAGAAAATGTATCGTGCTCAGCAGCCTGCTCCCGCCCTGTGGTGCAACTGATGTCCCTTTCTCCAAAAATGTACTCAATGGGACCGTAATGTTGCAACCACACACAAGTTGACCTGCTGTGAGGAAAAAACGTGTTAGTACATTTCAAACATGAAAAAGGTCATTTTAAAATCAACATGAAAAACCAAACACCCAAAAGTATAAAACACAAAATAATGCTTACCGAAGAGAGAAAATGTATCGTGCTCAGCAGCCTCCTCCCGCCCTGTGGTGCAACTGATGTCCCTTTCTCCAAAAATGTACTCAATGGGACCGTAATGTTGCAACCACATACAAGTTGACCTGCTGTGAGGAAATAACGTGTTAGTACATTTCAAATATGAAAAAGGTCATTTTTAAATCAACATGAAAAACCAAACATCCAAAAGTATAAAACACAAAAAAATGCTTACCGAAGAGGGAAAATGTATCGTGCTCAGCAGCCTCCTCCCGCCCTGTGGTGCAACTGATGTCCCTTTCTCCAAAAATGTACTCAATGGGACCATAATGTTGCAACCACACACAAGTTGACCTGCCGTGAGGAAAAAACGTGTTAGTACATTTCAAACATGAAAAAGGTCATTTTTAAATCAACATGAAAAACCAAACATCCAAAAGTATAAAACACAAAAAAATGCTTACCGAAGAGGGAAAATGTATCGTGCTCAGCAGCCTCCTCCCGCCCTGTGGTGCAACTGATGTCCCTTTCTCCAAAAATGTACTCAATGGGACCATAATGTTGCAACCACACACAAGTTGAACTGCTGTGAGGAAAAAACGTGTTAGTACATTTCAAACATGAAAAAGGTCATTTTAAAATCAACATGAAAAACCAAACATCCAAAAGTATAAAACACAAAAAAATGCTTACCGAAGAGGGAAAATGTATCGTGCTCAGCAGCCTCCTCCCGCCCTGTGGTGCAACTGATGTCCCTTTCTCCAAAAATGTACTCAATGGGACCGTAATGTTGCAACCACACACAAGTTGACCTGCTGTGAGGAAAAAACGTGTTAGTACATTTCAAACATGAAAAAGGTCATTTTTAAATCAACATGAAAAACCAAACATCCAAAAGTATAAAACACAAAAAAATGCTTACCGAAGAGAGAAAATGTATCGTGCTCAGCAGCCTCCTCCCGCCCTGTGGTGCAACTGATGTCCCTTTCTCCAAAAATGTACTCAATGGGACCGTAATGTTGCAACCACACACAAGTTGACCTGCTGTGAGGAAAAAACGTGTTAGTACATTTCAAACATGAAAAAGGTCATTTTTAAATCAACATGTAAAACGAAACATCCAACAGTATAAAACACAAAAAAATGCTTACCGAAGAGTGAAAATGTATCGTGCTCAGCAGCCTCCTCCCGCCCTGTGGTGCAACTGATGTCCCTTTCTCCAAAAATGTACTCAATGGGACCGTAATGTTGCAACCACACACAAGTTGACCTGCTGTGAGGAAAAAACGTGTTAGTGCATTTCAAACATGAAAAAGGTCATTTTAAAATCAACATGAAAAACCAAACATCCAAAAGTATAAAACACAAAAAAATGCTTACCGAAGAGTGAAAATGTATCGTGCTCAGCAGCCTCCTTCCGCCCTGTGGTGCAACTGATGTCCCTTTCTCCAAAAACGTACTCAATGGGACCGTAATGTTGCAACCACACACAAGTTGACATGCTGTGAGGCAAAAACGTGTTAGTGCATTTCAAACATGAAAAAGGTCAGTTTAATATCAACATGAAAAACCAAACATCGAAAAGTATAAAACACAAAAAAATGCTTACCGAAGAGAGAAAATGTATAGTGCTCAGCAGCCTCCTCCCGCCCTGTGGTACAACTGATGTCCCTTTCTCCAAAAATGTACTCAATGGGACCGTAATGTTGCAACCACACACAAGTTGACCTGCTGTGAGGAAAAAACGTGTTAGTACATTTCAAACATGAAAAAGGTCATTTTAAAATCAACATGAAAAACCAAACATCCAAAAGTATAAAACACAAAATTATGCTTACCGAAGAGAGAAAATGTATCGTGCTCAGCAGCCTCCTCCCGCCCTGTGGTGCAACTGATGTCCCTTTCTCCAAAAATGTACTCAATGGGACCGTAATGTTGCAACCACACTCAAGTTGACCTGCTGTGAGGAAAAAATGTGTTAGTACATTTCAAACATGAAAAAGGTCATTTTTAAATCAACATGAAAAACCAAACATCCAAAAGTATAAAACACAAAAAAATGCTTACCGAAGAGAGAAAATGTATTGTGCTCAGCAGCCTCCTCCCGCCCTGTGGTGCAACTGATGTCCCTTTCTCCAAAAATGTACTCAATGGGACCGTAATGTTGCAACCACACACAAGTTGACCTGCTGTGAGGAAAAAACGTGTTAGCACATTTCAAACATGAAAAAGGTCATTTTAAAATCAACATGAAAAACCAAACATCCAAAAGTATAAAACACAAAAAAATGCTTACCGAAGAGAGAAAATGTATCGTGCTCAGCAGCCTCCTCCCGCCCTGTTGTGCAACTGATGTCCCTTTCTCCAAAAATGTACTCAATTGGACCGTAATGTTGCAACCACACACAAGTTGACCTGCTGTGAGGAAAAAACGTGTTAGTACATTTCAAACATGAAAAAGGTCATTTTTAAATCAACATGAAAAACCAAACATCCAAAAGTATAAAACACAAAAAAATGCTTACCGAAGAGAGAAAATGTATCGTGCTCAGCAGCCTCCTCCCGCCCTGTGGTGCAACTGATGTCCCTTTCTCCAAAAATGTACTCAATGGGACCATAATGTTGCAACCACACACAAGTTGACCTGCTGTGAGGAAAAAACGTGTTAGTACATTTCAAACATGAAAAAGGTCATTTTTAAATCAACATGAAAAACCAAACATCCAAAAGTATAAAACACAAAAAAATGCTTACCGAAGAGGGGAAAATGTATCGTGCTCAGCAGCCTCCGCCCGCCCTGTGGTGCAACTGATGTCCCTTTCTCCAAAAATGTACTCAATGGGACCATAATGTTGCAACCACACACAAGTTGAACTGCTGTGAGGAAAGAACGTGTTAGTACATTTCAAACATGAAAAAGGTCATTTTTAAATCAACATGAAAAACCAAACATCCAAAAGTATAAAACACAAAAAAATGCTTACCGAAGAGGGAAAATGTATCGTGCTCAGCAGCCTCCTCCCGCCCTGTGGTGCAACTGATGTCCCTTTCTCCAAAAATGTACTCAATGGGACCGTAATGTTGCAACCACACACAAGTTGACCTGCTGTGAGGAAAAAACGTGTTAGTACATTTCAAACATGAAAAAGGTCATTTTTAAATCAACATGAAAAACCAAACATCCAATAGTATAAAACACAAAAAAATGCTTACCGAAGAGAGAAAATGTATCGTGCTCAGCAGCCTCCCCCCGCCCTGTGGTGCAACTGATGTCCCTTTCTCCAAAAATGTACTCAATGGGACCGTAATGTTGCAACCACACACAAGTTGACCTGCTGTGAGGAAAAAATGTGTTAGTACATTTCAAACATGAAAAAAGTCATTTTAAAATCAACATGAAAAACCAAACATCCAAAAGTATAAAACACAAAAAAATGCTTACCGAAGAGGGAAAATGTATCGTGCTCAGCAGCCTGCTCCCGCCCTGTGATGCAACTGATGTCCCTTTCTCCAAAAATGTACTCAATGGCACCGTAATCTTGCAACCACACACAAGTTGACCTGCTGTGAGGAAAAAACGTGTTAGTACATTTCAAATATGAAAAAGGTCATTTTTAAATCAACATGAAAAACCAAACATCCAAAAGTATAAAACACAAAAAAATGCTTACCGAAGAGAGAAAATGTATCGTGCTCAGCAGCCTCCTCCCGCCCTGTGGTGCAACTGATGTCCCTTTCTCCAAAAATGTACTCAATGGGACCGTAATGTTGCAACCACACACAAGTTGACCTGCTGTGAGGAAAAAATGTGTTAGTACATTTCAAACATGAAAAAGGTCATTTTAAAATCAACATGAAAAACCAAACATCCAAAAGTATAAAACACAAAAAAATGCTTACCGAAGAGGAAAAATGTATCGTGCTCAGCAGCCTGCTCCCGCCCTGTGATGCAACTGATGTCCCTTTCTCCAAAAATGTACTCAATGGGACCGTAATGTTGCAACCACACACAAGTTGACCTGCTGTGAGGAAAAAACGTGTTAGTACATTTCAAACATGAAAAAGGTCATTTTTAAATCAACATGAAAAACCAAACATCCAAAAGTATAAAACACAAAAAAATGCTTACCGAAGAGAGAAAATGTATCGTGCTCAGCAGCCTCCTCCCGCCCTGTGGTGCAACTGATGTCCCTTTCTCCAAAAATGTACTCAATGGGACCGTAATGTTGCAACCACACACAAGTTGACCTGATGTGAGGAAAAAACGTGTTAGTACATTTCAAACATGAAAAAGGTCATTTTTAAATCAACATGAAAAACCAAACATCCAAAAGTATCAAACACAAAAATATGCTTACCGAAGAGAGAAAATGTATCGTGCTCAGCAGCCTCCTCCCGCCCTGTGGTGCAACTGATGTCCCTTTCTCCAAAAATGTACTCAATGGGACCGTAATGTTGCAACCACACACAAGTTGACCTGCTGTGAGGAAAAAACGTGTTAGTACATTTCAAACATGAAAAAGGTCATTTTTAAATCAACATGAAAAACCAAACATCCAAAAGTATAAAACACAAAAAAATGCTTACCGAAGAGAGAAAATGTATCGTGCTCAGCAGCCTCCTCCCGCCCTGTGGTGCAACTGATATCCCTTTCTCCAAAAATGTACTCAATGGGACCGTAATGTTGCAACCACACACAAGTTGACCTGCTGTGAGGAAAAAACGTGTTAGTGCATTTCAAACATGAAAAAGGTCATTTTTAAATCAACATGAAAAACCAAACATCCAAAAGTATAAAACACAAAAAAATGCTTACCGAAGAGGGAAAATGTATCATGCTCAGCAGCCTCCTCCCGCCCTGTGGTGCAACTGATGTCCCTTTCTCCAAAAATGTACTCAATGGGACCGTAATGTTGCAACCACACACAAGTTGACCAGCTGTGAGGAAAAAACGTGTTAGTACATTTCAAACATGAAAAAGGTCATTTTTAAATCAACATGAAAAACCAAACATCCATAAGTATAAAACACAAAAAAATGCTTACCGAAGAGGGAAAATGTATCGTGCTCAGCAGCCTCCTCCCGCCCTGTGGTGCAACTGATGTCCCTTTCTCCAAAAATGTACTCAATGGGACCGTAATGTTGCAACCACACACAAGTTGACCTGCTGTGAGGAAAAAACGTGTTAGTACATTTCAAACATGAAAAAGGTCATTTTTAAATCAACATGAAAAACCAAACATCCAAAAGTATAAAACACAAAGAAATGCTTACCGGAGAGAGAAAATGTATCGTGCTCAGCAGCCTCCTCCCGCCCTGTGGTGCAACTGATGTCCCTTTCTCCAAAAATGTACTCAATGGGACCGTAATGTTGCAACCACACACAAGTTGACCTGCTGTGAGGAAAAAACGTGTTAGTACATTTCAAACATGAAAAAGGTCATTTTTAAATCAACATGAAAAACCAAACATCCAAAAGTATAAAACACAAAAAAATGCTTACCGAAGAGAGAAAATGTATCGTGCTCAGCAGCCTCCTCCCGCCCTGTGGTGCAACTGATGTCCCTATCTCCAAAAATGTACTCAATGGGACCGTAATGTTGCAACCACACACAAGTTGACCTGCTGTGAGGAAAAAACGTGTTAGTACATTTCAAACATGAAAAAGGTCATTTTTAAATCAATATGAAAAACCAAACATCCAAAAGTATCAAACACAAAAATATGCTTACCGAAGAGGGAAAATGTATCGTGCTCAGCAGCCTCCTCCCGCCCTGTGGTGCAACTGATATCCCTTTCTCCAAAAATGTACTCAATGGGACCGTAATGTTGCAACCACACACAAGTTGACCTGCTGTGAGGAAAAAACATGTTAGTGCATTTCAAACATGAAAAAGGTCATTTTTAAATCAACATGAAAAACCAAACATCCAAAAGTATAAAACACAAAAAAATGCTTACCGAAGAGGGAAAATGTATCGTGCTCAGCAGCCTCCTCCCGCCCTGTGGTGCAACTGATGTCCCTTTCTCCAAAAATGTACTCAATGGGACCGTAATGTTGCAACCACACACAAGTTGACCTGCTGTGAGGAAAAAACGTGTTAGTACATTTCAAACATGAAAAAGGTCATTTTTAAATCAACATGAAAAACCAAACATCCGAAAGTATAAAACACAAATATATGCTTACCGAAGAGGGAAAATGTATCGTGCTCAGCAGCCTCCTCCCGCCCTGTGGTGCAACTGATGTCCCTTTCTCCAAAAATGTACTCAATGGGACCGTAATGTTGCAACCACACACAAGTTGACCTGCTGTGAGGAAAAAACGTGTTAGTACATTTCAAACATGAAAAAGGTCATTTTTAAATCAACATGAAAAACCAAACATCCAAAAGTATAAAACACAAAAAAATGCTTACCGAAGAGAGAAAATGTATCGTGCTCAGCAGCTTCCTCCCACCCTGTGGTGCAACTGATCTCCCTTTCTCCAAAAATGTACTCAATGGGACCGTAATGTTGCAACCACACACAAGTTGACCTGCTGTGAGGAAAAAACGTGTTAGTGCATTTCAAACATGAAAAAGGTCATTTTAAAATCAACATGAAAAACCAAACATCCAAAAGTATAAAACACAAAAAAATGCTTACCGAAGAGGGAAAATGTATCGTGCTCAGCAGCCTGCTCCCGCCCTGTGGTGCAACTGATGTCCCTTTCTCCAAAAATGTACTCAATGGGACCGTAATGTTGCAACCACACACAAGTTGACCTGCTGTGAGGAAAAAATGTGTTAGTACATTTCAAACATGGAAAAGGTCATTTTTAAATCAACACGAAAAACCAAACATCGAAAAGTATAAAACACAAAAAAATGCTTACCGAAGAGAGAAAATGTATCGTGCTCAGCAGCCTCCTCCCGCCCTGTGGTGCAACTGATGTCCCTTTCTCCAAAAATGTACTCAATGTGACTGTAATGTTGCAACCACACACAAGTTGACCTGCTGTGAGGAAAAAACGTGTTAGTACATTTCGAACATGGAAAAGGTTGTTTTTAAATCAACATGCAAAACCAAACATCCAAAAGTATAAAACACAAAAAAATGCTTACCGAAGAGGGAAAATGTATCGTGCTCAGCAGCCTCCTCCCGCCCTGTGGTGCAACTGATGTCCCTTTCTCCAAAAATGTACTCAATGGGACCGTAATGTTGCAACCACACACAAGTTGACCTGCTGTGAGGAAAAAACGTGTTAGTACATTTCAAACATGAAAAAGGTCATTTTTAAATCAACATGAAAAACCAAACATCCAAAAGTATAAAACACAAAAAAATGCTTACCGAAGAGAGAAAATGTATCGTGCTCAGCAGCCCCCTCCCGCCCTGTGGTGCAACTGATGTCCCTTTCTCCAAAAATGTACTCAATGGGACCGTAATGTTGCAACCACACACAAGTTGACCTGCTGTGAGGAAAAAACGTGTTAGTACATTTCAAACATGAAAAAGGTCATTTTTAATTCAACATGAAAAACCAAACATCCAAAAGTATAAAACACAAAAAAATGCTTACCGAAGAGAGAAAATGTATCGTGCTCAGCAGCCTTCTCCCGCCCTGTGGTGCAACTGATGTCCCTTTCTCCAAAAATGTACTCAATGGGAATGTAATGTTGCAACCACACACAAGTTGACTTGCTGTGAGGAAAAAACGTGTTAGTACATTTCAAACATGAAAAAGGTCATTTTTAAATCAACATGAAAAACCAAACATCCAAAAGTATAAAACACAAAAAAATGCTTACCGAAGAGAGAAAATGTATCGTGCTCAGCAGCCTCCTCCCGCCCTGTGGTGCAACTGATGTCCCTTTCTCCAAAAATGTACTCAATGGGACCGTAATGTTGCAACCACACACAAGTTGACCTGCTGTGAGGAAAAAACGTGTTAGTACATTTCAAACATGAAAAAGGTCATTTTTAAATCAACATGAAAAACCAAACATCCAAAAGTATAAAACACAAAAAAATGCTTATCGAAGAGAGAAAATGTATCGTGCTCAGCAGCCTCCTCCCGCCCTGTGGTGCAACTGATGTCCCTTTCTCCAAAAATGTACTCAATGGGACGGTAATGTTGCAACCACACACAAGTTGACCTGCTGTGAGGAAAAAACGTGTTAGTACATTTCAAACATGAAAAAGGTCATTTTAAAATCAACATGAAAAACCAAACATTCAAAAGTATAAAACACAAAAAAATGCTTACCGAAGAGAGAAAATGTATTGTGCTCTGCAGCCTCCTTCCGCCCTGTGGTGCAACTGATGTCCCTTTCTCCAAAAATGTACTCAATGGGACCGTAATGTTGCAACCACACACAAGTTGAACTGCTGTGACGAAAAAACGTGTTAGTACATTTCAAACATGAAAAAGGTCATTTTAAAATCAACATGAAAAACCAAACATCCAAAAGAATCAAACACAAAAAAATGCTTACCGAAGAGAGAAAATGTATCATGCTCAGCACCCTCCTCCCGCCCTGTGGTGCAACTGATGTCACTTTCTCCAAAAATGTACTCAATGGGACCGTAATGTTGCAACCACACACAAGTTGACCTGCTGTGAGGAAAAAACGAGTTAGTACATTTCAAACATGAAAAAGGTCATTTTAAAATCAACATGAAAAACGAAACATCCAAAAGTATAAAACACAAAAAAATGCTTACCGAAGAGGGAAAATGTATCGTGCTCAGCAGCCTCCTCCCGCCCTGTGGTGCAACTGATGTCCCTTTCTCCAAAAATGTACTCAATGGGACCGTAATGTTGCAACCACACACAAGTTTTCCTGCTGTGAGGATAAAACGTGTTAGTACATTTCAAACATGAAAAAGGTCATTTTAAAATCAACATGAAAAACCAAACATCCAAAAGTATAAAACACAAAGAAATGCTTACCGAAGAGAAGAAAATGTATCGTGCTCAGCAGCCTCCTCCCGCCCTGTGGTGCAACTGATGTCCCTTTCTCAAAAAATGTACTCAATGGGACCGTAATGTTGCAACCACACACAAGTTGACCTGCTGTGAGGAAAAAAGGTGTTAGTACATTTCAAACATGAAAAAGGTCATTTTTAAATCAACATGTAAAACGAAACATCCAACAGTATAAAACACAAAAAAATGCTTACCGAAGAGTGAAAATGTATCGTGCTCAGCAGCCTCCTCCCGCCCTGTGGTGCAACTGATGTCCCTCTCTCCAAAAATGTACTCAATGGGACCGTAATGTTGCAACCACACACAAGTTGACCTGCTGTGAGGAAAAAACGTGTTAGTGCATTTCAAACATGAAAAAGGTCATTTTAAAATCAACATGAAAAACCAAACATCCAAAAGTATAAAACACAAAAAAATGCTTACCGAAGAGTGAAAATGTATCGTGCTCAGCAGCCTCCTTCCGCCCTGTGGTGCAACTGATGTCCCTTTCTCCAAAAATGTACTCAATGGGACCGTAATGTTGCAACCACACACAAGTTGACCTGCTGTGAGGCAAAAACGTGTTAGTGCATTTCAAACATGAAAAAGGTCAGTTTAATATCAACATGAAAAACCAAACATCGAAAAGTATAAAACACAAAAAAATGCTTACCGAAGAGAGAAAATGTATCGTGCTCAGCAGCCTCCTCCCGCCCTGTGGTGCAACAGATGTCCCTTTCTCCAAAAATGTACTCAATGGGACCGTAATGTTGCAACCACACACAAGTTGACCTGCTGTGAGGAAAAAACGTGTTAGTACATTTCAAACATGAAAAAGGTCATTTTTAAATCAACATGAAAAACCAAACATCCAAAAGTATAAAACACAAAAAAATGCTTACCGAAGAGAGAAAATGTATCGTGCTCAGCAGCCTCCTCCCGCCCTGTGGTGCAACTGATGTCCCTTTCTCCAAAAATGTACTCAATGGGACCGTAATGTTGCAACGACACTCAAGTTGACCTGCTGTGAGGAAAAAATGTGTTAGTACATTTCAAACATGAAAAAGGTCATTTTTAAATCAACATGAAAAACCAAACATCCAAAAGTATAAAACACAAAAAAATGCTTACCGAAGAGAGAAAATGTATTGTGCTCAGCAGCCTCCTCCCTCCCTGTGGTGCAACTGATGTCCCTTTCTCCAAAAATGTACTCAATGGGACCGTAATGTTGCAACCACACACAAGTTGACCTGCTGTGAGGAAAAAACGTGTTAGCACATTTCAAACATGAAAAAGGTCATTTTAAAATCAACATGAAAAACCAAACATCCAAAAGTATAAAACACAAAAAAATGCTTACCGAAGAGAGAAAATGTATCGTGCTCAGCAGCCTCCTCCCGCCCTGTGGTGCAACTGATGTCCCTTTCTCCAAAAATGTACTCAATGGGACCGTAATGTTGCAACCACACACAAGTTGACCTGCTGTGAGGAAAAAACGTGTTAGTACATTTCAAACATGAAAAAGGTCATTTTTAAATCAACATGAAAAACCAAACATCCAAAAGTATAAAACACAAAAAAATGCTTACCGAAGAGAGAAAATGTATCGTGCTCAGCAGCCTCCTCCCGCCCTGTGGTGCAACTGATGTCCCTTTCTCCAAAAATGTACTCAATGGGACCGTAATGTTGCAACCACACACAAGTTGACCTGCTGTGAGGAAAAAATGTGTTAGTACATTTCAAACATGAAAAAGGTCATTTTTAAATCAACATGAAAAACCAAACATCCAAAAGTATAAAACACAAAAAAATGCTTACCGAAGAGGGAAAATGTATCGTGCTCAGCAGCCTGCTCCCGCCCTGTGATGCAACTGATGTCCCTTTCTCCAAAAATGTACTCAATGGCACCGTAATGTTGCAACCACACACAAGTTGACCTGCTGTGACGAAAAAACGTGTTAGTACATTTCAAACATGAAAAAGGTCATTTTTAAATCAACATGAAAAACCAAACATCCAACAGTATAAAACACAAAAAAATGCTTACCGAAGAGTGAAAATGTATCGTGCTCAGCAGCCTCCTCCCGCCCTGTGGTGCAACTGATGTCCCTTACTCCAAAAATGTACTCAATGGGACCGTAATGTTGCAACCACACACAAGTTGACCTGCTGTGAGGAAAAAACGTGTTAGTACATTTCAAACATGAAAAAGGTCATTTTTAAATCAACATGAAAAACCAAACATCCAAAAGTATAAAACACAAAAAAATGCTTACCGAAGAGAGAAAATGTATCGTGCTCAGCAGCCTGCTCCCGCCCTGTGGTGCAACTGATGTCCCTTTCTCCAAAAATGTACTCAATGGGACCGTAATGTTGCAACCACACACAAGTTGACCTGCTGTGAGGAAAAAACGTGTTAGTACATTTCAAACATGAAAAAGGTCATTTTAAAATCAACATGAAAAACCAAACACCCAAAAGTATAAAACACAAAATAATGCTTACCGAAGAGAGAAAATGTATCGTGCTCAGCAGCCTCCTCCCGCCCTGTGGTGCAACTGATGTCCCTTTCTCCAAAAATGTACTCAATGGGACCGTAATGTTGCAACCACATACAAGTTGACCTGCTGTGAGGAAATAACGTGTTAGTACATTTCAAATATGAAAAAGGTCATTTTTAAATCAACATGAAAAACCAAACATCCAAAAGTATAAAACACAAAAAAATGCTTACCGAAGAGGGAAAATGTATCATGCTCAGCAGCCTCCTCCCGCCCTGTGGTGCAACTGATGTCCCTTTCTCCAAAAATGTACTCAATGGGACCATAATGTTGCAACCACACACAAGTTGACCTGCCGTGAGGAAAAAACGTGTTAGTACATTTCAAACATGAAAAAGGTCATTTTTAAATCAACATGAGAAACCAAACATCCAAAAGTATAAAACACAAAAAAATGCTTACCGAAGAGGGAAAATGTATCGTGCTCAGCAGCCTCCTCCCGCCCTGTGGTGCAACTGATGTCCCTTTCTCCAAAAATGTACTCAATGGGACCATAATGTTGCAACCACACACAAGTTGAACTGCTGTGAGGAAAAAACGTGTTAGTACATTTCAAACATGAAAAAGGTCATTTTTAAATCAACATGAAAAACCAAACATCCAAAAGTATAAAACACAAAAAAATGCTTACCGAAGAGAGAAAATGTATTGTGCTCAGCAGCCTCCTCCCGCCCTGTGGTGCAACTGATGTCCCTTTCTCCAAAAATGTACTCAATGGGACCGTAATGTTGCAACCACACACAAGTTGACCTGCTGTGAGGAAAAAACGTGTTAGCACATTTCAAACATGAAAAAGGTCATTTTAAAATCAACATGAAAAACCAAACATCCAAAAGTATAAAACACAAAAAAATGCTTACCGAAGAGAGAAAATGTATCGTGCTCAGCAGCCTCCTCCCGCCCTGTTGTGCAACTGATGTCCCTTTCTCCAAAAATGTACTCAATTGGACCGTAATGTTGCAACCACACACAAGTTGACCTGCTGTGAGGAAAAAACGTGTTAGTACATTTCAAACATGAAAAAGGTCATTTTTAAATCAACATGAAAAACCAAACATCCAAAAGTATAAAACACAAAAAAATGCTTACCGAAGAGAGAAAATGTATCGTGCTCAGCAGCCTCCTCCCGCCCTGTGGTGCAACTGATGTCCCTTTCTCCAAAAATGTACTCAATGGGACCATAATGTTGCTACCACACACAAGTTGACCTGCTGTGAGGAAAAAACGTGTTAGTACATTTCAAACATGAAAAAGGTCATTTTTAAATCAACATGAAAAACCAAACATCCAAAAGTATAAAACACAAAAAAATGCTTACCGAAGAGGGGAAAATGTATCGTGCTCAGCAGCCTCCTCCCGCCCTGTGGTGCAACTGATGTCCCTTTCTCCAAAAATGTACTCAATGGGACCATAATGTTGCAACCACACACAAGTTGAACTGCTGTGAGGAAAGAACGTGTTAGTACATTTCAAACATGAAAAAGGTCATTTTTAAATCAACATGAAAAACCAAACATCCAAAAGTATAAAACACAAAAAAATGCTTACCGAAGAGGGAAAATGTATCGTGCTCAGCAGCCTCCTCCCGCCCTGTGGTGCAACTGATGTCCCTTTCTCCAAAAATGTACTCAATGGGACCGTAATGTTGCAACCACACACAAGTTGACCTGCTGTGAGGAAAAAACGTGTTAGTACATTTCAAACATGAAAAAGGTCATTTTTAAATCAACATGAAAAACCAAACATCCAATAGTATAAAACACAAAAAAATGCTTACCGAAGAGAGAAAATGTATCGTGCTCAGCAGCCTCCTCCCGCCCTGTGGTGCAACTGATGTCCCTTTCTCCAAAAATGTACTCAATGGGACCGTAATGTTGCAACCACACACAAGTTGACGTGCTGTGAGGAAAAAATGTGTTAGTACATTTCAAACATGAAAAAAGTCATTTTAAAATCAACATGAAAAACCAAACATCCAAAAGTATAAAACACAAAAAAATGCTTACCGAAGAGAGAAAATGTATCGTGCTCAGCAGCCTCCTCCCGCCCTGTGGTGCAACTGATGTCCCTTTCTCCAAAAATGTACTCAATGGGACCGTAATGTTGCAACCACACACAAGTTGACCTGCTGTGAGGAAAAAATGTGTTAGTACATTTCAAACATGAAAAAGGTCATTTTTAAATCAACATGAAAAACCAAACATCCAATAGTATAAAACACAAAAAAATGCTTACCGAAGAGAGAAAATGTATCGTGCTCAGCAGCCTCCTCCCGCCCTGTGGTGCAACTGATGTCCCTTTCTCCAAAAATGTACTCAATGGGACCGTAATGTTGCAACCACACACAAGTTGACCTGCTGTGAGGAAAAAACGTGTTAGTACATTTCAAACATGAAAAAGGTCATTTTTAAATCAACATGAAAAACCAAACATCCAAAAGTATAAAACACAAAAAAATGCTTACCGAAGAGAGAAAATGTATCGTGCTCAGCAGCCTCCTCCCGCCCTGTGGTGCAACTGATGTCCCTTTCTCCAAAAATGTACTCAATGGGACCGTAATGTTGCAACCACACACAAGTTGACCTGCTGTGAGGAAAAAATGTGTTAGTACATTTCAAACATGAAAAAGGTCATTTTAAAATCAACATGAAAAACCAAACATCCAAAAGTATAAAACACAAAAAAATGCTTACCGAAGAGGGAAAATGTATCGTGCTCAGCAGCCTGCTCCCGCCCTGTGATGCAACTGATGTCCCTTTCTCCAAAAATGTACTCAATGGGACCGTAATGTTGCAACCACACACAAGTTGACCTGCTGTGAGGAAAAAACGTGTTAGTACATTTCAAACATGAAAAAGGTCATTTTTAAATCAACATGAAAAACCAAACATCCAAAAGTATAAAACACAAAAAAATGCTTACCGAAGAGAGAAAATGTATCGTGCTCAGCAGCCTCCTCCCGCCCTGTGGTGCAACTGATGTCCCTTTCTCCAAAAATGTACTCAATGGGACCGTAATGTTGCAACCACACACAAGTTGACCTGATGTGAGGAAAAAACGTGTTAGTACATTTCAAACATGAAAAAGGTCATTTTTAAATCAACATGAAAAACAAAACATCCAAAAGTATCAAACACAAAAATATGCTTACCGAAGAGAGAAAATGTATCGTGCTCAGCAGCCTCCTCCCGCCCTGTGGTGCAACTGATGTCCCTTTCTCCAAAAATGTACTCAATGGGACCGTAATGTTGCAACCACACACAAGTTGACCTGCTGTGAGGAAACAACGTGTTAGTACATTTCAAACATGAAAAATGTCATTTTTAAATCAACATGAAAAACCAAACATCCAAAAGTATAAAACACAAAAAAATGCTTACCGAAGAGAGAAAATGTATCGTGCTCAGCAGCCTCCTCCCGCCCTGTAGTGCAACTGATGTCCCTTTCTCCAAAAATGTACTCAATGGGACCGTAATGTTGCAACCACACACAAGTTGACCTGCTGTGAGGAAAAAACATGTTAGTACATTTCAAACATGAAAAAGGTCATTTTTAAATCAACATGAAAAACCAAACATCCAAAAGTATAAAACAAAAAAAAATGCTTACCGAAGAGAGAAAATGTATCGTGCTCAGCAGCCTCCTCCCGCCCTGTGGTGCAACTGATGTCCCTTTCTCCAAAAATGTACTCAATGGGACCGTAATGTTGCAACCATACACAAGTTGACCTGCTGTGAGGAAAAAACGTGTTAGTACATTTCAAACATGAAAAAGGTCATTTTTAAATCAATATGAAAAACCAAACATCCAAAAGTATAAAACACAAAAAAATGCTTACCGAAGAGAGAAAATGTATCGTGCTCAGCAGCCTCCTCCCGCCCTGTGGTGCAACTGATGTCCCTTTCTCCAAAAATGTACTCAATGGGACCGTAATGTTGCAACCACACACAAGTTGACCTGCTGTGAGGAAAAAACGTGTTAGTGCATTTCAAACATGAAAAAGGTCATTTTAAAATCAACATGAAAAACCAAACATCCAAAAGTATAAAACACAAAAAAATGCTTACCGAAGAGAGAAAATGTATCGTGCTCTGCAGCCTCCTCCCGCCCTGTGGTGCAACTGATGTCCCTTTCTCCAAAAATGTACTCAATGGGACCGTAATGTTGCAACCACACACAAGTTGACCTGCTGTGAGGAAAAAACGTGTTAGTACATTTCAAACATGAAAAAGGTCATTTTTAAATCAACATGAAAAACCAAACATCCAAAAGTATAAAACACAAAAACATGCTTACCGAAGAGAGAGAATGTATCGTGCTCAGCAGCCTCCTCCCGCCCTGTGGTGCAACTGATGTCCCTTTCTCCAAAAATGTACTCAATGGGACCGTAATGTTGCAACCACACACAAGTTGACCTGCTGTGAGGAAAAAACGTGTTAGTACATTTCAAACATGAAAAAGGTCATTTTTAAATCAAAATGAAAAACCAAACATCCAAAAGTATAAAACACAAGAAAATGCTTACCGAAGAGAGAAAATGTATCGTGCTCAGCAGCCTCCTCCCGCCCTGTGGTGCAACTGATGTCCCTTTCTCCAAAAATGTACTCAATGGGACCGTAATGTTGCAACCACATACAAGTTGACCTGCTGTGAGGAAATAACGTGTTAGTACATTTCAAATATGAAAAAGGTCATTTTTAAATCAACATGAAAAACCAAACATCCAAAAGTATAAAACACAAAAAAATGCTTACCGAAGAGGGAAAATGTATCATGCTCAGCAGCCTCCTCCCGCCCTGTGGTGCAACTGATGTCCCTTTCTGCAAAAATGTACTCAATGGGACCATAATGTTGCAACCACACACAAGTTGACCTGCCGTGAGGAAAAAACGTGTTAGTACATTTCAAACATGAAAAAGGTCATTTTTAAATCAACATGAGAAACCAAACATCCAAAAGTATAAAACACAAAAAAATGCTTACCGAAGAGGGAAAATGTATCGTGCTCAGCAGCCTCCTCCCGCCCTGTGGTGCAACTGATGTCCCTTTCTCCAAAAATGTACTCAATGGGACCATAATGTTGCAACCACACACAAGTTGAACTGCTGTGAGGAAAAAACGTGTTAGTACATTTCAAACATGAAAAAGGTCATTTTTAAATCAACATGAAAAACCAAACATCCAAAAGTATAAAACACAAAAAAATGCTTACCGAAGAGAGAAAATGTATTGTGCTCAGCAGCCTCCTCCCGCCCTGTGGTGCAACTGATGTCCCTTTCTCCAAAAATGTACTCAATGGGACCGTAATGTTGCAACCACACACAAGTTGACCTGCTGTGAGGAAAAAACGTGTTAGCACATTTCAAACATGAAAAAGGTCATTTTAAAATCAACATGAAAAACCAAACATCCAAAAGTATAAAACACAAAAAAATGCTTACCGAAGAGAGAAAATGTATCGTGCTCAGCAGCCTCCTCCCGCCCTGTTGTGCAACTGATGTCCCTTTCTCCAAAAATGTACTCAATGGGACGGTAATGTTGCAACCACACACAAGTTGACCTGCTGTGAGGAAAAAACGTGTTAGTACATTTCAAACATGAAAAAGGTCATTTTTAAATCAACATGAAAAACCAAACATCCAAAAGTATAAAACACAAAAAAATGCTTACCGAAGAGAGAAAATGTATCGTGCTCAGCAGCCTCCTCCCGCCCTGTGGTGCAACTGATGTCCCTTTCTCCAAAAATGTACTCAATGGGACCATAATGTTGCTACCACACACAAGTTGACCTGCTGTGAGGAAAAAACGTGTTAGTACATTTCAAACATGAAAAAGGTCATTTTTAAATCAACATGAAAAACCAAACATCCAAAAGTATAAAACACAAAAAAATGCTTACCGAAGAGGGGAAAATGTATCGTGCTCAGCAGCCTCCTCCCGCCCTGTGGTGCAACTGATGTCCCTTTCTCCAAAAATGTACTCAATGGGACCATAATGTTGCAACCACACACAAGTTGAACTGCTGTGAGGAAAGAACGTGTTAGTACATTTCAAACATGAAAAAGGTCATTTTTAAATCAACATGAAAAACCAAACATCCAAAAGTATAAAACACAAAAAAATGCTTACCGAAGAGGGAAAATGTATCGTGCTCAGCAGCCTCCTCCCGCCCTGTGGTGCAACTGATGTCCCTTTCTCCAAAAATGTACTCAATGGGACCGTAATGTTGCAACCACACACAAGTTGACCTGCTGTGAGGAAAAAATGTGTTAGTACATTTCAAACATGAAAAAGGTCATTTTTAAATCAACATGAAAAACCAAACATCCAATAGTATAAAACACAAAAAAATGCTTACCGAAGAGAGAAAATGTATCGTGCTCAGCAGCCTCCTCCCGCCCTGTGGTGCAACTGATGTCCCTTTCTCCAAAAATGTACTCAATGGGACCGTAATGTTGCAACCACACACAAGTTGACGTGCTGTGAGGAAAAAATGTGTTAGTACATTTCAAACATGAAAAAAGTCATTTTAAAATCAACATGAAAAACCAAACATCCAAAAGTATAAAACACAAAAAAATGCTTACCGAAGAGAGAAAATGTATCGTGCTCAGCAGCCTCCTCCCGCCCTGTGGTGCAACTGATGTCCCTTTCTCCAAAAATGTACTCAATGGGACCGTAATGTTGCAACCACACACAAGTTGACCTGCTGTGAGGAAAAAATGTGTTAGTACATTTCAAACATGAAAAAGGTCATTTTTAAATCAACATGAAAAACCAAACATCCAATAGTATAAAACACAAAAAAATGCTTACCGAAGAGAGAAAATGTATCGTGCTCAGCAGCCTCCTCCCGCCCTGTGGTGCAACTGATGTCCCTTTCTCCAAAAATGTACTCAATGGGACCGTAATGTTGCAACCACACACAAGTTGACCTGCTGTGAGGAAAAAACGTGTTAGTACATTTCAAACATGAAAAAGGTCATTTTTAAATCAACATGAAAAACCAAACATCCAAAAGTATAAAACACAAAAAAATGCTTACCGAAGAGAGAAAATGTATCGTGCTCAGCAGCCTCCTCCCGCCCTGTGGTGCAACTGATGTCCCTTTCTCCAAAAATGTACTCAATGGGACCGTAATGTTGCAACCACACACAAGTTGACCTGCTGTGAGGAAAAAATGTGTTAGTACATTTCAAACATGAAAAAGGTCATTTTAAAATCAACATGAAAAACCAAACATCCAAAAGTATAAAACACAAAAAAATGCTTACCGAAGAGGGAAAATGTATCGTGCTCAGCAGCCTGCTCCCGCCCTGTGATGCAACTGATGTCCCTTTCTCCAAAAATGTACTCAATGGGACCGTAATGTTGCAACCACACACAAGTTGACCTGCTGTGAGGAAAAAACGTGTTAGTACATTTCAAACATGAAAAAGGTCATTTTTAAATCAACATGAAAAACCAAACATCCAAAAGTATAAAACACAAAAAAATGCTTACCGAAGAGAGAAAATGTATCGTGCTCAGCAGCCTCCTCCCGCCCTGTGGTGCAACTGATGTCCCTTTCTCCAAAAATGTACTCAATGGGACCGTAATGTTGCAACCACACACAAGTTGACCTGATGTGAGGAAAAAACGTGTTAGTACATTTCAAACATGAAAAAGGTCATTTTTAAATCAACATGAAAAACAAAACATCCAAAAGTATCAAACACAAAAATATGCTTACCGAAGAGAGAAAATGTATCGTGCTCAGCAGCCTCCTCCCGCCCTGTGGTGCAACTGATGTCCCTTTCTCCAAAAATGTACTCAATGGGACCGTAATGTTGCAACCACACACAAGTTGACCTGCTGTGAGGAAACAACGTGTTAGTACATTTCAAACATGAAAAATGTCATTTTTAAATCAACATGAAAAACCAAACATCCAAAAGTATAAAACACAAAAAAATGCTTACCGAAGAGAGAAAATGTATCGTGCTCAGCAGCCTCCTCCCGCCCTGTAGTGCAACTGATGTCCCTTTCTCCAAAAATGTACTCAATGGGACCGTAATGTTGCAACCACACACAAGTTGACCTGCTGTGAGGAAAAAACATGTTAGTACATTTCAAACATGAAAAAGGTCATTTTTAAATCAACATGAAAAACCAAACATCCAAAAGTATAAAACAAAAAAAAATGCTTACCGAAGAGAGAAAATGTATCGTGCTCAGCAGCCTCCTCCCGCCCTGTGGTGCAACTGATGTCCCTTTCTCCAAAAATGTACTCAATGGGACCGTAATGTTGCAACCATACACAAGTTGACCTGCTGTGAGGAAAAAACGTGTTAGTACATTTCAAACATGAAAAAGGTCATTTTTAAATCAATATGAAAAACCAAACATCCAAAAGTATAAAACACAAAAAAATGCTTACCGAAGAGAGAAAATGTATCGTGCTCAGCAGCCTCCTCCCGCCCTGTGGTGCAACTGATGTCCCTTTCTCCAAAAATGTACTCAATGGGACCGTAATGTTGCAACCACACACAAGTTGACCTGCTGTGAGGAAAAAACGTGTTAGTGCATTTCAAACATGAAAAAGGTCATTTTAAAATCAACATGAAAAACCAAACATCCAAAAGTATAAAACACAAAAAAATGCTTACCGAAGAGAGAAAATGTATCGTGCTCTGCAGCCTCCTCCCGCCCTGTGGTGCAACTGATGTCCCTTTCTCCAAAAATGTACTCAATGGGACCGTAATGTTGCAACCACACACAAGTTGACCTGCTGTGAGGAAAAAACGTGTTAGTACATTTCAAACATGAAAAAGGTCATTTTTAAATCAACATGAAAAACCAAACATCCAAAAGTATAAAACACAAAAACATGCTTACCGAAGAGAGAGAATGTATCGTGCTCAGCAGCCTCCTCCCGCCCTGTGGTGCAACTGATGTCCCTTTCTCCAAAAATGTACTCAATGGGACCGTAATGTTGCAACCACACACAAGTTGACCTGCTGTGAGGAAAAAACGTGTTAGTACATTTCAAACATGAAAAAGGTCATTTTTAAATCAAAATGAAAAACCAAACATCCAAAAGTATAAAACACAAGAAAATGCTTACCGAAGAGAGAAAATGTATCGTGCTCAGCAGCCTCCTCCCGCCCTGTGGTGCAACTGATGTCCCTTTCTCCAAAAATGTACTCAATGGGACCGTAATGTTGCAACCACACACAAGTTGACCTGCTGTGAGGAAAAAATGTGTTAGTGCATTTCAAACATGAAAAAGGTCATTTTTAAATCAACATGAGAAACCAAACATCCAAAAGTATAAAACACAAAAAAATGCTTACCGAAGAGAGAAAATGTATCGTGCTCAGCAGCCTCCTCCCGCCCTAAGTTGCAACTGATGTCCCTTTCTCCAAAAATGTACTCAATGGGACCGTAATGTTGCAACCACACACAAGTTGACCTGCTGTGAGGAAAAAACGTGTTAGTACATTTCAAACATGAAACAGGTCATTTTTAAATCAACATGAAAAACCAAACATCCAAAAGTATAAAACACAAAAAAATGCTTACCGAAGAGAGAAAATGTATCGTGCTCAGCAGCCTCCTCCCGCCCTGTGGTGCAACTGATCTCCCTTTCTCCAAAAATGTACTCAATGGGACCGTAATGTTGCAACCACACACAAGTTGACCTGCTGTGAGGAAAAAACGTGTTAGTACATTTCAAACATGAAAAAGGTCATTTTTAAATCAACATGAAAAACCAAACATCCAATAGTATAAAACACAAAAAAATGCTTACCGAAGAGAGAAAATGTATCGTGCTCAGCAGCCTCCTCCCGCCCTGTGGTGCAACTGATGTCCCTTTCTCCAAAAATGTACTCAATGGGACCGTAATGTTGCAACCACACACAAGTTGACGTGCTGTGAGGAAAAAATGTGTTAGTACATTTCAAACATGAAAAAAGTCATTTTAAAATCAACATGAAAAACCAAACATCCAAAAGTATAAAACACAAAAAAATGCTTACCGAAGAGAGAAAATGTATCGTGCTCAGCAGCCTCCTCCCGCCCTGTGGTGCAACTGATGTCCCTTTCTCCAAAAATGTACTCAATGGGACCGTAATGTTGCAACCACACACAAGTTGACCTGCTGTGAGGAAAAAATGTGTTAGTACATTTCAAACATGAAAAAGGTCATTTTTAAATCAACATGAAAAACCAAACATCCAATAGTATAAAACACAAAAAAATGCTTACCGAAGAGAGAAAATGTATCGTGCTCAGCAGCCTCCTCCCGCCCTGTGGTGCAACTGATGTCCCTTTCTCCAAAAATGTACTCAATGGGACCGTAATGTTGCAACCACACACAAGTTGACCTGCTGTGAGGAAAAAACGTGTTAGTACATTTCAAACATGAAAAAGGTCATTTTTAAATCAACATGAAAAACCAAACATCCAAAAGTATAAAACACAAAAAAATGCTTACCGAAGAGAGAAAATGTATCGTGCTCAGCAGCCTCCTCCCGCCCTGTGGTGCAACTGATGTCCCTTTCTCCAAAAATGTACTCAATGGGACCGTAATGTTGCAACCACACACAAGTTGACCTGCTGTGAGGAAAAAATGTGTTAGTACATTTCAAACATGAAAAAGGTCATTTTAAAATCAACATGAAAAACCAAACATCCAAAAGTATAAAACACAAAAAAATGCTTACCGAAGAGGGAAAATGTATCGTGCTCAGCAGCCTGCTCCCGCCCTGTGATGCAACTGATGTCCCTTTCTCCAAAAATGTACTCAATGGGACCGTAATGTTGCAACCACACACAAGTTGACCTGCTGTGAGGAAAAAACGTGTTAGTACATTTCAAACATGAAAAAGGTCATTTTTAAATCAACATGAAAAACCAAACATCCAAAAGTATAAAACACAAAAAAATGCTTACCGAAGAGAGAAAATGTATCGTGCTCAGCAGCCTCCTCCCGCCCTGTGGTGCAACTGATGTCCCTTTCTCCAAAAATGTACTCAATGGGACCGTAATGTTGCAACCACACACAAGTTGACCTGATGTGAGGAAAAAACGTGTTAGTACATTTCAAACATGAAAAAGGTCATTTTTAAATCAACATGAAAAACAAAACATCCAAAAGTATCAAACACAAAAATATGCTTACCGAAGAGAGAAAATGTATCGTGCTCAGCAGCCTCCTCCCGCCCTGTGGTGCAACTGATGTCCCTTTCTCCAAAAATGTACTCAATGGGACCGTAATGTTGCAACCACACACAAGTTGACCTGCTGTGAGGAAACAACGTGTTAGTACATTTCAAACATGAAAAATGTCATTTTTAAATCAACATGAAAAACCAAACATCCAAAAGTATAAAACACAAAAAAATGCTTACCGAAGAGAGAAAATGTATCGTGCTCAGCAGCCTCCTCCCGCCCTGTAGTGCAACTGATGTCCCTTTCTCCAAAAATGTACTCAATGGGACCGTAATGTTGCAACCACACACAAGTTGACCTGCTGTGAGGAAAAAACATGTTAGTACATTTCAAACATGAAAAAGGTCATTTTTAAATCAACATGAAAAACCAAACATCCAAAAGTATAAAACAAAAAAAAATGCTTACCGAAGAGAGAAAATGTATCGTGCTCAGCAGCCTCCTCCCGCCCTGTGGTGCAACTGATGTCCCTTTCTCCAAAAATGTACTCAATGGGACCGTAATGTTGCAACCATACACAAGTTGACCTGCTGTGAGGAAAAAACGTGTTAGTACATTTCAAACATGAAAAAGGTCATTTTTAAATCAATATGAAAAACCAAACATCCAAAAGTATAAAACACAAAAAAATGCTTACCGAAGAGAGAAAATGTATCGTGCTCAGCAGCCTCCTCCCGCCCTGTGGTGCAACTGATGTCCCTTTCTCCAAAAATGTACTCAATGGGACCGTAATGTTGCAACCACACACAAGTTGACCTGCTGTGAGGAAAAAACGTGTTAGTGCATTTCAAACATGAAAAAGGTCATTTTAAAATCAACATGAAAAACCAAACATCCAAAAGTATAAAACACAAAAAAATGCTTACCGAAGAGAGAAAATGTATCGTGCTCTGCAGCCTCCTCCCGCCCTGTGGTGCAACTGATGTCCCTTTCTCCAAAAATGTACTCAATGGGACCGTAATGTTGCAACCACACACAAGTTGACCTGCTGTGAGGAAAAAACGTGTTAGTACATTTCAAACATGAAAAAGGTCATTTTTAAATCAACATGAAAAACCAAACATCCAAAAGTATAAAACACAAAAACATGCTTACCGAAGAGAGAGAATGTATCGTGCTCAGCAGCCTCCTCCCGCCCTGTGGTGCAACTGATGTCCCTTTCTCCAAAAATGTACTCAATGGGACCGTAATGTTGCAACCACACACAAGTTGACCTGCTGTGAGGAAAAAACGTGTTAGTACATTTCAAACATGAAAAAGGTCATTTTTAAATCAAAATGAAAAACCAAACATCCAAAAGTATAAAACACAAGAAAATGCTTACCGAAGAGAGAAAATGTATCGTGCTCAGCAGCCTCCTCCCGCCCTGTGGTGCAACTGATGTCCCTTTCTCCAAAAATGTACTCAATGGGACCGTAATGTTGCAACCACATACAAGTTGACCTGCTGTGAGGAAATAACGTGTTAGTACATTTCAAATATGAAAAAGGTCATTTTTAAATCAACATGAAAAACCAAACATCCAAAAGTATAAAACACAAAAAAATGCTTACCGAAGAGGGAAAATGTATCATGCTCAGCAGCCTCCTCCCGCCCTGTGGTGCAACTGATGTCCCTTTCTGCAAAAATGTACTCAATGGGACCATAATGTTGCAACCACACACAAGTTGACCTGCCGTGAGGAAAAAACGTGTTAGTACATTTCAAACATGAAAAAGGTCATTTTTAAATCAACATGAGAAACCAAACATCCAAAAGTATAAAACACAAAAAAATGCTTACCGAAGAGGGAAAATGTATCGTGCTCAGCAGCCTCCTCCCGCCCTGTGGTGCAACTGATGTCCCTTTCTCCAAAAATGTACTCAATGGGACCATAATGTTGCAACCACACACAAGTTGAACTGCTGTGAGGAAAAAACGTGTTAGTACATTTCAAACATGAAAAAGGTCATTTTTAAATCAACATGAAAAACCAAACATCCAAAAGTATAAAACACAAAAAAATGCTTACCGAAGAGAGAAAATGTATTGTGCTCAGCAGCCTCCTCCCGCCCTGTGGTGCAACTGATGTCCCTTTCTCCAAAAATGTACTCAATGGGACCGTAATGTTGCAACCACACACAAGTTGACCTGCTGTGAGGAAAAAACGTGTTAGCACATTTCAAACATGAAAAAGGTCATTTTAAAATCAACATGAAAAACCAAACATCCAAAAGTATAAAACACAAAAAAATGCTTACCGAAGAGAGAAAATGTATCGTGCTCAGCAGCCTCCTCCCGCCCTGTTGTGCAACTGATGTCCCTTTCTCCAAAAATGTACTCAATGGGACGGTAATGTTGCAACCACACACAAGTTGACCTGCTGTGAGGAAAAAACGTGTTAGTACATTTCAAACATGAAAAAGGTCATTTTTAAATCAACATGAAAAACCAAACATCCAAAAGTATAAAACACAAAAAAATGCTTACCGAAGAGAGAAAATGTATCGTGCTCAGCAGCCTCCTCCCGCCCTGTGGTGCAACTGATGTCCCTTTCTCCAAAAATGTACTCAATGGGACCATAATGTTGCTACCACACACAAGTTGACCTGCTGTGAGGAAAAAACGTGTTAGTACATTTCAAACATGAAAAAGGTCATTTTTAAATCAACATGAAAAACCAAACATCCAAAAGTATAAAACACAAAAAAATGCTTACCGAAGAGGGGAAAATGTATCGTGCTCAGCAGCCTCCTCCCGCCCTGTGGTGCAACTGATGTCCCTTTCTCCAAAAATGTACTCAATGGGACCATAATGTTGCAACCACACACAAGTTGAACTGCTGTGAGGAAAGAACGTGTTAGTACATTTCAAACATGAAAAAGGTCATTTTTAAATCAACATGAAAAACCAAACATCCAAAAGTATAAAACACAAAAAAATGCTTACCGAAGAGGGAAAATGTATCGTGCTCAGCAGCCTCCTCCCGCCCTGTGGTGCAACTGATGTCCCTTTCTCCAAAAATGTACTCAATGGGACCGTAATGTTGCAACCACACACAAGTTGACCTGCTGTGAGGAAAAAATGTGTTAGTACATTTCAAACATGAAAAAGGTCATTTTTAAATCAACATGAAAAACCAAACATCCAATAGTATAAAACACAAAAAAATGCTTACCGAAGAGAGAAAATGTATCGTGCTCAGCAGCCTCCTCCCGCCCTGTGGTGCAACTGATGTCCCTTTCTCCAAAAATGTACTCAATGGGACCGTAATGTTGCAACCACACACAAGTTGACGTGCTGTGAGGAAAAAATGTGTTAGTACATTTCAAACATGAAAAAAGTCATTTTAAAATCAACATGAAAAACCAAACATCCAAAAGTATAAAACACAAAAAAATGCTTACCGAAGAGAGAAAATGTATCGTGCTCAGCAGCCTCCTCCCGCCCTGTGGTGCAACTGATGTCCCTTTCTCCAAAAATGTACTCAATGGGACCGTAATGTTGCAACCACACACAAGTTGACCTGCTGTGAGGAAAAAATGTGTTAGTACATTTCAAACATGAAAAAGGTCATTTTTAAATCAACATGAAAAACCAAACATCCAATAGTATAAAACACAAAAAAATGCTTACCGAAGAGAGAAAATGTATCGTGCTCAGCAGCCTCCTCCCGCCCTGTGGTGCAACTGATGTCCCTTTCTCCAAAAATGTACTCAATGGGACCGTAATGTTGCAACCACACACAAGTTGACCTGCTGTGAGGAAAAAACGTGTTAGTACATTTCAAACATGAAAAAGGTCATTTTTAAATCAACATGAAAAACCAAACATCCAAAAGTATAAAACACAAAAAAATGCTTACCGAAGAGAGAAAATGTATCGTGCTCAGCAGCCTCCTCCCGCCCTGTGGTGCAACTGATGTCCCTTTCTCCAAAAATGTACTCAATGGGACCGTAATGTTGCAACCACACACAAGTTGACCTGCTGTGAGGAAAAAATGTGTTAGTACATTTCAAACATGAAAAAGGTCATTTTAAAATCAACATGAAAAACCAAACATCCAAAAGTATAAAACACAAAAAAATGCTTACCGAAGAGGGAAAATGTATCGTGCTCAGCAGCCTGCTCCCGCCCTGTGATGCAACTGATGTCCCTTTCTCCAAAAATGTACTCAATGGGACCGTAATGTTGCAACCACACACAAGTTGACCTGCTGTGAGGAAAAAACGTGTTAGTACATTTCAAACATGAAAAAGGTCATTTTTAAATCAACATGAAAAACCAAACATCCAAAAGTATAAAACACAAAAAAATGCTTACCGAAGAGAGAAAATGTATCGTGCTCAGCAGCCTCCTCCCGCCCTGTGGTGCAACTGATGTCCCTTTCTCCAAAAATGTACTCAATGGGACCGTAATGTTGCAACCACACACAAGTTGACCTGATGTGAGGAAAAAACGTGTTAGTACATTTCAAACATGAAAAAGGTCATTTTTAAATCAACATGAAAAACAAAACATCCAAAAGTATCAAACACAAAAATATGCTTACCGAAGAGAGAAAATGTATCGTGCTCAGCAGCCTCCTCCCGCCCTGTGGTGCAACTGATGTCCCTTTCTCCAAAAATGTACTCAATGGGACCGTAATGTTGCAACCACACACAAGTTGACCTGCTGTGAGGAAACAACGTGTTAGTACATTTCAAACATGAAAAATGTCATTTTTAAATCAACATGAAAAACCAAACATCCAAAAGTATAAAACACAAAAAAATGCTTACCGAAGAGAGAAAATGTATCGTGCTCAGCAGCCTCCTCCCGCCCTGTAGTGCAACTGATGTCCCTTTCTCCAAAAATGTACTCAATGGGACCGTAATGTTGCAACCACACACAAGTTGACCTGCTGTGAGGAAAAAACATGTTAGTACATTTCAAACATGAAAAAGGTCATTTTTAAATCAACATGAAAAACCAAACATCCAAAAGTATAAAACAAAAAAAAATGCTTACCGAAGAGAGAAAATGTATCGTGCTCAGCAGCCTCCTCCCGCCCTGTGGTGCAACTGATGTCCCTTTCTCCAAAAATGTACTCAATGGGACCGTAATGTTGCAACCATACACAAGTTGACCTGCTGTGAGGAAAAAACGTGTTAGTACATTTCAAACATGAAAAAGGTCATTTTTAAATCAATATGAAAAACCAAACATCCAAAAGTATAAAACACAAAAAAATGCTTACCGAAGAGAGAAAATGTATCGTGCTCAGCAGCCTCCTCCCGCCCTGTGGTGCAACTGATGTCCCTTTCTCCAAAAATGTACTCAATGGGACCGTAATGTTGCAACCACACACAAGTTGACCTGCTGTGAGGAAAAAACGTGTTAGTGCATTTCAAACATGAAAAAGGTCATTTTAAAATCAACATGAAAAACCAAACATCCAAAAGTATAAAACACAAAAAAATGCTTACCGAAGAGAGAAAATGTATCGTGCTCTGCAGCCTCCTCCCGCCCTGTGGTGCAACTGATGTCCCTTTCTCCAAAAATGTACTCAATGGGACCGTAATGTTGCAACCACACACAAGTTGACCTGCTGTGAGGAAAAAACGTGTTAGTACATTTCAAACATGAAAAAGGTCATTTTTAAATCAACATGAAAAACCAAACATCCAAAAGTATAAAACACAAAAACATGCTTACCGAAGAGAGAGAATGTATCGTGCTCAGCAGCCTCCTCCCGCCCTGTGGTGCAACTGATGTCCCTTTCTCCAAAAATGTACTCAATGGGACCGTAATGTTGCAACCACACACAAGTTGACCTGCTGTGAGGAAAAAACGTGTTAGTACATTTCAAACATGAAAAAGGTCATTTTTAAATCAAAATGAAAAACCAAACATCCAAAAGTATAAAACACAAGAAAATGCTTACCGAAGAGAGAAAATGTATCGTGCTCAGCAGCCTCCTCCCGCCCTGTGGTGCAACTGATGTCCCTTTCTCCAAAAATGTACTCAATGGGACCGTAATGTTGCAACCACACACAAGTTGACCTGCTGTGAGGAAAAAATGTGTTAGTGCATTTCAAACATGAAAAAGGTCATTTTTAAATCAACATGAGAAACCAAACATCCAAAAGTATAAAACACAAAAAAATGCTTACCGAAGAGAGAAAATGTATCGTGCTCAGCAGCCTCCTCCCGCCCTAAGTTGCAACTGATGTCCCTTTCTCCAAAAATGTACTCAATGGGACCGTAATGTTGCAACCACACACAAGTTGACCTGCTGTGAGGAAAAAACGTGTTAGTACATTTCAAACATGAAACAGGTCATTTTTAAATCAACATGAAAAACCAAACATCCAAAAGTATAAAACACAAAAAAATGCTTACCGAAGAGAGAAAATGTATCGTGCTCAGCAGCCTCCTCCCGCCCTGTGGTGCAACTGATCTCCCTTTCTCCAAAAATGTACTCAATGGGACCGTAATGTTGCAACCACACACAAGTTGACCTGCTGTGAGGAAAAAACGTGTTAGTACATTTCAAACATGAAAAAGGTCATTTTTAAATCAACATGAAAAACCAAACATCCAAAAGTATAAAACACAAAAAAATGCTTACCGAAGAGAGAAAATGTATCGTGCTCAGCAGCCTCCTCCCGCCCTGTGGTGCAACTGATGTCCCTATCTCCAAAAATGTACTCAATAGGACCGTAATGTTGCAACCACACACAAGTTGACTTGCTGTGAGGAAAAAACGTGTTTGTACATTTCAAACATGAAAAAGGTCATTTTTAAATCAACATGAAAAACCAAACATCCAAAAGTATAAAACACAAAAAAATGCTTACCGAAGAGGGAAAATGTATCGTGCTCAGCAGCCTCCTCCCGCCCTGTGGTGCAACTGATATCCCTTTCTCCAAAAATGTACTCAATGGGACCGTAATGTTGCAACCACACACAAGTTGACCTGCTGTGAGGAAAAAACGTGTTAGTGTATTTCAAACATGAAAAAGGTCATTTTTAAATCAACATGCAAAACCAAACATCCAAAAGTATAAAACACAAAAAAATGCTTACCGAAGAGGGAAAATGTATCGTGCTCAGCAGCCTCCTCCCGCCCTGTGGTGCAACTGATGTCCCTTTCTCCAAAAATGTACTCAATGGGACCGTAATGTTGCAACCACATACAAGTTGACCTGCTGTGAAGAAGAAACGTGTTAGTACATTTCAAACATGAAAAAGGTCATTTTTAAATCAACATGAAAAACCGAACATCCAAAAGTATAAAACACAAAAATATGCTTACCGAAGAGGGAAAATGTATCGTGCTCAGCAGCCTCCTCCCGCCCTGTGGTGCAACTGATGTCCCTTTCTCCAAAAATGTACTCAATGGGACCGTAATGTTGCAACCACACACAAGTAGACCTGCTGTGAGGAAAAAACGTGTTAGTACATTTCAAACATGAAAAAGGTCATTTTTAAATCAACATGAAAAACCAAACATCCAAATTTATAAAACACAAAAAAATGCTTACCGAAGAGAGAAAATGTATCGTGCTCAGCAGCCTTCTCCCGCCCTGTGGTGCAACTGATGTCCCTTTCTCCAAAAATGTACTCAATGGGACCGTAATGTTGCAACCACACACAAGTTGACCTGCTGTGAGGAAAAAACGTGTTAGTACATTTCAAACATGAAAAAGGTCATTTTTTAATCAACATGTAAAACCAAACATCCAAAAGTATCAAACACAAAAAAATGCTTACCGAAGAGAGAAAATGCATCGTGCTCAGCAGCCTTCTCCCGCCCTGTGGTGCAACTGATGTCCCTTTCTCCAAAAATGTACTCAATGGGTCCGTAATGTTGCAACCACACACAAGTTGACCTGCTGTGAGGAAAAAACGTGTTAGTACATTTCAAACATGAAAAAGGTCATTTTTAAATCAACATGAAAATTCAAACATCCAAAAGTATAAAACACAAAAAAATGCTTACCGAAGAGAGAAAATGTATCGTGCTCAGCAGCCTCCTCCCGCCCTGTGGTGCAACTGATGTCCCTTTCTCCAAAAATGTACTCAATGGGACCGTAATGTTGCAACCACACACAAGTTGACCTGCTGTGAGGAAAAAACGTGTTAGTACATTTCAAACATGAAAAAGGTCATTTTTAAATCAAAATGAAAAACCAAACATCCAAAAGTATAAAACACAAAAAAATGCTTACCGAAGAGAGAAAATGTATCGTGCTCAGCAGCCTTCTCATGCCCTGTGGTGCAACTGATGTCCCTTTCTCCAAAAATGTACTCAATGGGGCGGTAATGTTGCAACCACACACAAGTTGACCTGCTGTGAGGAAAAAACGTGTTAGTACATTTCAAACATGAAAAAGGTCATTTTTAAATCAACATGAAAAACCAAACATCTAAAAGTATAAAACACAAAAAAATGCTTATCGAAGAGAGAAAATGTATCGTGCTCAGCAGCCTCCTCCCGCCCTGTTGTGCAACTGATGTCCCTTTCTCCAAAAATGTACTCAATGGGACGGTAATGTTGCAACCACACACAAGTTGACCTGCTGTGAGGAAAAAACGTGTTAGTACATTTCAAACATGAAAAAGGTCATTTTAAAATCAACATGAAAAACCAAACATTCAAAAGTATAAAACACAAAAAAATGCTTACCGAAGAGAGAAAATGTATCGTGCTCTGCAGCCTCCTTCCGCCCTGTGGTGCAACTGATGTCCCTTTCTCCAAAAATGTACTCAATGGGACCGTAATGTTGCAACCACACACAAGTTGAACTGCTGTGACGAAAAAACGTGTTAGTACATTTCAAACATGAAAAAGGTCATTTTAAAATCAACATGAAAAACCAAACATCCAAACGAATCAAACACAAAAAAATTCTTACCGAAGAGAGAAAATGTATCATGCTCAGCACCCTCCTCCCGCCCTGTGGTGCAACTGATGTCACTTTCTCCAAAAATGTACTCAATGGGACCGTAATGTTGCAACCACACACAAGTTAACCTGGTGTGAGGAAAAAACGAGTTAGTACATTTCAAACATGAAAAAGGTCATATTAAAATCAACATGAAAAACCAAACATCCAAAAGTATAAAACACAAAAAAATGCTTACTGAAGAGAGAAAATGTATCGTGCTCAGCAGCCTCCTCCCGCCCTGTGGTGCAACTGATGTCCCTTTCTCCAAAAATGTACTCAATGGGACCGTAATGTTGCAACCACACACAAGTTTTCCTGCTGTGAGGATAAAACGTGTTAGTACATTTCAAACATGAAAAAGGTCATTTTTAAATCAACATGAAAAACCAAACATCCAACAGTATAAAACACAAAAAAATGCTTACCGAAGAGTGAAAATGTATCGTGCTCAGCAGCCTCCTCCCGCCCTGTGGTGCAACTGATGTCCCTTTCTCCAAAAATGTACTCAATGGGACCGTAATGTTGCAACCACACACAAGTTGACCTGCTGTGAGGAAAAAACGTGTTAGTGCATTTCAAACATGAAAAAGGTCATTTTAAAATCAACATGAAACACCAAACATCCAAAAGTATAAAACACAAAAAAATGCTTACCAAAGAGTGAAAATGTATCGTGCTCAGCAGCGTCCTTCCGCCCTGTGGTGCAACTGATGTCCCTTTCTCCAAAAATGTACTCAATGGGACCGTAATGTTGCAACCACACACAAATTGACCTGCTGTGAGGAAAAAACGTGTTAGTGCATTTCAAACATGAAAAAGGTCATTTTAAAATCAACATGAAAAACCAAACATCCAAAAGTATAAAACACAAAAAAATGCTTACCGAAGAGAGGAAATGTATCGTGCTCAGCAGCCTCCTCCCGCCCTGTGGTGCAACTGATGTCCCTTTCTCCAAAAATGTACTCAATGGGACCGTAATGTTGCAACCACACACAAGTTGACCTGCTGTGAGGAAAAAACGTGTTAGTACATTTCAAACATGAAAAAGGTCATTTTTAAATCAACATGAAAAATCAAACATCCAAAAGTATAAAACACAAAAAAATGCTTACCGAAGAGAGAAAATGTATCGTGCTCAGCAGCCTCCTCCCGCCCTGTGGTGCAACTGATGTCACTTTCTCCAAAAATGTACTCAATGGGACCGTAATGTTGCAACCACACACAAGTTAACCTGGTGTGAGGAAAAAACGAGTTAGTACATTTCAAACATGAAAAAGGTCATATTAAAATCAACATGAAAAACCAAACATCCAAAAGTATAAAACACAAAAAAATGCTTACTGAAGAGAGAAAATGTATCGTGCTCAGCAGCCTCCTCCCGCCCTGTGGTGCAACTGATGTCCCTTTCTCCAAAAATGTACTCAATGGGACCGTAATGTTGCAACCACACACAAGTTTTCCTGCTGTGAGGATAAAACGTGTTAGTACATTTCAAACATGAAAAAGGTCATTTTTAAATCAACATGAAAAACCAAACATCCAACAGTATAAAACACAAAAAAATGCTTACCGAAGAGTGAAAATGTATCGTGCTCAGCAGCCTCCTCCCGCCCTGTGGTGCAACTGATGTCCCTTTCTCCAAAAATGTACTCAATGGGACCGTAATGTTGCAACCACACACAAGTTGACCTGCTGTGAGGAAAAAACGTGTTAGTGCATTTCAAACATGAAAAAGGTCATTTTAAAATCAACATGAAACACCAAACATCCAAAAGTATAAAACACAAAAAAATGCTTACCAAAGAGTGAAAATGTATCGTGCTCAGCAGCGTCCTTCCGCCCTGTGGTGCAACTGATGTCCCTTTCTCCAAAAATGTACTCAATGGGACCGTAATGTTGCAACCACACACAAATTGACCTGCTGTGAGGAAAAAACGTGTTAGTGCATTTCAAACATGAAAAAGGTCATTTTAAAATCAACATGAAAAACCAAACATCCAAAAGTATAAAACACAAAAAAATGCTTACCGAAGAGAGGAAATGTATCGTGCTCAGCAGCCTCCTCCCGCCCTGTGGTGCAACTGATGTCCCTTTCTCCAAAAATGTACTCAATGGGACCGTAATGTTGCAACCACACACAAGTTGACCTGCTGTGAGGAAAAAACGTGTTAGTACATTTCAAACATGAAAAAGGTCATTTTTAAATCAACATGAAAAATCAAACATCCAAAAGTATAAAACACAAAAAAATGCTTACCGAAGAGAGAAAATGTATCGTGCTCAGCAGCCTCCTCCCGCCCTGTGGTGCAACTGATGTCCCTTTCTCCAAAAATGTACTCAATGGGACCGTAATGTTGCAACCACACACAAGTTGACGTGCTGTGAGGAAAAAACGTGTTAGTACATTTCAAACATGAAAAAGGTCATTTTTAAATCAACATGAAAACCAAACATCAAAAAGTATAAAACACAAAAAAATGCTTACCGAAGAGAGAAAATGTATCGTGCTCAGCAGCCTCCTTCCGCCCTGTGGTGCAACTGATGTCCCTTTCTCCCAAAATGTACTCAATGGGACCGTAATGTTGCAACCACACACAAGTTGACCTGCTGTGAGGAAAAAACGTGTTAGTACATTTCAAACATGAAAAAGGTCATTTTTAAATCAACATGAAAAACCAAACATCCAAAAGTATAAAACACAAAAAAATGCTTACCGAAGAGAGAAAATGTATCGTGCTCAGCAGCCTCCTCCCGCCCTGTGGAGCAACTGATGTCCCTTTCTCCAAAAATGTACTCAATGGGACCGTAATGTTGCAACCACACACAAGTTGACCTGCTGTGAGGAAAAAACGTGTTAGTACATTTCAAACATGAAAAAGGTAATTTTTAAATCAACATGAAAAACCAAACATCCAAAAGTATAAAACACAAAAAAATGCTTACCGAAGAGAGAAAATGTATCGTGCTCAGCAGCCTCCTCCCGCCCTGTGGTGCAACTGATGTCCCTTTCTCCAAAAATGTACTCAATGGGACCGTAATGTTGCAACCACACACAAGTTGACCTGCTGTGAGGAAAAAATGTGTTAGTACATTTCAAACATGAAAAAGGTCATTTTTAAATCAACATGAAAAACCAAACATCCAAAAGTATAAAACACAAAAAAATGCTTACCGAAGAGAGGAAATGTATCGTGCTCAGCAGCCTCCTCCCGCCCTGTGGTGCAACTGATGTCCCTTTCTCCAAAAATGTACTCAATGGGACCGTAATGTTGCAACCACACACAAGTTGACCTGCTGTGAGGAAAAAACGTGTTAGTACATTTCAAACATGAAAAAGGTCATTTTTAAATCAACATGAAAAACCAAACATCCAAAAGTATAAAACACAAAAAAATGCTTACCGAAGAGAGAAAATGTATCGTGCTCAGCAGCCTCCTCCCGCCCTGTGTGCAACTGATGTCCCTTTCTCCAAAAATGTACTCAATGGGACCGTAATGTTGCAACCACACACAAGTTGACCTGCTGTGAGGAAAAAACGTGTTAGTACATTTCAAACATGAAAAAGGTCATTTTTAAATCAACATGAAAAACCAAACATCCAAAAGTATAAAACACAAAAAAATGCTTACCGAAGAGAGAAAATGTATCGTGCTCAGCAGCCTCCTCCCGCCCTGTAGAGCAACTGATGTCCCTTTCTCCAAAAATGTACTCAATGGGACCGTAATGTTGCAACCACACACAAGTTGACCTGCTGTGAGGAAAAAACGTGTTAGTACATTTCAAACATGAAAAAGGTCATTTTTAAATCAACATGAAAAACCAAACATCCAAAAGTATAAAACACAAAAAAATGCTTACCGAAGAGAGAAAATGTATCGTGCTCAGCAGCCTCCTCCCGCGCTGTGGTGCAACTGATGTCCCTTTCTCCAAAAATGTACTCAATGGGACCGTAATGTTGAAACCACACACAAGTTGACCTGCTGTGAGGAAAAAATGTGTTAGTACATTTCAAACATGAAAAAGGTCATTTTTAAATCAACATGAAAAACCAAACATCCAAAAGTATAAAACACAAAAAAATGCTTACCGAAGAGAGGAAATGTATCGTGCTCAGCAGCCTCCTCCCGCCCTGTGGTGCAACTGATGTCCCTTTCTCCAAAAATGTACTCAATGGGACCGTAATGTTGCAACCACACACAAGTTGACCTGCTGTGAGGAAAAAACGTGTTAGTACATTTCAAACATGAAAAAGGTCATTTTTAAATCAACATGAAAAACCAAACATCCATAAGTATAAAACACAAAAAAATGCTTACCGAAGAGAGAAAATGTATCGTGCTCAGCAGCCTCCTCCCGCCCTGTGGTGCAACTGATGTCCCTTTCTCCAAAAATGTACTCAATGGGACCGTAATGTTGCAACCACACACAAGTTGACCTGCTGTGAGGAAAAAATGTGTTAGTACATTTCAAACATGAAAAAGGTCATTTTTAAATCAACATGAAAAACCAAACATCCAAAAGTATAAAACACAAAAAAATGCTTACCGAAGAGAGAAAATGTATCGTGCTCAGCAGCCTCCTCCCACGCTGTGGTGCAACTGATGTCCCTTTCTCCAAAAATGTACTCAATGGGACCGTAATGTTGCAACCACACACAAGTTGACCTGCTGTGAGGAAAAAACGTGTTAGTACATTTCAAACATGAAAAAGGTCATTTTTAAATCAACATGAAAAACCAAACATCCAAAAGTATAAAACACAAAAAAATGCTTACCGAAGAGAGAAAATGTATCGTGCTCAGCAGCCTGCTCCCGCCCTGTGGTGCAACTGATGTCCCTTTCTCCAAAAATGTACTCATTGGGACCGTAATGTTGCAACCACACACAAGTTGACCTGCTGTGAGGAAAAAACGTGTTAGTACATTTCAAACATGAAAAAGGTCATTTTTAAATCAACATGAAAAACCAAACATCCAAAAGTATAAAACACAAAAAAATGCTTACCGAAGAGAGAAAATGTATCGTGCTCAGCAGCCTCCTCCCGCCCTGTGGAGCAACTGATGTCCCTTTCTCCAAAAATGTACTCAATGGGACCGTAATGTTGCAACCACACACAAGTTGACCTGCTGTGAGGAAAAAACGTGTTAGTACATTTCAAACATGAAAAAGGTAATTTTTAAATCAACATGAAAAACCAAACATCCAAAAGTATAAAACACAAAAAAATGCTTACCGAAGAGAGAAAATGTATCGTGCTCAGCAGCCTCCTCCCGCCCTGTGGTGCAACTGATCTCCCTTTCTCCAAAAATGTACTCAATGGGACCGTAATGTTGCAACCACACACAAGTTGACCTGCTGTGAGGAAAAAACGTGTTAGTACATTTCAAACATGAAAAAGGTCATTTTTAAATCAACATGAAAAACCAAACATCCAAAAGTATAAAACACAAAAAAATGCTTACCGAAGAGAGAAAATGTATCGTGCTCAGCATCCTCCTCCCGCCCTGTGGTGCAACTGATGTCCCTTTCTCCAAAAATGTACTCAATGGGACCGTAATGTTGCAACCACACACAAGTTGACCTGCTGTGAGGAAAAAACGTGTTAGCACATTTCAAACATGAAAAAGGTCATTTTAAAATCAACATGAAAAACCAAACATCCAAAAGTATAAAACACAAAAAAATGCTTACCGAAGAGAGAAAATGTATCGTGCTCAGCAGCCTCCTCCCGCCCTGTGGTGCAACTGATGTCCCTTTCTCCAAAAATGTACTCAATGGGACCGTAATGTTGCAACCACACACAAGTTGACCTGCTATGAGGAAAAAATGTGTTAGTACATTTCAAACATGAAAAAGGTCATTTTTAAATCAACATGAAAAACCAAACATCCAAAAGTATAAAACACAAAAAAATGCTTACCGAAGAGAGAAAATGTATCGTGCTCAGCAGCCTCCTCCCGCGCTGTGGTGCAACTGATGTCCCTTTCTCCAAAAATGTACTCAATGGGACCGTAATGTTGCAACCACACACAAGTTGACCTGCTGTGAGGAAAAAATGTGTTAGTACATTTCAAACATGAAAAAGGTCATTTTTAAATCAACATGAAAAACCAAACATCCAAAAGTATAAAACACAAAAAAATGCTTACCGAAGAGAGGAAATGTATCGTGCTCAGCAGCCTCCTCCCGCCCTGTGGTGCAACTGATGTCCCTTTCTCCAAAAATGTACTCAATGGGACCGTAATGTTGCAACCACACACAAGTTGACCTGCTGTGAGGAAAAAACGTGTTAGTACATTTCAAACATGAAAAAGGTCATTTTTAAATCAACATGAAAAACCAAACATCCATAAGTATAAAACACAAAAAAATGCTTACCGAAGAGAGAAAATGTATCGTGCTCAGCAGCCTCCTCCCGCCCTGTGGTGCAACTGATGTCCCTTTCTCCAAAAATGTACTCAATGGGACCGTAATGTTGCAACCACACACAAGTTGACCTGCTGTGAGGAAAAAATGTTTTAGTACATTTCAAACATGAAAAAGGTCATTTTTAAATCAACATGAAAAACCAAACATCCAAAAGTATAAAACACAAAAAAATGCTTACCGAAGAGAGAAAATGTATCGTGCTCAGCATCCTCCTCCCGCCCTGTGGTGCAACTGATGTCCCTTTCTCCAAAAATGTACTCAATGGGACCGTAATGTTGCAACCACACACAAGTTGACCTGCTGTGAGGAAAAAACGTGTTAGCACATTTCAAACATGAAAAAGGTCATTTTAAAATCAACATGAAAAACCAAACATCCAAAAGTATAAAACACAAAAAAATGCTTACCGAAGAGAGAAAATGTATCGTGCTCAGCAGCCTCCTCCCGCCCTGTGGTGCAACTGATGTCCCTTTCTCCAAAAATGTACTCAATGGGACCGTAATGTTGCAACCACACACAAGTTGACCTGCAGTGAGGAAAAAACGTGTTAGCACATTTCAAACATGAAAAAGGTCATTTTAAAATCAACATGAAAAACCAAACATCCAAAAGTGTAAAACACAAAAAAATGCTTACCGAAGAGAGAAAATGTATCGTGCTCAGCAGCCTCCTCCCGCCCTGTGGTGCAACTGATGTCCCTTTCTCCAAAAATGTACTCAATGGGACCGTAATGTTGCAACGACACACAAGTTGACCTGCTGTGAGGAAAAAACGTGTTAGTACATTTCAAACATGAAAAAGGTCATTTTTAAATCAACATGAAAAACCAAACATCCAAAAGTATAAAACACAAAAAAATGCTTACCGAAGAGAGAAAATGTATCGTGCTCAGCAGCCTCCTCCCGCCCTGTGGTGCAACTGATCTCCCTTTCTCCAAAAATGTACTCAATGGGACCGTAATGTTGCAACCACACACAAGTTGACCTGCTGTGAGGAAAAAACGTGTTAGTACATTTCAAACATGAAAAAGGTCATTTTAAAATCAACATGAAAAACCAAACATCCAAAAGTATAAAACACAAAAAAATGCTTACCGAAGAGAGAAAATGTATCGTGCTCAGCAGCCTCGTCCCGCCCTGTGGTGCAACTGGTGTCCCTTTCTCCAAAAATGTACTCAATGGGACCGTAATGTTGCAACCACACACAAGTTGACCTGCTGTGAGGAAAAAACGTGTTAGTACATTTCAAACATGAAAAAGGTCATTTTTAAATCAACATGAAAAACCAAACATCCAAAAGTATAAAACACAAAAAAATGCTTACCGAAGAGAGAAAATGTATCGTGCTCAGCAGCCTCCTCCTGCCCTGTGGTGCAACTGATGTCCCTTTCTCCAAAAATGTACTCAATGGGACCGTAATGATGCAACCACACACAAGTTGACCTGCTGTGAGGAAAAAACGTGTTAGTACATTTCAAACATGAAAAAGGTCATTTTTAAATCAACATGAAAAACCAAACATCCAAAAGTATAAAACACAAAAAAATGCTTACCGAAGAGAGAAAATGTATCGTGCTCAGCAGCCTCCTTCCGCCCTGTGGTGCAACTGATGTCCCTTTCTCCAAAAATGTACTCAATGGGACCGTAATGTTGCAACCACACACAAGTTGACCTGCTGTGAGGAAAAAACGTGTTAGTACATTTCAAACATGAAAAAGGTCATTTTTAAATCAACATGAAAAACCAAACATCCAAAAGTATAAAACACAAAAAAATGCTTACCGAAGAGAGAAAATGTATCGTGCTCAGCAGGCTGCTCCCGCCCTGTGGTGCAACTGATGTCCCTTTCTCCAAATGTGTACTCAAAGGGACCGTAATGTTGCAACCACACACAAGTTGACCTGCTGTGAGGAAAAAACGTGTTAGTACATTTCAAACATGAAAAAGGTCATTTAAAAATCAACATGAAAAACCAAACATTCAAAAGTATAAAACACAAAAAAATGCTTACCGAAGAGAGAAAATGTATCGTGCTCAGCAGCCTCCTCCCGCCCTGTGGTGCAACTGATGTCCCTTTCTCCAAAAATGTACTCAATGGGACCGTAATGTTGCAACCACACACAAGTTGACCTGCTGTGAGGAAAAAACGTGTTAGTACATTTCAAACATGAAAAAGGTCATTTTTAAATCAACATGAAAAACCAAACATCCAAAAGTATAAAACACAAAAAAATGCTTACCGAAGAGAGAAAATGTATCGTGCTCAGCAGCCTCCTCCCGCTCTGTGGTGCAACTGATGTCCCTTTCTCCAAAAATGTACTCAATCGGACCGTAATGTTGCAACCACACACAAGTTGACCTGCTGTGAGGAAAAAACGTGTTAGTACATTTCAAACATGAAAAAGGTCATTTTTAAATCAACATGAAAAACCAAACATCCAACAGTATAAAACACAAAAAAATGCTTACCGAAGAGAGAAAATGTATCGAGCTCAGCAGCCTCCTCCCGCCCTGTGGTGCAACTGATCTCCCTTTCTCCAAAAATGTACTCAATGGGACCGTAATGTTGCAACCACACACAAGTTGACCTGCTGTGAGGAAAAAACGTGTTAGTACATTTCAAACATGAAAAAGGTCATTTTTAAATCAACATGAAAAACCAAACGTCCAAAAGTATAAAACACAAAAAAATGCTTACCGAAGAGAGAAAATGTATCGTGCTCAGCAGCCTGCTCCCGCCCTGTGGTGCAACTGATGTCCCTTTCTCCAAAAATGTACTCAATGGGACCGTAATGTTGCAACCACACACAAGTTGACCTGCTGTGAGGAAATAACGTGTTAGTACATTTTGAACATGAAAAAGGTCATTTTAAAATCAACATGAAAAACCAAACATCCAAAAGTATAAAACACAAAAAAATGCTTACCGAAGAAAGAAAATGTATCGTGCTCAGTAGCCTGCTCCCGCCCTGTGGTGCAACTGATGTCCCTTTCTCCAAAAATGTACTCAATGGGACCGTAATGTTGCAACCACACACAAGTTGACCTGCTGTGAGGAAATAACGTGTTAGTACATTTCAAACATGAAAAAGGTCATTTTAAAATCAACATGAAAAACCAAACATCCAACCGTATAAAACACAAAAAAATGCTTACCGAAGAGAGAAAATGTATCGTGCTCAGCAGCCTCCTCCCGCCCTGTGGTGCAACTGATCTCCCTTTCTCCAAAAATGTACTCAATGGGACCGTAATGTTGCAACCACACACAAGTTGACCTGCTGTGAGGAAAAAACGTGTTAGTACATTTCAAACATGAAAAAGGTCATTCTTAAATCAACATGAAAAACCAAACATCCAACAGTATAAAACACAAAAAAATGCTTACCGAAGAGTGAAAATGTATCGTGCTCAGCAGCCTCCTCCCGCCCTGTGGTGCAACTGATGTCCCTTACTCCAAAAATGTACTCAATGGGACCGTAATGTTGCAACCACACACAAGTTGACCTGCTGTGAGGAAAAAACGTGTTAGTACATTTCAAACATGAAAAAGGTCATTTTTAAATCAACATGAAAAACCAAACATCCAAAAGTATAAAACACAAAAAAATGCTTACCGAAGAGAGAAAATGTATCGTGCTCAGCAGCCTGCTCCCGCCCTGTGGTGCAACTGATGTCCCTTTCTCCAAAAATGTACTCAATGGGACCGTAATGTTGCAACCACACACAAGTTGACCTGCTGTGAGGAAAAAACGTGTTAGTACATTTCAAACATGAAAAAGGTCATTTTAAAATCAACATGAAAAACCAAACACCCAAAAGTATAAAACACAAAAAAATGCTTACCGAAGAGAGAAAATGTATCGTGCTCAGCAGCCTCCTCCCGCCCTGTGGTGCAACTGATGTCCCTTTCTCCAAAAATGTACTCAATGGGACCGTAATGTTGCAACCACACACAAGTTGACCTGCTGTGAGGAAATAACGTGTTAGTACATTTCAAACATGAAAAAGGTCATTTTTAAATCAACATGAAAAACCAAACATCCAACCGTATAAAACACAAAAAAATGCTTACCGAAGAGAGAAAATGTATCGTGCTCAGCAGCGTGCTCCCGCCCTGTGGTGCAACTGATGTCCCTTTCTCCAAAAATGTACTCAATGGGACCGTAATGTTGCAACCACACACAAGTTGACCTGCTGTGAGGAAAAAACGTGTTAGTACATTTCAAACATGAAAAAGGTCATTTTTAAATCAACATGAAAAACCAAACATCCAAAAGTATAAAACACAAAAAAATGCTTACCGAAGAGAGAAAATGTATCGTGCTCAGCAGCCTCCTCCCGCAATGTGGTGCAACTGATGTCCCTTTCTCCAAAAATGTACTCAATGGGACCATAATGTTGCAACCACACACAAGTTGACCTGCTGTGAGGAAAAAACGTGTTAGTACATTTCAAACATGAAAAAGGTCATTTTTAAATCAACATGAAAAACCAAACATCCAAAAGTATAAAACACAAAAAAATCCTTACCGAAGAGAGAAAATGTATCGTGCTCAGCAGCCTGCTCCCGCCCTGTGGTGCCACTGATGTCCCTTTCTCCAAAAATGTACTCAATGGGACCGTAATGTTGCAACCACACACAAGTTGACCTGCTGTGAGGAAAAAACGTGTTAGAACATTTCAAACATGAAAAAGGTCATTTTTAAATCAACATGAAAAACCAAACATCCAAAAGTATAAAACACAAAAAAATGCTTACCGAAGAGGGAAAATGTATCGTGCTCAGCAGCCGGCTCCTGCCCTGTGGTGCAACTGATGTCCCTTTCTCCAAAAATGTACTCAATGGGACCGTAATGTTGCAACCACACACAAGTTGACCTGCTGTGAGGAAAAAACGTGTTAGTGCATTTCAAACATGAAAAAGGTCATTTTTAAATCAACATGAAAAACCGAACATCCAAAAGTATAAAACACAAAAAAATGCTTACCGAAGAGTGAAAATGTATCGTGCTCAGCAGGCTCCTCCCGCCCTGTGGTGCAACTGATTTCCCTTTCTCCAAAAATGTACTCAATGGGACCGTAATGTTGCAACCACACACAAGTTGACCTGCTGTGAGGGAAAAACGTGTTAGTACATTCAAACATGAAAAAGGTCATTTTTAAATCAACATGAAAAACCAAACATCCAAAAGTATAAAACACAAAAAAATGCTTACCGAAGAGTGAAAATGTATCGTGGTCAGCAGCCTGCTCCCGCCCTGTGGTGCAACTGATGTCCCTTTCTCCAAAAATGTACTCAATGGGACCGTAATGTTGCAACCACACACAAGTTGACCTGCTGTGAGGAAAAAACGTGTTAGCACATTTCAAACATGAAAAAGGTCATTTTAAAATCAACATGAAAAACCAAACATCCAAAAGTATAAAACAAAAAAAAATGCTTACCGAAGAGAGAAAATGTATCGTGCTCAGCAGCCTCCTCCCGCCCTGTGGTGCAACTGATGTCCCTTTCTCCAAAAATGTACTCAATGGAACCGTAATGTTGCAACCACACACAAGTTGACCTGCTGTGAGGAAAAAACGTGTTAGTACATTTCAAACATGAAAAAGGTCATTTTTAAATCAACATGAAAAACCAAACATCCAACAGTATAAAACACAAAAAAATGCTTACCGAAGCGAGAAAATGTATCGTGCTCAGCAGCCTCCTCCCGCCCTGTGGTGCAACTGATCTCCCTTTCTCCAAAAATGTACTCAATGGGACCGTAATGTTGCAACCACACACAAGTTGACCTGCTGTGAGGAAAAAACGTGTTAGTACATTTCAAACATGAAAAAGGTCATTTTTAAATCAACATGAAAAACCAAACATCCAAAAGTATAAAACACAAAAAAATGCTTACCGAAGAGAGAAAATGTATCGTGCTCAGCAGCCTGCTCCCGCCCTGTGGTGCAACTGATGTCCCTTTCTCCAAAAATGTACTCAATGGGACCGTAATGTTGCAACCACACACAAGTTGACCTGCTGTGAGGAAATAACGTGTTAGTACATTTCGAACATGAAAAAGGTCATTTTAAAATCAACATGAAAAACCAAACATCCAAATTTATAAAACACAAAAAAATGCTTACCGAAGAGAGAAAATGTATCGTGCTCAGCAGCCTCCTCCCGCCCTGTGGTGCAACTGATGTCCCTTTCTCCAAAAATGTACTCAATGGGACCGTAATGTTGCAACCACACACAAGTTGACCTGCTGTGAGGAAAAAACGTGTTAGTACATTTCAAACATGAAAAAGGTCATTTTAAAATCAACATGAAAAACCAAACACCCAAAAGTATAAAACACAAAAAAATGCTTACCGAAGAGAGAAAATGTATCGTGCTCAGCAGCCTCCTCCCGCCCTGTGGTGCAACTGATGTCCCTTTCTCCAAAAATGTACTCAATGGGACCGTAATGTTGCAACCACACACAAGTTGACCTGCTGTGAGGAAATAACGTGTTAGTACATTTCAAACATGAAAAAGGTCATTTTTAAATCAACATGAAAAACCAAACATCCAACCGTATAAAACACAAAAAAATGCTTACCGAAGAGAGAAAATGTATCGTGCTCAGCAGCCTGCTCCCGCCCTGTGGTGCAACTGATGTCCCTTTCTCCAAAAATGTACTCAATGGGACCGTAATGTTGCAACCACACACAAGTTGACCTGCTGTGAGGAAAAAACGTGTTAGTACATTTCAAACATGAAAAAGGTCATTTTTAAATCAACATGAAAAACCAAACATCCAAAAGTATAAAACACAAAAAAATGCTTACCGAAGAGGGAAAATGTATCGTGCTCAGCAGCCGGCTCCTGCCCTGTGGTGCAACTGATGTCCCTTTCTCCAAAAATGTACTCAATGGGACCGTAATGTTGCAACCACACACAAGTTGACCTGCTGTGAGGAAAAAACGTGTTAGTGCATTTCAAACATGAAAAAGGTCATTTTTAAATCAACATGAAAAACCGAACATCCAAAAGTATAAAACACAAAAAAATGCTTACCGAAGAGTGAAAATGTATCGTGCTCAGCAGGCTCCTCCCGCCCTGTGGTGCAACTGATTTCCCTTTCTCCAAAAATGTACTCAATGGGACCGTAATGTTGCAACCACACACAAGTTGACCTGCTGTGAGGGAAAAACGTGTTAGTACATTCAAACATGAAAAAGGTCATTTTTAAATCAACATGAAAAACCAAACATCCAAAAGTATAAAACACAAAAAAATGCTTACCGAAGAGTGAAAATGTATCGTGGTCAGCAGCCTGCTCCCGCCCTGTGGTGCAACTGATGTCCCTTTCTCCAAAAATGTACTCAATGGGACCGTAATGTTGCAACCACACACAAGTTGACCTGCTGTGAGGAAAAAACGTGTTAGCACATTTCAAACATGAAAAAGGTCATTTTAAAATCAACATGAAAAACCAAACATCCAAAAGTATAAAACAAAAAAAAATGCTTACCGAAGAGAGAAAATGTATCGTGCTCAGCAGCCTCCTCCCGCCCTGTGGTGCAACTGATGTCCCTTTCTCCAAAAATGTACTCAATGGGACCGTAATGTTGCAACCACACACAAGTTGACCTGCTGTGAGGAAAAAACGTGTTAGTACATTTCAAACATGAAAAAGGTCATTTTTAAATCAACATGAAAAACCAAACATCCAACAGTATAAAACACAAAAAAATGCTTACCGAAGCGAGAAAATGTATCGTGCTCAGCAGCCTCCTCCCGCCCTGTGGTGCAACTGATCTCCCTTTCTCCAAAAATGTACTCAATGGGACCGTAATGTTGCAACCACACACAAGTTGACCTGCTGTGAGGAAAAAACGTGTTAGTACATTTCAAACATGAAAAAGGTCATTTTTAAATCAACATGAAAAACCAAACATCCAAAAGTATAAAACACAAAAAAATGCTTACCGAAGAGAGAAAATGTGTCGTGCTCAGCAGCCTGCTCCCGCCCTGTGGTGCAACTGATGTCCCTTTCTCCAAAAATGTACTCAATGGGACCGTAATGTTGCAACCACACACAAGTTGACCTGCTGTGAGGAAATAACGTGTTAGTACATTTCGAACATGAAAAAGGTCATTTTAAAATCAACATGAAATACCAAACATCCAAATTTATAAAACACAAAAAAATGCTTACCGAAGAGAGAAAATGTATCGTGCTCAGCAGCCTCCTCCCGCCCTGTGGTGCAACTGATGTCCCTTTCTCCAAAAATGTACTCAATGGGACCGTAATGTTGCAACCACACACAAGTTGACCTGCTGTGAGGAAATAACGTGTTAGTACATTTCAAACATGAAAAAGGTCATTTTAAAATCAACATGAAAAACCAAACATCCAACCGTATAAAACACAAAAAAATGCTTACCGAAGAGAGAAAATGTATCGTGCTCAGCAGCCTGCTCCCGCCCTGTGGTGCAACTGATGTCCCTTTCTCCAAAAATGTACTCAATGGGACCGTAATGTTGCAACCACACACAAGTTGACCTGCTGTGAGGAAATAACGTGTTAGTACATTTCAAACATGAAAAAGGTCATTTTAAAATCAACATGAAAAACCAAACATCCAACAGTATAAAACACAAAAAAATGCTTACCGAAGAGAGAAAATGTATCGTGCTCAGCAGCCTCCTCCCGCCCTGTGGTGCAACTGATCTCCCTTTCTCCAAAAATGTACTCAATGGGACCGTAATGTTGCAACCACACACAAGTTGACCTGCTGTGAGGAAAAAACGTGTTAGTACATTTCAAACATGAAAAAGGTCATTCTTAAATCAACATGAAAAACCAAACATCCAACAGTATAAAACACAAAAAAATGCTTACCGAAGAGTGAAAATGTATCGTGCTCAGCAGCCTCCTCCCGCCCTGTGGTGCAACTGATGTCCCTTACTCCAAAAATGTACTCAATGGGACCGTAATGTTGCAACCACACACAAGTTGACCTGCTGTGAGGAAAAAACGTGTTAGTACATTTCAAACATGAAAAAGGTCATTTTTAAATCAACATGAAAAACCAAACATCCAAAAGTATAAAACACAAAAAAATGCTTACCGAAGAGAGAAAATGTATAGTGCTCAGCAGCCTGCTCCCGCCCTGTGGTGCAACTGATGTCCCTTTCTCCAAAAATGTACTCAATGGGACCGTAATGTTGCAACCACACACAAGTTGACCTGCTGTGAGGAAAAAACGTGTTAGTACATTTCAAACATGAAAAAGGTCATTTTAAAATCAACATGAAAAACCAAACACCCAAAAGTATAAAACACAAAATAATGCTTACCGAAGAGAGAAAATGTATCGTGCTCAGCAGCCTCCTCCCGCCCTGTGGTGCAACTGATGTCCCTTTCTCCAAAAATGTACTCAATGGGACCGTAATGTTGCAACCACATACAAGTTGACCTGCTGTGAGGAAATAACGTGTTAGTACATTTCAAATATGAAAAAGGTCATTTTTAAATCAACATGAAAAACCAAACATCCAACCGTATAAAACACAAAAAAATGCTTACCGAAGACAGAAAATGTATCGTGCTCAGCAGCCTGCTCCCGCCCTGTGGTGCAACTGATGTCCCTTTCTCCAAAAATGTACTCAATGGGACCGTAATGTTGCAACCACACACAAGTTGACCTGCTGTGAGGAAAAAACGTGTTAGTACATTTCAAACATGAAAAAGGTCATTTTTAAATCAACATGAAAAACCAAACATCCAAAAGTATAAAACACAAAAAAATGCTTACCGAAGAGAGAAAATGTATCGTGCTCAGCAGCCTCCTCCCGCCCTGTGGTGCAACTGATGTCCCTTTCTCCAAAAATGTACTCAATGGGACCATAATGTTGCAACCACACACAAGTTGACCTGCTGTGAGGAAAAAACGTGTTGGTACATTTCAAACATGAAAAAGGTCATTTTTAAATCAACATGAAAAACCAAACATCCAAAAGTATAAAACACAAAAAAATCCTTACCGAAGAGAGAAAATGTATCGTGCTCAGCAACCTGCTCCCGCCCTGTGGTGCCACTGATGTCCCTTTCTCCAAAAATGTACTCAATGGGACCGTAATGTTGCAACCACACACAAGTTGACCTGCTGTGAGGAAAAAACGTGTTAGAACATTTCAAACATGAAAAAGGTCATTTTTAAATCAACATGAAAAACCAAACATCCAAAAGTATAAAACACAAAAAAATGCTTACCGAAGAGAGAAAATGTATCGTGCTCAGCAGCCGGCTCCCGCCCTGTGGTGCAACTGATGTCCCTTTCTCCAAAAATGTACTCAATGGGACCGTAATGTTGCAACCACACACAAGTTGACCTGCTGTGAGGAAAAAACGTGTTAGTACATTTCAAACATGAAAAAGGTCATTTTTAAATCAACATGTAAAACCAAACATCCAACAGTATAAAACACAAAAAAATGCTTACCGAAGAGTGAAAATGTATCGTGCTCAGCAGCCTCCTCCCGCCCTGTGGTGCAACTGATGTCCCTTTCTCCAAAAATGTACTCAATGGGACCGTAATGTTGCAACCACAAACAAGTTGACCTGCTGTGAGGAAAAAACGTGTTAGTACATTTCAAACATGAAAAAGGTCATTTTTAAATCAACATGAAAAACCAAACATCCAAAAGTATAAAACACAAAAAAATGCTTACCGAAGAGAGAAAATGTATCGTGCTCAGCAGCCTGCTCCCGCCCTGTGGTGCAACTGATGTCCCTTTCTCCAAAAATGTACTCAATGGGACCGTAATGTTGCAACCACACACAAGTTGACCTGCTGTGAGGAAAAAACGTGTTAGTGCATTTCAAACATGAAAAAGGTCATTTTTAAATCAACATGAAAAACCGAACATCCAAAAGTATAAAACACAAAAAAATGCTTACCGAAGGGAGAAAATGTATCATGCTCAGCACCCTCCTCCCGCCCTGTGGTGCAACTGATGTCCCTTTCTCCAAAAATGTACTCAATGGGACCGTAATGTTGCAACCACACACAAGTTGACCTGCTGTGAGGGAAAAACGTGTTAGTACATTCAAACATGAAAAAGGTCATTTTTAAATCAACATGAAAAACAAAACATCCAAAAGTATAAAACACAAAAAAATGCTTACCGAAGAGTGAAAATGTATCGTGCTCAGCAGCCTGCTCCCGCCCTGTGGTGCAACTGATGTCCCTTTCTCCAAAAATGTACTCAATGGGACCGTAATGTTGCAACCACACACAAGTTGACCTGCTGTGAGGAAATAACGTGTTAGTACATTTCAAACATGAAAAAGGTCATTTTAAAATCAACATGAAAAACCAAACATCCAACCGTATAAAACACAAAAAAATGCTTACCGAAGAGAGAAAATGTATCGTGCTCAGCAGCCTGCTCCCGCCCTGTGATGCAACTGATGTCCCTTTCTCCAAAAATGTACTCAATGGGACCGTAATGTTGCAACCACACACAAGTTGACCTGCTGTGAGGAAATAACGTGTTAGTACATTTCAAACATGAAAAAGGTCATTTTAAAATCAACATGAAAAACCAAACATCCAACAGTATAAAACACAAAAAAATGCTTACCGAAGAGAGAAAATGTATCGTGCTCAGCAGCCTCCTCCCGCCCTGTGGTGCAACTGATCTCCCTTTCTCCAAAAATGTACTCAATGGGACCGTAATGTTGCAACCACACACAAGTTGACCTGCTGTGAGGAAAAAACGTGTTAGTACATTTCAAACATGAAAAAGGTCATTCTTAAATCAACATGAAAAACCAAACATCCAACCGTATAAAACACAAAAAAATGCTTACCGAAGAGTGAAAATGTATCGTGTTCAGCAGCCTCCTCCCGCCCTGTGGTGCAACTGATGTCCCTTACTACAAAAATGTACTCAATGGGACCGTAATGTTGCAACCACACACAAGTTGACCTGCTGTGAGGAAAAAACGTGTTAGTACATTTCAAACATGAAAAAGGTCATTTTTAAATCAACATGAAAAACCAAACATCCAAAAGTATAAAACACAAAAAAATGCTTACCGAAGAGAGAAAATGTATCGTGCTCAGCAGCCTGCTCCCGCCCTGTGGTGCAACTGATGTCCCTTTCTCCAAAAATGTACTCAATGGGACCGTAATGTTCAAACCACACACAAGTTGACCTGCTGTGAGGAAAAAACGTGTTAGTACATTTCAAACATGAAAAAGGTCATTTTAAAATCAACATGAAAAACCAAACACCCAAAAGTATAAAACACAAAATAATGCTTACCGAAGAGAGAAAATGTATCGTGCTCAGCAGCCTCCTCCCGCCCTGTGGTGCAACTGATGTCCCTTTCTCCAAAAATGTACTCAATGGGACCGTAATGTTGCAACCACATACAAGTTGACCTGCTGTGAGGAAATAACGTGTTACTACATTTCAAATATGAAAAAGGTCATTTTTAAATCAACATGAAAAACCAAACATCCAACCGTATAAAACACAAAAAAATGCTTACCGAAGAGAGAAAATGTATCGTGCTCAGCAGCCTGCTCCCGCCCTGTGGTGCAACTGATGTCCCTTTCTCCAAAAATGTACTCAATGGGACCGTAATGTTGCAACCACACACAAGTTGACCTGCTGTGAGGAAAAAACGTGTTAGTACATTTCAAACATGAAAAAGGTCATTTTTAAATCAACATGAAAAACCAAACATCCAAAAGTATAAAACACAAAAAAATGCTTACCGAAGAGAGAAAATGTATCGTGCTCAGCAGCCTCCTCCCGCCCTGTGGTGCAACTGATGTCCCTTTCTCCAAAAATGTACTCAATGGGACCATAATGTTGCAACCACACACAAGTTGACCTGCTGTGAGGAAAAAACGTGTTAGTACATTTCAAACATGAAAAAGGTCATTTTTAAATCAACATGAAAAACCAAACATCCAAAAGTATAAAACACAAAAAAATCCTTACCGAAGAGAGAAAATGTATCGTGCTCAGCAGCCTGCTCCCGCCCTGTGGTGCCACTGATGTCCCTTTCTCCAAAAATGTACTCAATGGGACCGTAATGTTGCAACCACACACAAGTTGACCTGCTGTGAGGAAAAAACGTGTTAGAACATTTCAAACATGAAAAAGGTCATTTTTAAATCAACATGAAAAACCAAACATCCAAAAGTATAAAACACAAAAAAATGCTTACCGAAGAGAGAAAATGTATCGTGCTCAGCAGCCGGCTCCCGCCCTGTGGTGCAACTGATGTCCCTTTCTCCAAAAATGTACTCAATGGGACCGTAATGTTGCAACCACACACAAGTTGACCTGCTGTGAGGAAAAAACGTGTTAGTACATTTCAAACATGAAAAAAGTCATTTTTAAATCAACATGTAAAACCAAACATCCAACAGTATAAAACACAAAAAAATGCTTACCGAAGAGTGAAAATGTATCGTGCTCAGCAGCCTCCTCCCGCCCTGTGGTGCAACTGATGTCCCTTTCTCCAAAAATGTACTCAATGGGACCGTAATGTTGCAACCACACACAAGTTGACCTGCTGTGAGGAAAAAACGTGTTAGTACATTTCAAACATGAAAAAGGTCATTTTTAAATCAACATGAAAAACCAAACATCCAAAAGTATAAAACACAAAAAAATGCTTACCGAAGAGAGAAAATGTATCGTGCTCAGCAGCCTGCTCCCGCCCTGTGGTGCAACTGATGTCCCTTTCTCCAAAAATGTACTCAATGGGACCGTAATGTTGCAACCACACACAAGTTGACCTGCTGTGAGGAAAAAACGTGTTAGTGCATTTCAAACATGAAAAAGGTCATTTTTAAATCAACATGAAAAACCGAACATCCAAAAGTATAAAACACAAAAAAATGCTTACCGAAGAGTGAAAATGTATCGTGCTCAGCAGGCTCCTCCCGCCCTGTGGTGCAACTGATTTCCCTTTCTCCAAAAATGTACTCAATGGGACCGTAATGTTGCAACCACACACAAGTTGACCTGCTGTGAGGGAAAAACGTGTTAGTACATTCAAACATGAAAAAGGTCATTTTTAAATCAACATGAAAAACAAAACATCCAAAAGTATAAAACACAAAAAAATGCTTACCGAAGAGTGAAAATGTATCGTGGTCAGCAGCCTGCTCCCGCCCTGTGGTGCAACTGATGTCCCTTTCTCCAAAAATGTACTCAATGGGACCGTAATGTTGCAACCACACACAAGTTGACCTGCTGTGAGGAAAAAACGTGTTAGCACATTTCAAACATGAAAAAGGTCATTTTAAAATCAACATGAAAAACCAAACATCCAAAAGTATAAAACACAAGAAAATGCTTACCGAAGAGTGAAAATGTATCGTGCTCAGCAGCCTGCTCCCGCCCTGTGGTGCAACTGATGTCCCTTTCTCCAAAAATGTACTCAATGGGACCGTAATGTTGCAACCACACACAAGTTGGCCTGCTGTGAGGAAAAATCGTGTTAGCACATTTCAAACATGAAAAAGGTCATTTTAAAATCAACATGAAAAACCAAACATCCAAAAGTATAAAACACAAAAAAATGCTTACCGAAGAGTGAAAATGTATCGTGCTCAGCAGCCTCCTCCCGCCCTGTGGTGCAACTGATGTCCCTTTCTCCAAAAATGTACTCAATGGGACCGTAATGTTGCAACCACACACAAGTTGACCTGCTGTGAGAAAAAAACGTGTTAGCACATTTCAAACATGAAAAAGGTCATTTTAAAATCAACATGAAAAACCAAACATCCAAAAGTATAAAACACAAAAAAATGCTTACCGAAGAGTGAAAATGTATCGTGCTCAGCAGCCTGCTCCCGCCCTGTCGTGCAACTGATGTCCCTTTCTCCAAAAATGTACTCAATGGGACCGTAATGTTGCAACCACACACAAGTTGACCTGCTGTGAGGAAAAAACGTGTTAGCACATTTCAAACATGAAAAAGGTCATTTTAAAATCAACATGAAAAACCAATCATCCAAAAGTATAAAAGAACAAAAAAATGCTTACCGAAGAGTGAAAATGTATCGTCCTCAGCAGCCTGCTCCCGCCCTGTGGTGCAACTGATGTCCCTTTCTCCAAAAATGTACTCAATGGGACCGTAATGTTGCAACCACACACAAGTTGACCTGCTGTGAGGAAAAAACGTGTTAGCACATTTCAAACATGAAAAAGGTCATTTTAAAATCAACATGAAAAACCAAACATCCAAAAGTATAAAACACAAAAAAATGTTTACCGAAGAGTGAAAATGTATCGTGCTCAGCAGCCTCCTCCCGCCCTGTGGTGCAACTGATGTCCCTTTCTCCAAAAATGTACTCAATGGGACCGTAATGTTGCAACCACACACAAGTTGACCTGCTGTGAGGAAAAAACGTGTTAGCACATTTCAAACATGAAAAAGGTCATTTTAAAATCAACATGAAAAACCAAACATCCAAAAGTATAAAACACAAAAAATGCTTACCGAAGAGAGAAAATGTATCGTGCTCAGCAGCCTCCTCCCGCCCTGTGGTGCAACTGATGTCCCTTTCTCCAAAAATGTACTCAATGGGACCGTAATGTTGCAACCACACACAAGTTGACCTGCTGTGAGGAAAAAACGTGTTAGCACATTTCAAACATGAAAAAGGTCATTTTAAAATCAACATGAAAAACCAAACATCCAAAAGTATAAAACACAAAAAAATGCTTACCGAAGAGAGAAAATGTATCGTGCTCAGCAGGCTCCTCCCGCCCTGTGGTGCAACTGATGTCCCTTTCTCCAAAAATGTACTCAATGGGACCGTAATGTTGCAACCACACACAAGTTGACCTGCTGTGAGGAAAAAACGTGTTAGCACATTTCAAACATGAAAAAGGTCATTTTAAAATCAACATGAAAAACCAAACATCCAAAAGTATCAAACACAAAAAAATGCTTACCGAAGAGTGAAAATGTATCGTGCTCAGCAGCCTCCTCCCGCCCTGTGGTGCAACTGATGTCCCTTTCTCCAAAAATGTACTCAATGGGACCGTAATGTTGCAACCACACACAAGATGACCTGCTGTGAGGAAAAAACGTGTTAGCACATTTCAAACATGAAAAAGGTCATTTTAAAATCAACATGAAAAACCAAACATCCAAAAGTATAAAACACAAAAAAATGCTTACCGAAGAGTGAAAATGTATCGTGCTCAGCAGCCTCCTCCCGCCCTGTGGTGCAACTGATGTCCCTTTCTCCAAAAATGTACTCAATGGGACCGTAATGTTGCAACCACACACAAGTTGACCTGCTGTGAGGAAAAAACGTGTTAGCACATTTCAAACATGTAAAAGGTCATTTTAAAATCAACATGAAAAACCAAACATCCAAAAGTATCAAACACAAAAAAATGCTTACCGAAGAGTGAAAATGTATCGTGCTCAGCAGCCTCCTCCCGCCCTGTGGTGCAACTGATGTCCCTTTCTCCAAAAATGTACTCAATGGGACCGTAATGTTGCAACCACACACAAGTTGACCTGCTGTGAGGAAAAAACGTGTTAGCACATTTCAAACATGAAAAAGGTCATTTTAAAATCAACATGAAAAACCAAACATCCAAAAGTATCAAACACAAAAAAATGCTTACCGAAGAGTGAAAATGTATCGTGCTCAGCAGGCTGCTCCCGCCCTGTGGTGCAACTGATGTCCCTTTCTCCAAAAATGTACTCAATGGGACCGTAATGTTGCAACCACACACAAGTTGACCTGCTGTGAGGAAAAAACGTGTTAGCACATTTCAAACATGAAAAAGGTCATTTTAAAATCAACATGAAAAACCAAACATCGAAAAGTATAAAACACAAAAAAATGCTTACCGAAGAGTGAAAATGTATCATGCTCAGCAGCCTGCTCCCGCCCTGTGGTGCAACTGATGCCCCTTTCTCCAAAAATGTACTCAATGGGACCGTAATGTTGCAACCACACACAAGTTGACCTGCTGTGAGGAAAAAACGTGTTAGTACATTTCAAACATGAAAAAGGTCATTTTAAAATCAACATGAAAAACCAAACATCCAAAAGTATAAAACACAAAAAAATGCTTACCGAAGAGTGAAAATGTATCATGCTCAGCAGCCTGCTCCCGCCCTGTGGTGCAACTGATGTCCCTTTCTCCAAAAATGTACTCAATGGGACCGTAATGTTGCAACCACACACAAGTTGACCTGCTGTGAGGAAAAAACGTGTTAGCACATTTCAAACATGAAAAAGGTCATTTTAAAATCAACATGAAAAACCAAACATCCAAAAGTATAAAACACAAGAAAATGCTTACCGAAGAGAGAAAATGTATCGTGCTCAGCAGGCTCCTCCCGCCCTGTGGTGCAACTGATGTCCCTTTCTCCAAAAATGTACTCAATCGGACCGTAATGTTGCAACCACACACAAGTTGACCTGCTGTGAGGAAAAAACGTGTTAGCACATTTCAAATATGAAAAAGGTCATTTTAAAATCAACATGAAAAACCAAACATCCAAAAGTATAAAACACAAAAAAATGCTTACCGAATAGTGAAAATGTATCGTGCTCAGCAGCCTCCTCCCGCCCTGTGGTGCAACTGATGTCCCTTTCTCCAAAAATGTACTCAATGGGACCGTAATGTTGCAACCACACACAAGTTGACCTGCTGTGAGGAAAAAACGTGTTAGCACATTTCAAACATGAAAAAGGTCATTTTAAAATCAACATGAAAAACCAAACATCCAAAAGTATCAAACACAAAAAAATGCTTACCGAAGAGTGAAAATGTATCGTGCTCAGCAGGCTGCTCCCGCCCTGTGGTGCAACTGATGTCCCTTTCTCCAAAAATGTACTCAATTGGACCGTAATGTTGCAACCACACACAAGTTGACCTGCTGTGAGGAAAAAACGTGTTAGCACATTTCAAACATGAAAAAGGTCATTTTAAAATCAACATGAAAAACCAAACATCGAAAAGTATAAAACACAAAAAAATGCTTACCGAAGAGTGAAAATGTATCATGCTCAGCAGCCTGCTCCCGCCCTGTGGTGCAACTGATGTCCCTTTCTCCAAAAATGTACTCAATGGGACCGTAATGTTGCAACCACACACAAGTTGACCTGCTGTGAGGAAAAAACGTGTTAGCACATTTCAAACATGAAAAAGGTCATTTTAAAATCAACATGAAAAACCAAACATCCAAAAGTATAAAACACAAAAAAATGCTTACCGAAGAGTGAAAATGTATCGTGCTCAGCAGCCTCCTCCCGCCCTGTGGTGCAACTGATGTCCGTTTCTCCAAAAATGTACTCAATGGGACCGTAATGTTGCAACCACACACAAGTTGGCCTGCTGTGAGGAAAAAACGTGTTAGCACATTTTAAACATGAAAAAGGTCATTTTAAAATCAACATGAAAAACCAAACATCCAAAAGTATAAAACACAAAAAAATGCTTACCGAAGAGTGAAAATGTATCGTGCTCAGCAGCCTCCTCCCGCCCTGTGGTGCAACTGATGTCCCTTTCTCCAAAAATGTACTCAATGGGACCGTAATGTTGCAACCACACACAAGTTGACCTGCTGTGAGGAAAAAACGTGTTAGCACATTTCAAACATGAAAAAGGTCATTTTAAAATCAACATGAAAAACCAAACATCCAAAAGTATAAAACACAAAAAAATGCTTACCGAAGAGTGAAAATGTATCGTGCTCAGCAGCCTGCTCCCGCCCTGTGGTGCAACTGATGTCCCTTTCTCCAAAAATGTACTCAATGGGACCGTAATGTTGCAACCACACACAAGTTGACCTGCTGTGAGGAAAAAACGTGTTAGTGCATTTCAAACATGAAAAAGGTCATTTTTTAATCAACATGAAAAACCAAACATCCAAAAGTATAAAACACAAAAAAATGCTTACCGAAGAGTGAAAATGTATCGTGCTCAGCAGCCTCCTTCCGCACTGTGGTGCAACTGATGTCCCTTTCTCCAAAAATGTACTGAATGGGACCGTAATGTTGCAACCACACACAAGTTGACCTGCTGTGAGGAAAAAACGTGTTAGTACATTTCAAACATGAAATAGGTCATTTTTAAATCAACATGAAAAACCAAACATCCAAAAGTATAAAACACAAAAAAATGCTTATTGAAGAGAGAAAATGTATCGTGCTCAGCAGCCTGCTCCCACCCTGTGGTGCAACTGATGTCCCTTTCTCCAAAAATGTACTCAATGGGACCGTAATGTTGCAACCACACACAAGTTGACCTGCTGTGAGGAAAAAACGTGTTAGCACATTTCAAACATGAAAAAGGTCATTTTAAAATCAACATGAAAAACCAAACATCCAAAAGTATAAAACACAAAAAAATGCTTACTGAAGAGTGAAAATGTATCGTGCTCAGCAACCTCCTCCCGCCCTGTGGTGCAACTGATGTCCCTTTCTCCAAAAATGTACTCAATGGGACCGTAATGTTGCAACCACACACAAGTTGAACTGCTGTGAGGAAAAAACGTGTTAGTACATTTCAAACATGAAAAAGGTCATTTTTAAATCAACATGAAAAACCAAACATCCAAAAGTATAAAACACAAAAAAATGCTTACCGAAGAGAGAAAATGTATCGTGCTCAGCAGCCTCCTCCCGCCCTGTGGTGCAACTGATGTCCCTTTCTCCAAAAATTTACTCAATGGGACCGTAATGTTGCAACCACACACAAGATGACCTGCTGTGAGGAAAAAATGTGTTAGTACATTTCAAACATGAAAAAGGTCATTTTAAAATCAACATGAAAAACCAAACATCCAAAAGTATAAAACACAAAAAAATGCTTACCGAAGAGAGAAAATGTATCGTGCTCAGCAGCCTCCTTCCGCCCTGTGGTGCAACTGATGTCCCTTTCTCCAAAAATGTACTCAATGGGACCGTAATGTTGCAACCACACACAAGTTGGCCTGCTGTGAGGAAAAAACGTGTTAGTACATTTCAAACATGAAATAGGTCATTTTTAAATCAACATGAAAAACCAAACATCCAAAAGTATAAAACACAAAAAAATGCTTACCGAAGAGAGAAAATGTATCGTGCTCAGCAGCCTGCTCCCGCCCTGTGGTGCAACTGATGTCCCTTTCTCCAAAAATGTACTCAATGGGACCGTAATGTTGCAACCACACACAAGTTGACCTGCTGTGAGGAAAAAACGTGTTAGTACATTTCAAACATGAAAAAGGTCATTTTAAAATCAACATGAAAAACCAAACATCCAAAAGTATAAAACACAAAAAAATGCTTACCGAAGAGAGAAAATGTATCGTGCTCAGCAGCCTCATCCCGCCCTGTGGTGCAACTGATGTCCCTTTCTCCAAAAATGTACTCAATGGGACCGTAATGTTGCAACCACACACAAGTTGACCTGCTGTGAGGAAAAAACGTGTTAGTACATTTCAAACATGAAAAAGGTCATTTTTAAATCAACATGAAAAACCAAACATCCAAAAGTATAAAACACAAAAAAATGCTTACCGAAGAAAGAAAATGTATCGTGCTCAGCAGCCTCCTCCCGCCCTGTGGTGCAACTGATGTAACTTTCTCCAAAAATGTACTCAATGGGACCGTAATGTTGCAACCACACACAAGTTGACCTGCTGTGAGGAAAAAACGTGTTAGTGCATTTCAAACATGAAAAAGGTCATTTTTAAATCAACATGAAAAACCAAACATCCAAAAGTATAAAACACAAAAAAATGCTTACCGAAGAGAGAAAATGTATCGTGCTCAGCAGCCTCCTCCTGCCCTGTGGTGCAACTGATCTCCCTTTCTCCAAAAATGTACTCAATGGGACCGTAATGTTGCAACCAGACACAAGTTGACCTGCTGTGAGGAAAAAACGTGTTAGTACATTTCAAACATGAAAAAGGTCATTTTTAAATCAACATGAAAAACCAAACATCCAAAAGTATAAAACACAAAAAAATGCTTACCGAAGAGAGAAAATGTATCGTGCTCAACAGCCTCCTCCCGCCCTGTGGTGCAACTGATGTCCCTTTCTCCAAAAATGTACTCAATGGGACTGTAATGTTGCAACCACACACAAGATGACCTGCTGTGAGGAAAAAATGTGTTAGTACATTTCAAACATGAAAAAGGTCATTTTTAAATCAACATGAAAAACCAAACATCCAAAAGTATAAAACACAAAAAAATGCTTACCGAAGAGAGAAAATGTATCGTGCTCAGCAGCCTTCTCCCGCCCTGTGGTGCAACTGATGTCCCTTTCTCCAAAAATGTACTCAATGGGACCGTAATGTTGCAACCACACACAAGTTGACCTGCTGTGAGGAAAAAACGTGTTAGTACATTTCAAACATGAAAAAGGTCATTTTAAAATCAACATGAAAAACCAAACATCCAAAAGTATCAAACACAAAAAAATGCTTACCGAAGAGAGAAAATGTATCGTGCTCAGCAGCCTTCTCCCGCCCTGTGGTGCAACTGATGTCCCTTTCTCCAAAAATGTACTCAATGGGACCATAATGTTGCAACCACACACAAGTTGACCTGCTGTGAGGAAAAAACGTGTTAGTACATTTCAAACATGAAAAAGGTCATTTTTAAATCAACATGAAAAACCAAACATCCAAAAGTATAAAACACAAAAAAATGCTTACCGAAGAGAGAAAATGTATCGTGCTCAGCAGCCTCCTCCCGCCCTGTGGTGCAACTGATCTCCCTTTCTCCAAAAATGTACTCAATGGGACCGTAATGTTGCAACCACACACAAGTTGACCTGCTGTGAGGAAAAAACGTGTTAGTACATTTCAAACATGAAAAAGGTAATTTTTAAATCAACATGAAATACCAAACATCCAAAAGTATAAAACACAAAAAAATGCTTACCGAAGAGAGAAAATGTATCGTGCTCAGCAGCCTCCTCCCGCCCTGTGGTGCAACTGATGTCCCTTTCTCCAAAAATGTACTCAATGGGACCGTAATGTTGCAACCACACACAAGTTGACCTGCTGTGAGGAAAAAACGAGTTAGTACATTTCAAACATGAAAAAGGTCATTTTTAAGTCAACATGAAAAACCAAACATCCAAAAGTATCAAACACAAAAAAAATGCTTATCGAAGAGAGAAAATGTATCGTGCTCAGCAGCCTGCTCCCGCCCTGTGGTGCAACTGATGTCCCTTTCTCCAAAAATGTACTCAATGGGACGGTAATGTTGCAACCACACACAAGTTGACCTGCTGTGAGGAAAAAACGTGTTAGTACATTTCAAACATGAGAAAGGTCATTTTTAAATCAACATGAAAAACCAAACATCCAAAAGTATAAAACACAAAAAAATGCTTACCGAAGAGAGAATATGTATCGTGCTCAGCAGCCTCCTTCCGCCCTGTGGTGCAACTGATGTCCCTTTCTCCAAAAATGTACTCAATGGGACGGTAAGGTTGCAACCACACACAAGTTGACCTGCTGTGAGGAAAAAACGTGTTAGTACATTTCTAACATGAAAAATGTCATTTTTAAATCAACATGAAAAACCAAACATCCAAAAGTATGAAACACAAGAAAATGCTTACCGAAGAGAGAAAATGTATCGTGCTCAGCAGCCTCCTCCCGCCCTGTGGTGCAACTGATGTCCCTTTCTCCAAAAATGTACTCAATGGGACCGTAATGTTGCAACCACACACAAGTTGACCTGCTGTGAGGAAAAAATGTGTTAGTACATTTCAAACATGAAAAATGTCATTTTTAAATCAACATGAAAAACCAAACTTCCAAAAGTATAAAACACAAAAAAATGCTTACCGAAGAGAGAAAATGTATCGTGCTCAGCAGCCTCCTCCCGCCCTGTGGTGCAACTGATGTCCCTTTCTCCAAAAATGTACTCAATGGGACCGTAATGTTGCAACCACACACAAGTTGACCTGCTGTGAGGAAAAAACGTGTTAGTACATTTCAAACATGAAAAAGGTCATTTATAAATCAACATGAAAAACCAAACATCCAAAAGTATAAAACACAAAAAAATGCTTATCGAAGAGAGAAAATGTATCGTGCTCAGCAGCCTCCTCCCGCCCTGTGGTGCAACTGATGTCCCTTTCTCCAAAAATGTACTCAATGGGACCGTAATGTTGCAACCACCCACAAGTTGACCTGCTGTGAGGAAAAAACGTGTTAGTACATTTCAAACATGAAAAAGGTCATTTTAAAATCAACATGAAAAACCAAACATCCAAAAGTATCAAACACAAAAAAATGCTTACCGAAGAGAGAAAATATATCGTGCTCAGTAGCCTCCTCCCGCCCTGTGGTGCAACTGATGTCCCCTTCTCCAAAAATGTACTCAATGGGACCGTAATGTTGCAACCACACACAAGTTGACCTGCTGTGAGGAAGAAACGTGTTAGTACATTTCAAACATGAAAAAGGTCATTTTAAAATCAACATGAAAAACCAAACATCCAAAAGTGTAAAACACAAAAAAATGCTTACCGAAGAGAGAAAATGTATCGTGCTCAGCAGCCTCCTCCCGCCCTGTGGTGCAACTGATGTCCCTTTCTCCAAAAATGTACTCAATGGGACCATAATGTTGCAACCACACACAAGTTGACCTGCTGTGAGGAAAAAACGTGTTAGTACATTTCAAACATGAAAAAGGTCATTTTTAAATCAACATGAAAAACCAAACATCCAAAAGTATAAATCACAAAAAAATGCTTACCGAAGAGAGAAAATGTATCGTGCTCAGCAGCCTCCTCCCGCCCTGTGGTGCAACTGATGTCCCTTTCTCCAAAAATGTACTCAATGGGACCGTAATGCTGCAACCACACACAAGTTGACCTGCTGTGAGGAAAAAACGTGTTAGTACATTTCAAACATGAAAAAGGTCATTTTTAAATCAACATGAAAAACCAAACATCCAAAAGTATAAAACACAAAAAAATGCTTACCGAAGAGAGAAAATGTATCGTGCTCAGCAGCCTCCTCCCGCCCTGTGGTGCAACTGATCTCCCTTTCTCCAAAAATGTACTCAATGTGACCGTAATGTTGCAACCACACACAAGTTGACCTGCTGTGAGGAAAAAACGTGATAGTGCATTTCAAACATGAAAAAGGTCATTTTAAAATCAACATGAAAAACCAAACATCCAAAAGTATAAAACACAAAAAAATGCTTACCGAAGAGAGAAAATGTATCGTGCTCAGCAGCCTCCTCCCGCCCTGTGGTGCAACTGATGTCTCTTTCTCCAAAAATGTACTCAATGGGACCGTAATGTTGCAACCACACACAAGTTGACCTGCTGTGAGGAAAAAACGTGTTAGTACATTTCAAACATGAAAAAGGTCATTTTTAAATCAACATGAAAAACCAAACATCCAAAAGTATAAAACACAAAAAAATGCTTACCGAAGAGAGAAAATGTATCGTGCTCAGCAGCCTCCTCCCGCCCTGTGGTGCAACTGATGTCCCTTTCTCCAAAAATGTACTCAATGGGACCGTAATGTTGCAACCACACACAAGTTGACCTGCTGTGAGGAAAAAACGTGTTAGTACATTTCAAACATGAAAAAGGTCATTTTTAAATCAACATGAAAAACCAAACATCCAAAAGTATAAAACACAAAAAAATGCTTACCGAAGAGGGAAAATGTATCGTGCTCAGCAGCCTCCTCCCGCCCTGTGGTGCAACTGATGTCCCTTTCTCCAAAAATGTACTCAATGGGACCGTAAGGTTGCAACCACACACAAGTTGACCTGTTGTGAGGAAGAAATGTGTTAGTACATTTCAAACATGAAAAACATCATTTTTAAGTCAACATGAAAAACCAAACATCCAAAAGTATAAAACACAAAAAAATGCTTATCGAAGACAGAAAATGTATCGTGCTCAGCAGCCTCCTCCCGCCCTGTGGTGCAACTGATGTCCCTTTCTCCAAAAATGTATTCAATGGGACCGTAATGTTGCAACCACACACAAGTTGACCTGCTGTGAGGAAAAAACGTGTTAGTACATTTCAAACATGAAAAAGGTCATTTTAAAATCAACATGAAAAACCAAACATCCAAAAGTATAAAACACAAAAAAATGCTTACCGAGGAGGGAAAATGTATCGTGCTCAGCAGCCTCCTCCCGCCCTGTGGTGCAACTGATGTCCCTTTCTCCAGAAATGTACTCAATGGGACCGTAATGTTGCAACCACACACAAGTTGACCTGCTGTGAGGAAGAAACGTGTTAGTACATTTCAAACATGAAAAAGGTCATTTTTAAGTCAACATGAAAAACCAAACATCCAAAAGTATAAAACACAAAAAAATGCTTATCGAAGAGGGAAAATGTATCGTGCTCAGCAGCCTCCTCCCGCCCTGTGGTGCAACTGATGTCCCTTTCTCCAAAAATGTATTCAATGGGACCGTAATGTTGCAACCACACACAAGTTGACCTGCTGTGAGGAAAAAACGTGTTAGTACATTTCAAACATGAAAAAGGTCATTTTAAAATCAACATGAAAAACCAAACATCCAAAAGTATAAAACACAAAAAAATGATTACCGAAGAGAGAAAATGTATCATGCTCAGCAGCCTCATCCCGCCCTGTGGTGCAACTGATGTCCCTTTCTCCAAAAATGTATTCAATGGGACCGTAATGTTGCAACCACACACAAGTTTTCCTGCTGTGAGGATAAAACGTGTTAGTACATTTCAAACATGAAAAAGGTAATTTTTCAATCAACATGAAAAACCAAACATCCAAAAGTATAAAACACAAAAAAATGCTTACCGAAGAGAGAAAATGTATCGTGCTCAGCAGCCTCCTCCCGCCCTGTGGTGCAACTGATGTCCCTTTCTCCAAAAATGTATTCAATGGGACCGTAATGTTGCAACCACACACAAGTTGACCTGCTGTGAGGAAAAAACGTGTTAGTACATTTCAAACATGAAAAAGGTCATTTTTAAATCAACATGTAAAACCAAACATCCAAAAGTATAAAACCCAAAAAAATGCTTACCGAAGAGTGAAAATGTATCGTGCTCAGCAGCCTCCTCCCGCCCTGTGGTGCAACTGATCTCCCTTTCTCCAAAAATGTACTCAATGGGACCGTAATGTTGCAACCACACACAAGTTGACCTGCTGTGAGGAAAAAACGTGTTAGTGCATTTCAAACATGAAAAAGATCATTTTAAAATCAACATGAAAAACCAAACATCCAAAAGTATAAAACACAAAAAAATGCTTACCGAAGACAGAAAATGTATCGTGCTCAGCAGCCTCCTCCCGCCCTGTGGTGCAACTGATGTCCCTTTCTCCAAAAATGTACTCAATGGGACCGTAATGTTGCAACCACACACAAGTTCACCTGCTGTGAGGAAAAAACGTGTTAGTACATTTCAAACATGAAAAAGGTCATTTTTAAATCAACATGAAAAACCAAACATCCAAACGTATAAAACACAAAAAAATGCTTACCGAAGAGAGAAAATGTATCGTGCTCAGCAGCCTTCTCCCGCCCTGTGGTGCAACTGATGTCCCTTTCTCCAAAAATGTACTCAATGGGACCATAATGTTGCAACCACACACAAGTTGACCTGCTGTGAGGAAAAAACGTGTTAGTACATTTCAAACATGAAAAAGGTCATTTTAAAATCAACATGAAAAACCAAACATCCAAAAGTATAAAACACAAAAAAATGCTTACCGAAGAGAGAAAATGTATCGTGCTCAGCAGCCTCCTCCCACCCTGTGGTGCAACTGTTGTCCCTTTCTCCAAAAATGTACTCAATGGGACCGTAATGTTGCAACCACACACAAGTTGACCTGCTGTGAGGAAAAAACGTGTTAGTACATTTCAAACATGAAAAAGGTCATTTTTAAATCAACATGAAAAACCAAACATCCAAAAGTATAAAACACAAAAAAATGCTTACCGAAGAGAGAAAATGTATCGTGCTCAGCAGCCTCCTCCCGCCCTGTGGTGCAACTGATGTCCCTTTTTCCAAAAATGTACTCAATGGGACCGTAATGTTGCAACCACACACAAGTTGACCTGCTGTGGGGAAAAAACGTGTTAGTACATTTCAAACATGATAAAGGTCATTTTAAAATCAAAATGAAAAACCAAACATCCAAAAGTATCAAACAGAAAAAAATGCTTACCGAAGAGAGAAAATGTATCGTGCTCAGCAGCCTCCTCCCGCCCTGTGGTGCAACTGATGTCCCTTTCTCCAAAAATGTACTCAATGGGAACGTAATGTTGCAACCACACACAAGTTGACCTGTTGTGAGGAAAAAACGTGTTAGTACATTTCAAACATGAAAAAGGTCATTTTAAAATCTACATGAAAAACCAAACATCCAAAAGTATCAAACACAAAAGAATGCTTACTGAAGAGAGAAAATGTATCATGCTCAGCAGCCTCCTCCCGCCCTGTGGTGCAACTGATGTCCCTTTCTCCAAAAATGTACTCAATGGGACCGTAATGTTGCAACCACACACAAGTTGACCTGCTGTGAGGAAAAAACGTGTTAGTACATTTCAAACATGAAAAAGGTCATTTTTAAGTCAACATGAAAAACCAAACATCCAAAAGTATAAAACACAAACAAATGCTTACCGAAGAGAGAAAATGTATCATGCTCAGCAGCCTCCTCCCGCCCTGTGGTGCAACTGATGTCCCTTTCTCCACAAATGTACTCAATGGGACCGTAATGTTGCAACCACACACAAGTTGACCTGCTGTGAGGAAAAAACGTGTTAGTACATTTCAAACATGAAAAAGGTCATTTTTAAATCAACATGTAAAACCAAACATCCAACAGTATAAAACACAAAAAAATGCTTACCGAAGAGTGAAAATGTATCGTGCTCAGCAGCCTCCTCCCGCCCTGTGGTGCAACTGATGTCCCTTTCTCCAAAAATGTACTCAATGGGACCGTAATGTTGCAACCACACACAAGTTGACCTGCTGTGAGGAAAAAACGTGTTAGTGCATTTCAAACATGAAAAAGGTCATTTTTAAATCAACATGAAAAACCAAACATCCAAAAGTATAAAACACAAAAAAATGCTTACCGAAGAGGGAAAATGTATCGTGCTCAGCAGCCTCCTCCCGCCCTGTGGTGCAACTGATGTCCCTTTCTCCAAAAATGTACTCAATGGGACCGTAATGTTGCAACCACACACAAGTTGACCTGCTGTGAGGAAAAAACGTGTTAGTACATTTCAAACATGAAAAAGGTCATTTTTAAATCAACATGAAAAACCAAACATCCAAAAGTATAAAACACAAAAAAATGCTTACCGAAGAGAAAATGTATCGTGCTCAGCAGCCTCCTCCCGCCCTGTGGTGCAACTGATGTCCCTTTCTCCACAAATGTACTCAATGGGACCGTAATGTTGCAACCACACACAAGTTGACCTGCTGTGAGGAAAAAACGTGTTAGTACATTTCAAACATGAAAAAGGTCATTTTTAAATCAACATGTAAAACCAAACATCCAACAGTATAAAACACAAAAAAATGCTTACCGAAGAGTGAAAATGTATCGTGCTCAGCAGCCTCCTCCCGCCCTGTGGTGCAACTGATGTCCCTTTCTCCAAACATGTACTCAATGGGACCGTAATGTTGCAACCACACACAAGTTGACCTGCTGTGAGGAAAAAACGTGTTAGTGCATTTCAAACATGAAAAAGGTCATTTTTAAATCAACATGAAAAACCAAACATCCAAAAGTATAAAACACAAAAAAATGCTTACCGAAGAGGGAAAATGTATCGTGCTCAGCAGCCTCCTCCCGCCCTGTGGTGCAACTGATGTCCCTTTCTCCAAAAATGTACTCAATGGGACCGTAATGTTGCAACCACACACAAGTTGACCTGCTGTGAGGAAAAAACGTGTTAGTACATTTCAAACATGAAAAAGGTCATTTTTAAATCAACATGAAAAACCAAACATCCAAAAGTATAAAACACAAAAAAATTCTTACCGAAGAGAGAAAATGTATCGTGCTCAGCAGCCTCCTCCCGCCCTGTGGTGCAACTGATGTCCCTTTCTCCAAAAATGTACTCAATGGGACCGTAATGTTGCAACCACACACAAGTTGACCTGCTGTGAGGAAAAAACGCGTTTGTACATTTCAAACATGAAAAAGGTCATTTTAAAATCAACATGAAAAACCAAACATCCAAAAGTATAAAACACAAAAGAATGCTTACCGAAGAGAGAAAATGTATCGTGCTCTGCAGCCTCCTTCCACCCTGTGGTGGAACTGATGTACCTTTCTCCAAAAATGTACTCAATGCGACCGTAATGTTGCAACCACACACAAGTTGAACTGCTGTGACGAAAAAACGTGTTGGTACATTTCAAACATGAAAAAGGTCATTTTTAAATCAACATGAAAAACCAAACATCCAAAAGTATAAAACACAAAAAAATGCTTACCGAAGAGAGAAAATGTATCGTGCTCAGCAGCCTCCTCCCGCCCTGTGGAGCAACTGATGTCCCTTTCTCCAAAAATGTGCTCAATGGGACCGTAATGTTGCAACCACACACAAGTTGACCTGCTGTGAGGAAAAAACGTGTTAGTACATTTCAAACATGAAAAAGGTCATTTTTAAATCAACATGAAAAACCAAACAACCAAAAGTATGAAACACAAAAAAATGCTTACCGAAGAGAGAAAATGTATCGTGCTCAGCAGCCTCCTCCCGCCCTGTTGTGCAACTGATGTCCCTTTCTCCAAAAATGTACTCAATGGGACCGTAATGTTGCAACCACACACAAGTTGACCTGCTGTGAGGAAAAAACGTGTTAGTACATTTCAAACATGAAAAAGGTCATTTTTAAATCAACATGAAAAACCAAACATCCAAAAGTATAAAACACAAAAAAATGCTTACCGAAGAGAGAAAATGTATCGTGCTCAGCAGCCTCCTCCCACCCTGTGGTGCAACTGTTGTCCCTTTCTCCAAAAATGTACTCAATGGGACCGTAATGTTGCAACCACACACAAGGTGACCTGCTGTGAGGAAAAAACGTGTTAGTACATTTCAAACATGAAAAAGGTCATTTTTAAATCAACATGAAAAACCAAACATCCAAAAGTATAAAACACAAAAAAATGCTTACCGAAGAGAGAAAATGTATCGTGCTCAGCAGCCTCCTCCCGCCCTGTGGTGCAACTGATGTCCCTTTTTCCAAAAATGTACTCAATGGGACCGTAATGTTGCAACCACACACAAGTTGACCTGCTGTGAGGAAAAAACGTGTTAGTACATTTCAACATGATAAAGGTCATTTTAAAATCAAAATGAAAAACCAAACATCCAAAAGTATCAAACAGAAAAAAATGCTTACCGAAGAGAGAAAATGTATCGTGCTCAGCAGCCTCCTCCCGCCCTGTGGTGCAACTGATGTCCCTTTCTCCAAAAATGTACTCAATGGGAACGTAATGTTGCAACTACACACAAGTTGACCTGTTGTGAGGAAAAAACGTGTTAGTACATTTCAAACATGAAAAAGGTCATTTTAAAATCTACATGAAAAACCAAACATCCAAAAGTATCAAACACAAAAGAATGCTTACTGAAGAGAGAAAATGTATCATGCTCAGCAGCCTCCTCCCGCCCTGTGGTGCAACTGATCTCCCTTTCTCCAAAAATGTACTCAATGGGACCGTAATGTTGCAACCACACACAAGTTGACCTGCTGTGAGGAAAAAACGTGTTAGTACATTTCAAACATGAAAAAGGTCATTTTTAAGTCAACATAAAAAACCAAACATCCAAAAGTATAAAACACAAACAAATGCTTACCGAAGAGAGAAAATGTATCGTGCTCAGCAGCCTCCTCCCGCCCTGTGGTGCAACTGATGTCCCTTTCTCCACAAATGTACTCAATGGGACCGTAATGTTGCAACCACACACAAGTTGACCTGCTGTGAGGAAAAAACGTGTTAGTACATTTCAAACATGAAAAAGGTCATTTTTAAATCAACATGTAAAACCAATCATCCAACAGTATAAAACACAAAAAAATGCTTACCGAAGAGTGAAAATGTATCGTGCTCAGCAGCCTCCTCCCGCCCTTTGGTGCAACAGATGTCCCTTTCTCCAAAAATGTACTCCATGGGACCATAATGTTGCAACCACACACAAGTTGACCTGCTGTGAGGAAAAAACGTGTTAGTGCATTTCAAACATGAAAAAGGTCATTTTTAAATCAACATGAAAAACCAAACATCCAAAAGTATAAAACACAAAAAAATGCTTACCGAAGAGGGAAAATGTATCGTGCTCTGCAGCCTCCTCCCGCCCTGTGGTGCAACTGATGTCCCTTTCTCCAAAAATGTACTCAATGGGACCATAATGTTGCAACCACACACAAGTTGACCTGCTGTGAGGAAAAAACGTGTTAGTACATTTCAAACATGAAAAAGGTCATTTTTAAATCAACATGAAAAACCAAACATCCAAAAGTATAAAACACAAAAAAATGCTTACCGAAGAGAGAAAATGTATCGTGCTCAGCAGCCTCCTCCCGCCCTGTGGTGCAACTGATGTCCCTTTCTCCAAAAATGTACTCAATGGGACCGTAATGTTGCAACCACACACAAGTTGACCTGCTGTGAGGAAAAAACGTGTTAGTACATTTCAAACATGAAAAAGGTCATTTTTAAATCAACATGAAAAACCAAACATCCAAAAGTATAAAACACAAAAAAATGCTTACCGAAGAGGGAAAATGTATCGTGCTCAGCAGCCTCCTCCCGCCCTGTGGTGCAACTGATGTCCCTTTCTCCAAAAATGTACTCCATGGGACCATAATGTTGCAACCACACACAAGTTGACCTGCTGTGAGGAAAAAACGTGTTAGTACATTTCAAACATGAAAAAGGTCATTTTTAAATCAACATGAAAAACCAAACATCCAAAAGTATAAAACACAAAAAAATGCTTACCGAAGAGAGAAAATGTATCGTGCTCAGCAGCCTCCTCCCGCCCTGTGGTGCAACTGATGTCCCTTTCTCCAAAAATGTACTCAATGGGACCGTAATGTTGCAACCACACACAAGTTGACCTGCTGTGAGGAAAAAACGTGTTAGTACATTTCAAACATGAAAAAGGTCATTTTTAAATCAACATGTAAAACCAAACATCCAACAGTATAAAACACAAAGAAATGCTTACCGAAGAGTGAAAATGTATCGTGCTCAGCAGCCTCCTCCCGCCCTGTGGTGCAACTGATGTCCCTTTCTCCAAAAATGTACTCAATGGGACCGTAATGTTGCAACCACACACAAGTTGACCTGCTGTGAGGAAAAAACGTGTTAGTGCATTTCAAACATGAAAAAGGTCATTTTTAAATCAACATGAAAAACCAAACATCCAAAAGTATAAAACACAAAAAAATGCTTACCGAAGAGGGAAAATGTATCGTGCTCAGCAGCCTCCTCCCGCCCTGTGGTGCAACTGATGTCCCTTTCTCCAAAAATGTACTCAATGGGACCGTAATGTTGCAACCACACACAAGTTGACCTGCTGTGAGGAAAAAACGTGTTAGTACATTTCAAACATGAAAAAGGTCATTTTTAAATCAACATGAAAAACCAAACATCCAAAAGTATAAAACACAAAAAAATGCTTACCGAAGAGAGAAAATGTATCGTGCTCAGCAGCCTCCTCCCGCCCTGTGGTGCAACTGATGTCCCTTTCTCCAAAAATGTACTCAATGGGACCGTAATGTTGCAACCACACACAAGTTGACCTGCTGTGGGGAAAAAACGCGTTAGTACATTTCAAACATGAAAAAGGTCATTTTAAAATCAACATGAAAAACCAAACATCCAAAAGTATAAAACACAAAAGAATGCTTACCGAAGAGAGAAAATGTATCGTGCTCTGCAGCCTCCTTCCACCCTGTGGTGGAACTGATGTACCTTTCTCCAAAAATGTACTCAATGCGACCGTAATGTTGCAACCACACACAAGTTGAACTGCTGTGACGAAAAAACGTGTTGGTACGTTTCAAACATGAAAAAGGTCATTTTTAAATCAACATGAAAAACCAAACATCCAAAAGTATAAAACACAAAAAAATGCTTACCGAAGAGAGAAAATGTATCGTGCTCAGCAGCCTCCTCCCGCCCTGTGGAGCAACTGATGTCCCTTTCTCCAAAAATGTGCTCAATGGGACCGTAATGTTGCAACCACACACAAGTTGACCTGCTGTGAGGAAAAAACGTGTTAGTACATTTCAAACATGAAAAAGGTCATTTTTAAATCAACATGAAAAACCAAACAACCAAAAGTATGAAACACAAAAAAATGCTTACCGAAGAGAGAAAATGTATCGTGCTCAGCAGCCTCCTCCCGCCCTGTGGTGCAACTGATGTCCCTTTCTCCAAAAATGTACTCAATGGGACCGTAATGTTGCAACCACACACAAGTTGACCTGCTGTGAGGAAGAAACGTGTTAGTACATTTCAAACATGAGAAAGGTCATTTTAAAATCAACATGAAAAACCAAACATCCAAAAGTGTAAAACACAAAAAAAATGCTTACCGAAGAGAGAAAATGTATCGTGCTCAGCAGCCTCCTCCCGCCCTGTGGTGCAACTGATGTCCCTTTCTCCACAAATGTACTCAATGGGACCGTAATGTTGCAACCACACACAAGTTGATCTGCTGAGAGGAAAAAACGTGTTAATACATTTCAAACATGAAAAAGGTCATTTTTAAATCAACATGTAAAACCAATCATCCAACAGTATAAAACACAAAAAAATGCTTACCGAAGAGTGAAAATGTATCGTGCTCAGCAGCCTCCTCCCGCCCTTTGGTGCAACAGATGTCCCTTCCTCCAAAAATGTACTCCATGGGACCATAATGTTGCAACCACACACAAGTTGACCTGCTGTGAGGAAAAAACGTGTTAGTGCATTTCAAACATGAAAAAGGTCATTTTTAAATCAACATGAAAAACCAAACATCCAAAAGTATAAAACACAAAAAAATGCTTACCGAAGAGGGAAAATGTATCGTGCTCAGCAGCCTCCTCCCGCCCTGTGGTGCAACTGATGTCCCTTTCTCCAAAAATGTACTCAATGGGACTGTAATGTTGCAACCACACACAAGTTGACCTGCTGTGAGGAAAAAACGTGTTAGTACATTTCAAACATGAAAAAGGTCATTTTTAAATCAACATGAAAAACCAAACATCCAAAAGTATAAAACACAAAAAAATGCTTACCGAAGAGAGAAAATGTATCGTGCTCAGCAGCCTCCTCCCGCCCTGTGGTGCAACTGATGTCCCTTTCTCCACAAATGTACTCAATGGGACCGTAATGTTGCAACCACACACAAGTTGACCTGCTGTGAGGAAAAAACGTGTTAGTACATTTCAAACATGAAAAAGGTCATTTTTAAATCAACATGTAAAACCAAACATCCAAAAGTATAAAACACAAAAAAATGCTTACCGAAGAGAGAAAATGTATCGTGCTCAGCAGCCTCCTCCCGCCCTGTGGTGCAACTGATGTCCCTTTCTCCAAAAATGTACTCAATGGGACTGTAATGTTGCAACCACACACAAGTTGACCTGCTGTGAGGAAAAAACGTGTTAGTACATTTCAAACATGAAAAAGGTCATTTTTAAATCAACATGAAAAACCAAACATCCAAAAGTATAAAACACAAAAAAATGCTTACCGAAGAGAGAAAATGTATCGTGCTCAGCAGCCTCCTCCCGCCCTGTGGTGCAACTGATGTCCCTTTCTCCACAAATGTACTCAATGGGACTGTAATGTTGCAACCACACACAAGTTGACCTGCTGTGAGGAAAAAACGTGTTAGTACATTTCAAACATGAAAAAGGTCATTTTTCAATCAACATGAAAAACCAAACATCCAAAAGTATAAAACACAAAAAAATGCTTACCGAAGAGAGAAAATGTATCGTGCTCAGCAGCCTCCTCCCGCCCTGTGGTGCAACTGATGTCCCTTTCTCCACAAATGTACTCAATGGGACCGTAATGTTGCAACCACACACAAGTTGACCTGCTGTGAGGAAAAAACGTGTTAGTACATTTCAAACATGAAAAAGGTCATTTTTAATTCAACATGTAAAACCAAACATCCAAAAGTATAAAACACAAAAAAATGCTTACCGAAGAGAGAAAATGTATCGTGCTCAGCAGCCTCCTCCCGCCCTGTGGTGCAACTGATGTCCCTTTCTCCAAAAATGTACTCAATGGGACTGTAATGTTGCAACCACACACAAGTTGACCTGCTGTGAGGAAAAAACGTGTTAGTACATTTCAAACATGAAAAAGGTCATTTTTAAATCAACATGTAAAACCAAACATCCAAAAGTATAAAACACAAAAAAATGCTTACCGAAGAGAGAAAATGTATCGTGCTCAGCAGCCTCCTCCCGCCCTGTGGTGCAACTGATGTCCCTTTCTCCACAAATGTACTCAATGGGACCATAATGTTGCAACCACACACAAGTTGACCTGCTGTGAGGAAAAAACGTGTTAGTACATTTCAAACATGAAAAAGGTCATTTTTAAATCAACATGAAAAACCAAACATCCAAAAGTATAAAACACAAAAAAATGCTTACCGAAGAGAGAAAATGTATCGTGCTCAGCAGCCTCCTCCCGCCCTGTGGTGCAACTGATGTCCCTTTCTCCAAAAATGTACTCAATGGGACTGTAATGTTGCAACCACACACAAGTTGACCTGCTGTGAGGAAAAAACGTGTTAGTACATTTCAAACATGAAAAAGGTCATTTTTAAATCAACATGAAAAACCAAACATCCAAAAGTATAAAACACAAAAAAATGCTTACCGAAGAGGGAAAATGTATCGTGCTCAGCAGCCTCCTCCCGCCCTGTGGTGCAACTGATGTCCCTTTCTCCACAAATGTACTCAATGGGACCGTAATGTTGCAACCACACACAAGTTGACCTGCTGTGAGGAAAAAACGTGTTAGTACATTTCAAACATGAAAAAGGTCATTTTTAAATCAACATGTAAAACCAAACATCCAACAGTATAAAACACAAAAAAATGCTTACCGAAGAGTGAAAATGTATCGTGCTCAGCAGCCTCCTCCCGCCCTGTGGTGCAACTGATGTCCCTTTCTCCAAAAATGTACTCAATGGGACCGTAATGTTGCAACCACACACAAGTTGACCTGCTGTGAGGAAAAAACGTGTTAGTGCATTTCAAACATGAAAAAGGTCATTTTTAAATCAACATGAAAAACCAAACATCCAAAAGTATAAAACACAAAAAAATGCTTACCGAAGAGGGAAAATGTATCGTGCTCAGCAGCCTCCTCCCGCCCTGTGGTGCAACTGATGTCCCTTTCTCCAAAAATGTACTCAATGGGACCGTAATGTTGCAACCACACACAAGTTGACCTGCTGTGAGGAAAAAACGTGTTAGTACATTTCAAACATGAAAAAGGTCATTTTTAAATCAACATGAAAAACCAAACATCCAAAAGTATAAAACACAAAAAAATGCTTACCGAAGAGAGAAAATGTATCGTGCTCAGCAGCCTCCTCCCGCCCTGTGGTGCAACTGATGTCCCTTTCTCCAAAAATGTACTCAATGGGACCGTAATGTTGCAACCACACACAAGTTGACCTGCTGTGAGGAAAAAACGCGTTAGTACATTTCAAACATGAAAAAGGTCATTTTAAAATCAACATGAAAAACCAAACATCCAAAAGTATAAAACACAAAAGAATGCTTACCGAAGAGAGAAAATGTATCGTGCTCTGCAGCCTCCTTCCACCCTGTGGTGGAACTGATGTACCTTTCTCCAAAAATGTACTCAATGCGACCGTAATGTTGCAACCACACACAAGTTGAACTGCTGTGACGAAAAAACGTGTTGGTACATTTCAAACATGAAAAAGGTCATTTTTAAATCAACATGAAAAACCAAACATCCAAAAGTATAAAACACAAAAAAATGCTTACCGAAGAGAGAAAATGTATCGTGCTCAGCAGCCTCCTCCCGCCCTGTGGAGCAACTGATGTCCCTTTCTCCAAAAATGTGCTCAATGGGACCGTAATGTTGCAACCACACACAAGTTGACCTGCTGTGAGGAAAAAACGTGTTAGTACATTTCAAACATGAAAAAGGTCATTTTTAAATCAACATGAAAAACCAAACAACCAAAAGTATGAAACACAAAAAAATGCTTACCGAAGAGAGAAAATGTATCGTGCTCAGCAGCCTCCTCCCGCCCTGTGGTGCAACTGATGTCCCTTTCTCCAAAAATGTACTCAATGGGACCGTAATGTTGCAACCACACACAAGTTGACCTGCTGTGAGGAAGAAACGTGTTAGTACATTTCAAACATGAAAAAGGTCATTTTAAAATCAACATGAAAAACCAAACATCCAAAAGTGTAAAACACAAAAAAAATGCTTACCGAAGAGAGAAAATGTATCGTGCTCAGCAGCCTCCTCCCGCCCTGTGGTGCAACTGATGTCCCTTTCTCCAAAAATGTACTCAATGGGACCATAATGTTGCAACCACACACAAGTTGAGCTGCTGTGAGGAAAAAACGTGTTAGTACATTTCAAACATGAATAAGGTCATTTTTAAATCAACATGAAAAACCAAACATCCAAAAGTATAAATCACAAAAAAAAACTTACCGAAGAGAGAAAATGTATCGTGCTCAGCAGCCTCCTCCCGCCCTGTGGTGCAACTGATGTCCCTTTCTCCAAAAATGTACTCAATGGGACCGTAATGTTGCAAACACACACAAGTTGACCTGCTGTGAGGAGAAAACGAGTTAGTACTTTTCAAACATGAAAAAGGTCATTTTTAAATCAACATGAAAAACCAAACATCCAAAAGTATAAAACACAAAAAAATGCTTACCGAAGAGAGAAAATGTATCGTGCTCAGCAGCCTCCTCCCGCCCTGTGGTGCAACTGATCTCCCTTTCTCCAAAAATGTACTCAATGGGACCGTAATGTTGCAACCACACACAAGTTGACCTGCTGTGAGGAAAAAAAGTGTTAGTGCATTTCAAACATGAAAATGGTCATTTTAAAATCAACATAAAAAACCAAACATCCAAAAGTATAAAACACAAAAAAATGCTTACCGAAGAGGGAAAATGTATCGTGCTCAGCAGCCTCCTCCCGCCCTGTGGTGCAACTGATGTCCCTTTCTCCAAAAATGTACTCAATGGGACTGTAATGTTGCAACCACACACAAGTTGACCTGCTGTGAGGAAAAAACGTGTTAGTGCATTTCAAACATGAAAAAGGTCATTTTAAAATCAACATGAAAAACCAAACATCCAAAAGTATAAAACACAAAAAAATGCTTACCGAAGAGAGAAAATGTATCGTGCTCAGCAGCCTCCTCCCGCCATGTGGTGCAACTGATGTCCCTTTCTCCAAAAATGTACTCAATGGGACCGTAATGTTGCAACCACACACAAGTTGACCTGCTGTGAGGAAAAAACGTGTTAGTGCATTTCAAACATGAAAATGGTCATTTTAAAATCAACATAAAAAACCAAACATCCAAAAGTATAAAACACAAAAAAATGCTTACCGAAGAGGGAAAATGTATCGTGCTCAGCAGCCTCCTCCCGCCCTGTGGTGCAACTGATGTCCCTTTCTCCAAAAATGTACTCAATGGGACTGTAATGTTGCAACCACACACAAGTTGACCTGCTGTGAGGAAAAAACGTGTTAGTGCATTTCAAACATGAAAAAGGTCATTTTAAAATCAACATGAAAAACCAAACATCCAAAAGTATAAAACACAAAAAAATGCTTACCGAAGAGAGAAAATGTATCGTGCTCAGCAGCCTCCTCCCGCCATGTGGTGCAACTGATGTCCCTTGCTCCAAAAATGTACTCAATGGGACTGTAATGTTGCAACCACACACAAGTTGACCTGCTGTGAGGAAAAAACGTGTTAGTGCATTTCAAACATGAAAATGGTCATTTTAAAATCAACATAAAAAACCAAACATCCAAAAGTATAAAACACAAAAAAATGCTTACCGAAGAGGGAAAATGTATCGTGCTCAGCAGCCTCCTCCCGCCCTGTGGTGCAACTGATGTCCCTTTCTCCAAAAATGTACTCAATGGGACTGTAATGTTGCAACCACACACAAGTTGACCTGCTGTGAGGAAAAAACGTGTTAGTGCATTTCAAACATGAAAAAGGTCATTTTAAAATCAACATAAAAAACCAAACATCCAAAAGTATAAAACACAAAAAAATGCTTACCGAAGAGGGAAAATGTATCGTGCTCAGCAGCCTCCTCCCGCCCTGTGGTGCAACTGATCTCCCTTTCTCCAAAAATGTACTCAATGGGACCGTAATGTTGCAACCACACACAAGTTGACCTGCTGTGAGGAAAAAAAGTGTTAGTGCATTTCAAACATGAAAATGGTCATTTTAAAATCAACATAAAAAACCAAACATCCAAAAGTATAAAACACAAAAAAATGCTTACCGAAGAGGGAAAATGTATCGTGCTCAGCAGCCTCCTCCCGCCCTGTGGTGCAACTGATGTCCCTTTCTCCAAAAATATACTCAATGGGACTGTAATGTTGCAACCACACACAAGTTGACCTGCTGTGAGGAAAAAACGTGTTAGTGCATTTCAAACATGAAAAAGGTCATTTTAAAATCAACATGAAAAACCAAACATCCAAAAGTATAAAACACAAAAAAATGCTTACCGAAGAGAGAAAATGTATCGTGCTCAGCAGCCTCCTCCCGCCCTGTGGTGCAACTGATGTCCCTTTCTCCAAAAATGTACTCAATGGGACTGTAATGTTGCAACCACACACAAGTTGACCTGCTGTGAGGAAAAAACGTGTTATTGCATTTCAAACATGAAAAAGGTCATTTTAAAATCAACATAAAAAACCAAACATCCAAAAGTATAAAACACAAAAAAATGCTTACCGAAGAGGGAAAATGTATCGTGCTCAGCAGCGTCCTCCCGCCCTGTGGTGTAACTGATGTCCCTTTCTCCAGAAATGTACTCAATGGGACCGTAATGTTGCAACCACACACAAGTTGACCTGCTGTGAGGAAAAAACACGTTAGTACATTTCAAACATGAAAAAGGACATTTTTAAATCAACATGAAAAACCAAACATCCAAAAGTATAAAACACAAAAAAATGCTTACCGAAGAGAGAAAATGTATCGTGCTCAGCAGCCTCCTCCCGCCCTGTGGTGCAACTGATGTCCCTTTCTCCAAAAATGTACTCAATGGGACTGTAATGTTGCAACCACACACAAGTTGACCTGCTGTGAGGAAAAAACGTGTTAGTGCATTTCAAACATGAAAAAGGTCATTTTAAAATCAACATGAAAAACCAAACATCCAAAAGTATAAAACACAAAAAAATGCTTACCGAAGAGAGAAAATGTATCGTGCTCAGCAGCCTCCTCCCGCCCTGTGGTGCAACTGATGTCCCTTTCTCCAAAAATGTACTCAATGGGACTGTAATGTTGCAACCACACACAAGTTGACCTGCTGTGAGGAAAAAACGTGTTAGTGCATTTCAAACATGAAAAAGGTCATTTTAAAATCAACATAAAAAAACAAACATCCAAAAGTATAAAACACAAAAAAATGCTTACCGAAGAGGGAAAATGTATCGTGCTCAGCAGCCTCCTCCCGCCCTGTGGTGCAACTGATCTCCCTTTCTCCAAAAATGTACTCAATGGGACCGTAATGTTGCAACCACACACAAGTTGACCTGCTGTGAGGAAAAAAAGTGTTAGTGCATTTCAAACATGAAAATGGTCATTTTAAAATCAACATAAAAAACCAAACATCCAAAAGTATAAAACACAAAAAAATGCTTACCGAAGAGGGAAAATGTATCGTGCTCAGCAGCCTCCTCCCGCCCTGTGGTGCAACTGATGTCCCTTTCTCCAAAAATGTACTCAATGGGACTGTAATGTTGCAACCACACACAAGTTGACCTGCTGTGAGGAAAAAACGTGTTAGTGCATTTCAAACATGAAAAAGGTCATTTTAAAATCAACATGAAAAACCAAACATCCAAAAGTATAAAACACAAAAAAATGCTTACCGAAGAGAGAAAATGTATCGTGCTCAGCAGCCTCCTCCCGCCATGTGGTGCAACTGATGTCCCTTTCTCCAAAAATGTACTCAATGGGACCGTAATGTTGCAACCACACACAAGTTGACCTGCTGTGAGGAAAAAACGTTTTAGTACATTTCAAACATGAAAAAGGTCATTTTTAAATCAACATGAAAAACCAAACATCCAAAAGTATCAAACACAAAAAAATGCTTACCGAAGAGAGAAAATGTATCGTGCTCAGCAGCCTCCTCCCGCCCTGTGGTGCAACTGATGTCCCTTTCTCCAAAAATGTACTCAATGGGACTGTAATGTTGCAACCACACACAAGTTGACCTGCTGTGAGGAAAAAACGTGTTAGTGCATTTCAAACATGAAAAAGGTCATTTTAAAATCAACATGAAAAACCAAACATCCAAAAGTATAAAACACAAAAAAATGCTTACCGAAGAGAGAAAATGTATCGTGCTCAGCAGCCTCCTCCCGCCATGTGGTGCAACTGATGTCCCTTTCTCCAAAAATGTACTCAATGGGACTGTAATGTTGCAACCACACACAAGTTGACCTGCTGTGAGGGAAAAACGTGTTAGTACATTTCAAACATGAAAAAGGTCATTTTTAAGTCAACATGAAAAACCAAACATCCAAAAGTATAAAACACAAAAAAATGCTTACCGAAGAGAGAAAATGTATCGTGCTCAGCAGCCTCCTCCCGCCCTGTGGTGCAACTGATGTCCCTTTCTCCAAAAATGTACTCAATGGGACCGTAATGTTGCAACCACACACAAGTTGACCTGCTGTGAGGAAAAAACACGTTAGTACATTTCAAACATGAAAAAGGTCATTTTTAAATCAACATGAAAAACCAAACGTCCACAAGTATAAAACACAAAAAAATGCTTACCGAAGAGAGAAAATGTATCGTGCTCAGCAGCCTCCTCCCGCCCTGTGGTGCAACTGATGTCCCTTTCTCCAAAAATGTACTCAATGGGACCGTAATGCTGCAACCACACACAAGTTGACCTGCTGTGAGGAAAAAATGTGTTAGTACATTTCAAACATGAAAAAGGTCATTTTTAAATCAACATGAAAAACCAAACATCCAAAAGTATAAAACACAAAAAAATGCTTACCGAAGAGAGAAAATGTATCGTGCTCAGCAGCCTCCTCCCGCCCTGTGGTGCAACTGATGTCCCTTTCTCCAAAAATGTACTCAATGGGACCGTAATGTTGCAACCACACACAAGTTGACCTGCTGTGAGGAAAAAACGTGTTAGTACATTTCTAACATGAAAAAGGTCATTTTTAAGTCAACATGAAAAACCAAACATCCAAAAGTATAAAACACAAAAAAATGCTTACCGAAGAGAGAAAATGTATCGTGCTCTGCAGCCTCCTCCCGCCCTGTGGTGCAACTGATGTCCCTTTCTCCAAAAATGTACTCAATGGGACCGTAATGTTGCAACCACACACAAGTTGACCTGCTGTGAGGAAAAAACGTGTTAGTACATTTCTAACATGAAAAAGGTCATTTTTAAGTCAACATGAAAAACCAAACATCCAAAAGTATAAAACACAAAAAAATGCTTACCGAAGAGAGAAAATGTATCGTGCTCAGCAGCCTCCTCCCGCCATGTGGTGCAACTGATGTCCCTTTCTCCAAAAATGTACTCAATGGGACCGTAATGTTGCAACCACACACAAGTTGACCTGCTGTGAGGAAAAAACGTTTTAGTACATTTCAAACATGAAAAAGGTCATTTTTAAATCAACATGAAAAACCAAACATCCAAAAGTATAAAACACAAAAAAAAGCTTACCGAAGAGAGAAAATGTATCGTGCTCAGCAGCCTCCTCCCGCCATGTGGTGCAACTGATGTCCCTTTCTCCAAAAATGTACTCAATGGGACTGTAATGTTACAACCACACACAAGTTGACCTGCTGTGAGGGAAAAACGTGTTAGTACATTTCAAACATGAAAAAGGTCATTTTTAAGTCAACATGAAAAACCAAACATCCAAAAGTATAAAACACAAAAAAATGCTTACCGAAGAGAGAAAATGTATCGTGCTCAGCAGCCTCCTCCCGCCCTGTGGTGCAACTGATGTCCCTTTCTCCAAAAATGTACTCAATGGGACCGTAATGTTGCAACCACACACAAGTTGACCTGCTGTGAGGAAAAAACACGTTAGTACATTTCAAACATGAAAAAGGTCATTTTTAAATCAACATGAAAAACCAAACGTCCACAAGTATAAAACACAAAAAAATGCTTACCGAAGAGAGAAAATGTATCGTGCTCAGCAGCCTCCTCCCGCCCTGTGGTGCAACTGATGTCCCTTTCTCCAAAAATGTACTCAATGGGACCGTAATGTTGCAACCACACACAAGTTGACCTGCTGTGAGGAAAAAACGTGTTAGTACATTTCAAACATGAAAAAGGTCATTTTTAAATCAACATGAAAAACCAAACATCCAAAAGTATAAAACACAAAAAAATGCTTACCGAAGAGAGAAAATGTATCGTGCTCAGCAGCCTCCTCCCGCCCTGTGGTGCAACTGATGTCCCTTTCTCCAAAAATGTACTCAATGGGACCGTAATGTTGCAACCACACACAAGTTGACCTGCTGTGAGGAAAAAACGTGTTAGTACATTTCTAACATGAAAAAGGTCATTTTTAAGTCAACATGAAAAACCAAACATCCAAAAGTATAAAACACAAAAAAATGCTTACCGAAGAGAGAAAATGTATCGTGCTCAGCAGCCTCCTCCCGCCCTGTGGTGCAACTGATGTCCCTTTCTCCAAAAATGTACTCAATGGGACCGTAATGTTGCAACCACACACAAGTTGACCTGCTGTGAGGAAAAAACGTGTTAGTACATTTCTAACATGAAAAAGGTCATTTTTAAGTCAACATGAAAAACCAAACATCCAAAAGTATAAAACACAAAAAAATGCTTACCGAAGAGAGAAAATGTATCGTGCTCAGCAGCCTCCTCCCGCCCTGTGGTGCAACTGATGTCCCTTTCTCCAAAAATGTACTCAATGGGACCGTAATGTTGCAACCACACACAAGTTGACCTGCTGTGAGGAAAAAACACGTTAGTACATTTCAAACATGAAAAAGGTCATTTTTAAATCAACATGAAAAACCAAACGTCCACAAGTATAAAACACAAAAAAATGCTTACCGAAGAGAGAAAATGTATCGTGCTCAGAAGCCTCCTCCCGCCCTGTGGTGCAACTGATGTCCCTTTCTCCAAAAATGTACTCAATGGGACCATAATGTTGCAACCACACACAAGTTGACCTGCGGAGAGGAAGAAACACGTTAGTACATTTCAAATATGAAAAAGGTCATTTTAAAATCAACATGAGAAACCAAATATCCAAAAGTATAAAACACAAAAAAATGCTTACCGAAGAGAGAAAATGTATCGTGCTCAGCAGCCTCCTCCCGCCCTGTGGTGCAACTGATGTCCCTTTCTCCAAAAATGTACTCAATGGGACCGTAATGTTGCAACCACACACAAGTTGACCTGCTGTGAGGAAAAAACACGTTAGTACATTTCAAACATGAAAAAGGTCATTTTTAAATCAACATGAAAAACCAAATATCCAAAAGTATAAAACACAAAAAAATGCTTACCGAAGAGAGAAAATGTATCGTGCTCAGCAGCCTCCTCCCGCCCTGTGGTGCAACTGATGTCCCTTTCTCCAAAAATGTACTCAATGGGACCGTAATGTTGCAACCACACACAAGTTGACCTGCTGTGAGGAAAAAACACGTTAGTACATTTCAAACATGAAAAAGGTCATTTTAAAATCAACATAAAAAACCAAACATCCAAAAGTATAAAACACAAAAAAATGCTTACCGAAGAGGGAAAATGTATCGTGCTCAGCAGCCTCCTCCCGCCCTGTGGTGCAACTGATGTCCCTTTCTCCAAAAATGTACTCAATGGGACTGTAATGTTGCAACCACACACAAGTTGACCTGCTGTGAGGAAAAAACGTGTTAGTGCATTTCAAACATGAAAAAGGTCATTTTAAAATCAACATGAAAAACCAAACATCCAAAAGTATAAAACACAAAAAAATGCTTACCGAAGAGAGAAAATGTATCGTGCTCAGCAGCCTCCTCCCGCCATGTGGTGCAACTGATGTCCCTTTCTCCAAAAATGTACTCAATGGGACCGTAATGTAGCAACCACACACAAGTTGACCTGCTGTGAGGAAAAAACGTTTTAGTACATTTCAAACATGAAAAAGGTCATTTTTAAATCAACATGAAAAACCAAACATCCAAAAGTATCAAACACAAAAAAATGCTTACCGAAGAGAGAAAATGTATCGTGCTCAGCAGCCTCCTCCCGCCCTGTGGTGCAACTGATGTCCCTTTCTCCAAAAATGTACTCAATGCGACTGTAATGTTGCAACCACACACAAGTTGACCTGCTGTGAGGAAAAAACGTGTTAGTGCATTTGAAACATGAAAAAGGTCATTTTAAAATCAACATGAAAAACCAAACATCCAAAAGTATAAAACACAAAAAAATGCTTACCGAAGAGAGAAAATGTATCGTGCTCAGCAGCCTCCTCCCGCCATGTGGTGCAACTGATGTCCCTTTCTCCAAAAATGTACTCAATGGGACTGTAATGTTGCAACCACACACAAGTTGACCTGCTGTGAGGGAAAAACGTGTTAGTACATTTCAAACATGAAAAAGGTCATTTTTAAGTCAACATGAAAAACCAAACATCCAAAAGTATAAAACACAAAAAAATGCTTACCGAAGAGAGAAAATGTATCGTGCTCAGCAGCCTCCTCCCGCCCTGTGGTGCAACTGATGTCCCTTTCTCCAAAAATGTACTCAATGGGACCGTAATGTTGCAACCACACACAAGTTGACCTGCTGTGAGGAAAAAACACGTTAGTACATTTCAAACATGAAAAAGGTCATTTTTAAATCAACATGAAAAACCAAACGTCCACAAGTATAAAACACAAAAAAATGCTTACCGAAAAGAGAAAATGTATCGTGCTCAGCAGCCTCCTCCCGCCCTGTGGTGCAACTGATGTCCCTTTCTCCAAAAATGTACTCAATGGGACCGTAATGTTGCAACCACACACAAGTTGACCTGCTGTGAGGAAAAAACGTGTTAGTACATTTCAAACATGAAAAAGGTCATTTTTAAATCAACATGAAAAACCAAACATCCAAAAGTATAAAACACAAAAAAATGCTTACCGAAGAGAGAAAATGTATCGTGCTCAGCAGCCTCCTCCCGCCCTGTGGTGCAACTGATGTCCCTTTCTCCAAAAATGTACTCAATGGGACCGTAATGTTGCAACCACACACAAGTTGACCTGCTGTGAGGAAAAAACGTGTTAGTACATTTCTAACATGAAAAAGGTCATTTTTAAGTCAACATGAAAAACCAAACATCCAAAAGTATAAAACACAAAAAAATGCTTACCGAAGAGAGAAAATGTATCGTGCTCAGCAGCCTCCTCCCGCCCTGTGGTGCAACTGATGTCCCTTTCTCCAAAAATGTACTCAATGGGACCGTAATGTTGCAACCACACACAAGTTGACCTGCTGTGAGGAAAAAACGTGTTAGTACATTTCTAACATGAAAAAGGTCATTTTTAAGTCAACATGAAAAACCAAACATCCAAAAGTATAAAACACAAAAAAATGCTTACCGAAGAGAGAAAATGTATCGTGCTCAGCAGCCTCCTCCCGCCCTGTGGTGCAACTGATGTCCCTTTCTCCAAAAATGTACTCAATGGGACCGTAATGTTGCAACCACACACAAGTTGACCTGCTGTGAGGAAAAAACACGTTAGTACATTTCAAACATGAAAAAGGTCATTTTTAAATCAACATGAAAAACCAAACGTCCACAAGTATAAAACACAAAAAAATGCTTACCGAAGAGAGAAAATGTATCGTGCTCAGCAGCCTCCTCCCGCCCTGTGGTGCAACTGATGTCCCTTTCTCCAAAAATGTACTCAATGGGACCATAATGTTGCAACCACACACAAGTTGACCTGCTGTGAGGAAAAAACGTGTTAGTATATTTCTAACATGAAAAAGGTCATTTTTAAGTCAACATGAAAAACCAAACATCCAAAAGTATAAAACACAAAAAAATGCTTACCGAAGAGAGAAAATGTATCGTGCTCAGCAGCCTCCTCCCGCCCTGTGGTGCAACTGATGTCCCTTTCTCCAAAAATGTACTCAATGGGACCGTAATGTTGCAACCACACACAAGTTGACCTGCTGTGAGGAAAAAACGTGTTAGTACATTTCAAACATGAAAAAGGTCATTTTTAAATCAACATGAAAAACCAAACATCCAAAAGTATAAAACACAAAAAAATGCTTACCGAAGAGAGAAAATGTATCGTGCTCAGCAGCCTCCTCCCGCCCTGTGGTGCAACTGATGTCCCTTTCTCCAAAAATGTACTCAGTGGGACCATAATGTTGCAACCACACACAAGTTGACCTGCTGTGAGGAAAAAACGTGTTAGTACATTTCTAACATGAAAAAGGTCATTTTTAAGTCAACATGAAAAACCAAACATCCAAAAGTATAAAACACAAAAAAATGCTTACCGAAGAGAGAAAATGTATCGTGCTCAGCAGCCTCCTCCCGCCCTGTGGTGCAACTGATGTCCCTTTCTCCAAAAATGTACTCAATGGGACCGTAATGTTGCAACCACACACAAGTTGACCTGCTGTGAGGAAAAAACGTGTTAGTACATTTCAAACATGAAAAAGGTCATTTTTAAGTCAACATGAAAAACCAAACATCCAAAAGTATAAAACACAAAAAAATGCTTACCGAAGAGAGAAAATGTATCGTGCTCAGCAGCCTCCTCCCGCCCTGTGGTGCAACTGATGTCCCTTTCTCCAAAAATGTACTCAAAGGGACCGTAATGTTGCAACCACACACAAGTTGACCTGCTGTGAGGAAAAAACGTGTTAGTACATTTCTAACATGAAAAAGGTCATTTTTAAGTCAACATGAAAAACCAAACATCCAAAAGTATAAAACACAAAAAAATGCTTACCGAAGAGAGAAAATGTATCGTGCTCAGCAGCCTCCTCCCGCCCTGTGGTGCAACTGATGTCCCTTTCTCCAAAAATGTACTCAATGGGACCGTAATGTTGCAACCACACACAAGTTGACCTGCTGTGAGGAAAAAACGTGTTACTACATTTCTAACATGAAAAAGGTCATTTTTAAGTCAACATGAAAAACCAAACATCCAAAAGTATAAAACACAAAAAAATGCTTACCGAAGAGAGAAAATGTATCGTGCTCAGCAGCCTCCTCCCGCCCTGTGGTGCAACTGATGTCCCTTTCTCCAAAAATGTACTCAATGGGACCGTAATGTTGCAACCACACACAAGTTGACCTGCTGTGAGGAAAAAACGTGTTAGTACATTTCTAACATGAAAAAGGTCATTTTTAAGTCAACATGAAAAACCAAACATCCAAAAGTATAAAACACAAAAAAATGCTTACCGAAGAGAGAGAATGTATCGTGCTCAGCAGCCTCCTCCCGCCCTGTGGTGCAACTGATGTCCCTTTCTCCAAAAATGTACTCAATGGGACCGTAATGTTGCAACCACACACAAGTTGACCTGCTGTGAGGAAAAAACACGTTAGTACATTTCAAACATGAAAAAGGTCATTTTTAAATCAACATGAAAAACCAAACGTCCACAAGTATAAAACACAAAAAAATGCTTACCGAAGAGAGAAAATGTATCGTGCTCAGCAGCCTCCTCCCGCCCTGTGGTGCAACTGATGTCCCTTTCTCCAAAAATGTACTCAATGGGACCATAATGTTGCAACCACACACAAGTTGACCTGCGGAGAGGAAGAAACACGTTAGTACATTTCAAATATGAAAAAGGTCATTTTAAAATCAACATGAAAAACCAAATATCCAAAAGTATAAAACACAAAAAAATGCTTACCGAAGAGAGAAAATGTATCGTGCTCAGCAGCCTCCTCCCGCCCTGTGGTGCAACTGATGTCCCTTTCTCCAAAAATGTACTCAATGGGACCGTAATGTTGCAACCACACACAAGTTGACCTGCTGTGAGGAAAAAACACGTTAGTACATTTCAAACATGAAAAAGGTCATTTTCAAATCAACATGAAAAACCAAACGTCCACAAGTATAAAACACAAAAAAATGCTTACCGAAGAGAGAAAATGTATCGTGCTCAGCAGCCTCCTCCCGCCCTGTGGTGCAACTGATGTCCCTTTCTCCAAAAATGTACTCAATGGGACCGTAATGTTGCAACCACACACAAGTTGACCTGCTGTGAGGAAAAAACGTGTTAGTACATTTCAAACATGAAAAAGGTCATTTTTAAATCAACATGAAAAACCAAACGTCCACAAGTATAAAACACAAAAAAATGCTTACCGAAGAGAGAAAATGTATCGTGCTCAGCAGCCTCCTCCCGCCCTGTGGTGCAGCTGATGTCCCTTTCTCCAAAAATGTACTCAATGGGACCGTAATGTTGCAACCACACACAAGTTGACCTGCTGTGAGGAAAAAACGTGTTAGTACATTTCAAACATGAAAAAGGTCATTTTAAAATCAACATGAAAAACCAAACATCCAAAAGTATAAAACACAAAAAAATGCTTACCGAAGAGAGAAAATGTATCGTGCTCAGCAGCCTCCTCCCGCCCTGTGGTGCAACTGATGTCCCTTTCTCCAAAAATGTACTCAATGGGACCGTAATGTTGCAACCACACACAAGTTGACCTGCTGTGAGGAAAAAACGTGTTAGTACATTTCAAACATGAAAAAGGTCATTTTAAAATCAACATGAAAAACCAAACATCCAAAAGTATGAAACACAAAAAAATGCTTACCGAAGAGAGAAAATGTATCGTGATCTGCAGCGTCCTCCCGCCCTGTGGTGCAACAGATGTCCCTTTCTCCAAAAATGTACTCAATGGGACCGTAATGTTGCAACCACACACAAGTTGAACTGCTGTCACGAAAAAACGTGTTAGTACATTTCAAACATGAAAAAGGTCATTTTTAAATCAACATGAAAAACCATACATCCAAAAGTATAAAACACAAAAAAATTCTTACCGAAGAGAGAAAATGTATCGTGCTCAGCAGCCTCCTCCCGCCCTGTGGTGCAACTGATGTCCCTTTCTCCAAAAATGTACTCAATGGGACGGTAATGTTGCAACCACACACAAGTTGACCTGCTGTGAGGAAAAAACGTGTTAGTACATTTCAAACATGAAAAAGGTCATTTTTAAATCAACATGAAAAACCAAACATCCAAAAGTATGAAACACAAAAAAATGCTTACCGAAGAGAGAAAATGTTTCGTGCTCAGCAGCCTCCTCCCGCCCTGTGGTGCAACTGATGTCCCTTTCTCCAGAAATGTACTCAATGGGACTGTAATGTTGCAACCACACACAAGTTGACCTGCTGTGAGGAAAAAACGTGTTAGTACATTTCAAACATGAAAAAGGTCATTTTTAAATCAACATGAAAAACCAAACATCCAAAAGTATAAAACACAAAAAAATGCTTACCGAAGAGAGAAAATGTATCGTGCTCAGCAGCCTCCTCCCGCCCTGTGGTGCAACTGATGTCCCTTTCTCCAAAAATGTACTCAATGGGACCGTAATGTTGCAACCACACACAAGTTGACCTGCTGTGAGGAAGAAATGTGTTAGTACATTTCAAACATGAAAAAGGTCATTTTAAAATCAACTTGAATAACCAAACATCCAAAAGTATAAAACACAAAAAAATGCTTACCGAAGAGAGAAAATGTATCGTGCTCAGCAGCCTCCTCCCGCCCTGTGGTGCAACTGATGTCCCTTTCTCCAGAAATGTACTCAATTGGACCGTAATGTTGCAACCACACACAAGTTGACCTGCTGTGAGGAAAAAACGTGTTAGTACATTTCAAACATGAAAAAGGTCATTTTTAAATCAACATGAAAAACCAAACACTCAAAAGTATAAAACACAAAAAAATGCTTACCGAAGAGAGAAAATATATCGTGCTCAGCAGCCTCCTACCGCCCTGTGGTGCAACTGATGTCCCCTTCTCCAAAAATGTCCTCAATGGGACCGTAATGTTGCAACCACACACAAGTTGACCTGCTGTGCGGAAGAAACGTGTTAGTACATTTCAAACATGAAAAAGGTCATTTTAAAATCAACATGAAAAACCAAACATCCAATAGTATAAAACACAAAAAAATGCTTACCGAAGAGAGAAAATGTATCGTGCTCAGCAGCCTCCTCCCGCCCTGTGGTGCAACTGATGTCCCTTTCTCCAAAAATGTACTCAATGGGACCATAATGTTGCAACCACACACAAGTTGAACTGCTGTGAGGAAAAAACGTGTTAGTACATTTCAAACATGAAAAAGGTCATTTTTAAATCAACATGAAAAACCAAATATCCCAAAGTATAAAACACAAAAAAATGCTTACCGAAGAGAGAAAATGTATCGTGCTCAGCAGCCTCCTCCCGCCCTGTGGTGCAACTGATGTCCCTTTCTCCAGAAATGTACTCAATTGGACCGTAATGTTGCAACCACACACAAGTTGACCTGCTGTGAGGAAAAAACGTGTTAGTACATTTCAAACATGAAAAAGGTCATTTTTAAATCAACATGAAAAACCAAACACTCAAAAGTATAAAACACAAAAAAATGCTTACCGAAGAGAGAAAATATATCGTGCTCAGCAGCCTCCTACCGCCCTGTGGTGCAACTGATGTCCCCTTCTCCAAAAATGTCCTCAATGGGACCGTAATGTTGCAACCACACACAAGTTGACCTGCTGTGCGGAAGAAACGTGTTAGTACATTTCAAACATGAAAAAGGTCATTTTAAAATCAACTTGAATAACCAAACATCCAAAAGTATAAAACACAAAAAAATGCTTACCGAAGAGAGAAAATGTATCGTGCTCAGCAGCCTCCTCCCGCCCTGTGGTGCAACTGATGTCCCTTTCTCCAAAAATGTACTCAATGGGACCATAATGTTGCAACCACACACAAGTTGAACTGCTGTGAGGAAAAAACGTGTTAGTACATTTCAAACATGAAAAAGGTCATTTTTAAATCAACATGAAAAACCAAATATCCCAAAGTATAAATCACAAAAAAATGCTTACCGAAGAGAGAAAATGTATCGTGCTCAGCAGCCTCCTCCCACCCTGTGGTGCAACTGATGTCCCTTTCTCCAAAAATGTACTCAGTGGGACTGTAATGTTGCAACCACACACAAGTTGACCTGCTGTGAGGAAAAAACGTGTTAGTACATTTCAAACATGAAAAAGGTCATTTTTAAATCAACATGAAAAACCAAACATCCAAAAGTATAAAACACAAAAAAATGCTTACCGAAGAGAGAAAATATATCGTGCTCAGCAGCCTCCTCCCGCCTTGTGGCGCAACTGATGTCCCCTTCTCTAAAAATGTACTCAATGGGACTGTAATGTTGCAACCACACACAAGTTGACCTGCTGTGAGGAAGAAACGTGTTAGTACATTTCATACATGAAAAAGGTCATTTTAAAATCAACATGAAAAACCAAACATCCAAAAGTATAAAACACAAAAAAATGCTTACCGAAGAGAGAAAATGTATCGTTCTCTGCAGCCTCCTCCCGCCCTGTGGTGCAACTGATGTCCCTTTCTCCAAAAATGTACTCAATGGAACTGTAATGTTGCAACCACACACAAGTTGACCTGCTGTGAGGAAAAAACGTGTTAGTACATTTCAAACATGAAAAAGGTCATTTTTAAATCAACATGAAAAACCAAACATCCAAAAGGATAAATCACAAAAAAATGCTTACCGAAGAGAGAAAATGTATCGTGCTCAGCAGCCTCCTCCCGCCCTGTGGTGTAACTGATGTCCCTTTCTCCAAAAATGTACTCAATGGGACCGTAATGTTGCAACCACACACAAGTTGGCCTGCTGTGAGGAAAAAACGTGTTAGTACATTTCAAACATGAAAAAGGTCATTTTTAAATCAACATGAAAAACCAAACATCCAAAAGTATAAAACACAAAAAAATGCTTACCGAAGAGAGAAAATGTATCGTGCTCAGCAGCCTCCTCCCGCCCTGTGATGCAACTGATGTCCCTTTCTCCAGAAATGTACTCAATGGGACCGTAATGTTGCAACCACACACAAGTTGACCTGCTGTGAGGAAAAAACGTGTTAGTACATTTCAAACATGAAAAAGGTCATTTTAAAATCAACATGAAAAACCAAACATCCAAAAGTATAAAACACAAAAAAATGCTTACCGAAGAGAGAAAATGTATCGTGCTCAGCAGCGTCCTCCCGCCCTGTGGTGTAACTGATGTCCCTTTCTCCAGAAATGTACTCAATGGGACCGTAATGTTGCAACCACACACAAGTTGACCTGCTGTGAGGAAAAAACGTGTTAGTACATTTCAAACAAGAAAAAGGTCATTTTTAAATCAACATGAAAATCCAAACATCCAAAAGTATAAATCACAAAAAAAAGCTTACCGAAGAGAGAAAATGTATCGTGCTCACCAGCCTCCTCCCGCCCTGTGGTGCAACTGATGTCCCTTTCTCCAAAAATGTACTCAATGGGACCGTAATGTTCAACCACACACAAGTTGACCTGCTGTGAGGAAAAAACGTGTTAGTACATTTCAAACATGAAAAAGGTCATTTTAAAATCAACATGAAAAACCAAACATCCGAAAGTATAAAACACAAAAAAATGCTTACCGAAGAGAGAAAATGTATCGTGCTCAGCAGCCTCCTCCCGCCCTGTGGTGCAACTGATGTCCCTTTCTCCAAAAATGTACTCAATGGGACCGTAATGTTCAACCACACACAAGTTGACCTGCTGTGAGGAAAAAACGTGTTAGTACATTTCAAACATTAAAAAGGTCATTTTTAAATCAACATGAAAAACTAAACATCCAAAAGTATAAATCACAAGAAAATGCTTACCGAAGAGAGAAAATGTATCGTGCTCAGCAGCCTCCTCCCGCCCTGTGGTGCAACTGATGTCCCTTTCTCCAGAAATGTACTCAATGGGACCGAAATGTTGCAACCACACACAAGTTGACCTGCTGTGAGGAAAAAACGTGTTAGTACATTTCAAACATGAAAAAGGTCATTTTAAAATCAACATGATAAACCAAACATCCAAAAGTATAAAACACAAAAAAATGCTTACCGAAGAGAGAAAATGTATCGTGCTCAGCAGCCTCCTCCCGTCCTGTGGTGCAACTGATGTCCCTTTCTCCAAAAATGTACTCAATGGGACCGTAATGTTGCAATCACACACAACTTGACCTGCTGTGAGGAAAAAACGTGTTAGTACATTACAAACATGAAAAAGGTCATTTTTAAATCAACACGAAAAACCAAACATCCAAAAGTATAAAACACAAAAAAATGCTTACCGAAGAGAGAAAATGTATCGTGCTCACCAGCCTCCTCCCGCCCTGTGGTGCAACTGATGTCCCTTTCTCCAAAAATGTACTCAATGGGACCGTAATGTTGCAACAACACACAAGTTGACCTGCTGTGAGGACAAAACATGTTAGTGCATTTCAAACATGAAAAAGGTCATTTTGGAATCAACGTGAAAAACCAAACTCCCAAAAGTATAAAACACAAAAAATGCTTACCGAAGAGAGAAAATGTATCGTGCTCAGCAGCCTCCTCCCGCCCTGTGGTGCAACTGATGTCCCTTTCTCCAAAAATGTACTCAATGGGACCGTAATGTTCAACCACACACAAGTTGACCTGCTGTGAGGAAAAAACGTGTTAGTACATTTCAAACATTAAAAAGGTCATTTTTAAATCAACATGAAAAACTAAACATCCAAAAGTATAAATCACAAGAAAATGCTTACCGAAGAGAGAAAATGTATCGTGCTCAGCAGCCTCCTCCCGCCCTGTGGTGCAACTGATGTCCCTTTCTCCAGAAATGTACTCAATGGGACCGAAATGTTGCAACCACACACAAGTTGACCTGCTGTGAGGAAAAAACGTGTTAGTACATTTCAAACATGAAAAAGGTCATTTTAAAATCAACATGATAAACCAAACATCCAAAAGTATAAAACACAAAAAAATGCTTACCGAAGAGAGAAAATGTATCGTGCTCAGCAGCCTCCTCCCGCCCTGTGGTGCGACTGATGTCCCTTTCTCCAAAAATGTACTCAATGGGACCGTAATGTTGCAATCACACACAACTTGACCTGCTGTGAGGAAAAAACGTGTTAGTACATTACAAACATGAAAAAGGTCATTTTTAAATCAACACGAAAAACCAAACATCCAAAAGTATAAAACACAAAAAAATGCTTACCGAAGAGAGAAAATGTATCGCGCTCAGCAGCCTCCTCCCGCCCTGTGGTGCAACTGATGTCCCTTTCTCCAAAAATGTACTCAATGGGACCGTAATGTTGCAACCACACACAAGTTGACCTGCTGTGAGGAAAAAACGTGTTAGTACATTTCAAACATGAAAAAGGTCATTTTTAAATCAACATGAAAAACCAAACATCCAAAAGTATAAAACACAAAAAAATGCTTACCGAAGGGAGAAAATGTATCGTGCTCAGCAGCCTCCTCCCGCCCTGTGGTGCAACTGATGTCCCTTTCTCCAAAAATGTACTCAATGGGACCGTAATGTTGCAACCACACACAAGTTGACCTGCTGTGAGGAAAAAACGTGTTAGTACATTTCAAACATGAAAAAGGTCATTTTAAAATCAACATGAAAAACCAAACATCCGAAAGTATAAAACACAAAAAAATGCTTACCGAAGAGAGAAAATGTATCGTGCTCAGCAGCCTCCTCCCGTCCTGTGGTGCAACTGATGTCCCTTTCTCCAAAAATGTACTCAATGGGACCGTAATGTTGCAACCACACACAAGTTGACCTGCTGTGAGGAAAAAACGTGTTAGTACATTTCTAACATGAAAAAGGTCATTTTTAAGTCAACATGAAAAACCAAACATCCAAAAGTATAAAACACAAAAAAATGCTTACCGAAGAGAGAAAATGTATCGTGGTCAGCAGCCTGCTCCCGCCCTGTGGTGCAACTGATGTCCCTTTCTCCAAAAATGTACTCAATGGGACCGTAATGTTGCAACCACACACAAGTTGACCTGCTGTGAGGAAAAAACACGTTAGTACATTTCAAACATGAAAAAGGTCATTTTTAAATCAACATGAAAAACCAAACGTCCACAAGTATAAAACACAAAAAAATGCTTACCGAAGAGAGAAAATGTATCGTGCTCAGCAGCCTCCTCCCGCCCTGTGGTGCAACTGATGTCCCTTTCTCCAAAAATGTACTCAATGGGACCATAATGTTGCAACCACACACAAGTTGACCTGCGGAGAGGAAGAAACACGTTAGTACATTTCAAATATGAAAAAGGTCATTTTAAAATCAACATGAAAAACCAAATATCCAAAAGTATAAAACACAAAAAAATGCTTACCGAAGAGAGAAAATGTATCGTGCTCAGCAGCCTCCTCCCGCCCTGTGGTGCAACTGATGTCCCTTTCTCCAAAAATGTACTCAATGGGACCGTAATGTTGCAACCACACACAAGTTGACCTGCTGTGAGGAAAAAACACGTTAGTACATTTCAAACATGAAAAAGGTCATTTTTAAATCAACATGAAAAACCAAACGTCCACAAGTATAAAACACAAAAAAATGCTTACCGAAGAGAGAAAATGTATCGTGCTCAGCAGCCTCCTCCCGCCCTGTGGTGCAGCTGATGTCCCTTTCTCCAAAAATGTACTCAATGGGACCGTAATGTTGCAACCACACACAAGTTGACCTGCTGTGAGGAAAAAACGTGTTAGTACATTTCAAACATGAAAAAGGTCATTTTAAAATCAACATGAAAAACCAAACATCCAAAAGTATGAAACACAAAAAAATGCTTACCGAAGAGAGAAAATGTATCGTGATCTGCAGCGTCCTCCCGCCCTGTGGTGCAACTGATGTCCCTTTCTCCAAAAATGTACTCAATGGGACCATAATGTTGCAACCACACACAAGTTGACCTGCTGTGAGGAAAAAACACGTTAGTACATTTCAAACATGAAAAAGGTCATTTTTAAATCAACATGAAAAACCAAACGTCCACAAGTATAAAACACAAAAAAATGCTTACCGAAGAGAGAAAATGTATCGTGCTCAGCAGCCTCCTCCCGCCCTGTGGTGCAACTGATGTCCCTTTCTCCAAAAATGTACTCAATGGGACCATAATGTTGCAACCACACACAAGTTGACCTGCGGAGAGGAAGAAACACGTTAGTACATTTCAAATATGAAAAAGGTCATTTTAAAATCAACATGAAAAACCAAATATCCAAAAGTATAAAACACAAAAAAATGCTTACCGAAGAGAGAAAATGTATCGTGCTCAGCAGCCTCCTCCCGCCCTGTGGTGCAACTGATGTCCCTTTCTCCAAAAATGTACTCAATGGGACCGTAATGTTGCAACCACACACAAGTTGACCTGCTGTGAGGAAAAAACGTGTTAGTACATTTCAAACATGAAAAAGGTCATTTTTAAATCAACATGAAAAACCAAACGTCCACAAGTATAAAACACAAAAAAATGCTTACCGAAGAGAGAAAATGTATCGTGCTCAGCAGCCTCCTCCCGCCCTGTGGTGCAGCTGATGTCCCTTTCTCCAAAAATGTACTCAATGGGACCGTAATGTTGCAACCACACACAAGTTGACCTGCTGTGAGGAAAAAACGTGTTAGTACATTTCAAACATGAAAAAGGTCATTTTAAAATCAACATGAAAAACCAAACATCCAAAAGTATAAAACACAAAAAAATGCTTACCGAAGAGAGAAAATGTATCGTGCTCAGCAGCCTCCTCCCGCCCTGTGGTGCAACTGATGTCCCTTTCTCCAAAAATGTACTCAATGGGACCGTAATGTTGCAACCACACACAAGTTGACCTGCTGTGAGGAAAAAACGTGTTAGTACATTTCAAACATGAAAAAGGTCATTTTAAAATCAACATGAAAAACCAAACATCCAAAAGTATGAAACACAAAAAAATGCTTACCGAAGAGAGAAAATGTATCGTGATCTGCAGCGTCCTCCCGCCCTGTGGTGCAACTGATGTCCCTTTCTCCAAAAATGTACTCAATGGGACCGTAATGTTGCAACCACACACAAGTTGAACTGCTGTCACGAAAAAACGTGTTAGTACATTTCAAACATGAAAAAGGTCATTTTTAAATCAACATGAAAAACCATACATCCAAAAGTATAAAACACAAAAAAATGCTTACCGAAGAGAGAAAATGTATCGTGCTCAGCAGCCTCCTCCCGCCCTGTGGTGCAACTGATGTCCCTTTCTCCAAAAATGTACTCAATGGGACCGTAATGTTGCAACCACACACAAGTTGACCTGCTGTGAGGAAAAAACGTGTTAGTACATTTCAAACATGAAAAAGGTCATTTTAAAATCAACATGAAAAACCAAACATCCAAAAGTATGAAACACAAAAAAATGCTTACCGAAGAGAGAAAATGTATCGTGATCTGCAGCGTCCTCCCGCCCTGTGGTGCAACTGATGTCCCTTTCTCCAAAAATGTACTCAATGGGACCGTAATGTTGCAACCACACACAAGTTGAACTGCTGTCACGAAAAAACGTGTTAGTACATTTCAAACATGAAAAAGGTCATTTTTAAATCAACATGAAAAACCAAACATCCACAAGTATAAAACACAAAAAAATGCTTACCGAAGAGAGAAAATGTATCGTGATCTGCAGCGTCCTCCCGCCCTGTGGTGCAACTGATGTCCCTTTCTCCAAAAATGTACTCAATGGGACCGTAATGTTGCAACCACACACAAGTTGAACTGCTGTCACGAAAAAACGTGTTAGTACATTTCAAACATGAAAAAGGTCATTTTTAAATCAACATGAAAAACCAAACGTCCACAAGTATAAAACACAAAAAAATGCTTACCGAAGAGAGAAAATGTATCGTGCTCAGCAGCCTCCTCCCGCCCTGTGGTGCAGCTGATGTCCCTTTCTCCAAAAATGTACTCAATGGGACCGTAATGTTGCAACCACACACAAGTTGACCTGCTGTGAGGAAAAAACGTGTTAGTACATTTCAAACATGAAAAAGGTCATTTTAAAATCAACATGAAAAACCAAACATCCAAAAGTATGAAACACAAAAAAATGCTTACCGAAGAGAGAAAATGTATCGTGATCTGCAGCGTCCTCCCGCCCTGTGGTGCAACTGATGTCCCTTTCTCCAAAAATGTACTCAATGGGACCGTAATGTTGCAACCACACACAAGTTGAACTGCTGTCACGAAAAAACGTGTTAGTACATTTCAAACATGAAAAAGGTCATTTTAAAATCAACATGAAAAACCAAACATCCAAAAGTATGAAACACAAAAAAATGCTTACCGAAGAGAGAAAATGTATCGTGATCTGCAGCGTCCTCCCGCCCTGTGGTGCAACTGATGTCCCTTTCTCCAAAAATGTACTCAATGGGACCGTAATGTTGCAACCACACACAAGTTGAACTGCTGTCACGAAAAAACGTGTTAGTACATTTCAAACATGAAAAAGGTCATTTTTAAATCAACATGAAAAACCAAACGTCCACAAGTATAAAACACAAAAAAATGCTTACCGAAGAGAGAAAATGTATCGTGCTCAGCAGCCTCCTCCCGCCCTGTGGTGCAGCTGATGTCCCTTTCTCCAAAAATGTACTCAATGGGACCGTAATGTTGCAACCACACACAAGTTGAACTGCTGTCACGAAAAAACGTGTTAGTACATTTCAAACATGAAAAAGGTCATTTTTAAATCAACATGAAAAACCAAACGTCCACAAGTATAAAACACAAAAAAATGCTTACCGAAGAGAGAAAATGTATCGTGCTCAGCAGCCTCCTCCCGCCCTGTGGTGCAACTGATGTCCCTTTCTCCAAAAATGTACTCAATGGGACCGTAATGTTGCAACCACACACAAGTTGACCTGCTGTGAGGAAAAAACGTGTTAGTACATTTCAAACATGAAAAAGGTCATTTTAAAATCAACATGAAAAACCAAACATCCAAAAGTATGAAACACAAAAAAATGCTTACCGAAGAGAGAAAATGTATCGTGATCTGCAGCGTCCTCCCGCCCTGTGGTGCAACTGATGTCCCTTTCTCCAAAAATGTACTCAATGGGACCGTAATGTTGCAACCACACACAAGTTGAACTGCTGTCACGAAAAAACGTGTTAGTACATTTCAAACATGAAAAAGGTCATTTTTAAATCAACATGAAAAACCAAACATCCACAAGTATAAAACACAAAAAAATGCTTACCGAAGAGAGAAAATGTATCGTGATCTGCAGCGTCCTCCCGCCCTGTGGTGCAACTGATGTCCCTTTCTCCAAAAATGTACTCAATGGGACCGTAATGTTGCAACCACACACAAGTTGAACTGCTGTCACGAAAAAACGTGTTAGTACATTTCAAACATGAAAAAGGTCATTTTTAAATCAACATGAAAAACCAAACGTCCACAAGTATAAAACACAAAAAAATGCTTACCGAAGAGAGAAAATGTATCGTGCTCAGCAGCCTCCTCCCGCCCTGTGGTGCAGCTGATGTCCCTTTCTCCAAAAATGTACTCAATGGGACCGTAATGTTGCAACCACACACAAGTTGACCTGCTGTGAGGAAAAAACGTGTTAGTACATTTCAAACATGAAAAAGGTCATTTTAAAATCAACATGAAAAACCAAACATCCAAAAGTATGAAACACAAAAAAATGCTTACCGAAGAGAGAAAATGTATCGTGATCTGCAGCGTCCTCCCGCCCTGTGGTGCAACTGATGTCCCTTTCTCCAAAAATGTACTCAATGGGACCGTAATGTTGCAACCACACACAAGTTGAACTGCTGTCACGAAAAAACGTGTTAGTACATTTCAAACATGAAAAAGGTCATTTTAAAATCAACATGAAAAACCAAACATCCAAAAGTATGAAACACAAAAAAATGCTTACCGAAGAGAGAAAATGTATCGTGATCTGCAGCGTCCTCCCGCCCTGTGGTGCAACTGATGTCCCTTTCTCCAAAAATGTACTCAATGGGACCGTAATGTTGCAACCACACACAAGTTGAACTGCTGTCACGAAAAAACGTGTTAGTACATTTCAAACATGAAAAAGGTCATTTTTAAATCAACATGAAAAACCAAACGTCCACAAGTATAAAACACAAAAAAATGCTTACCGAAGAGAGAAAATGTATCGTGCTCAGCAGCCTCCTCCCGCCCTGTGGTGCAGCTGATGTCCCTTTCTCCAAAAATGTACTCAATGGGACCGTAATGTTGCAACCACACACAAGTTGACCTGCTGTGAGGAAAAAACGTGTTAGTACATTTCAAACATGAAAAAGGTCATTTTAAAATCAACATGAAAAACCAAACATCCAAAAGTATGAAACACAAAAAAATGCTTACCGAAGAGAGAAAATGTATCGTGATCTGCAGCGTCCTCCCGCCCTGTGGTGCAACTGATGTCCCTTTCTCCAAAAATGTACTCAATGGGACCGTAATGTTGCAACCACACACAAGTTGAACTGCTGTCACGAAAAAACGTGTTAGTACATTTCAAACATGAAAAAGGTCATTTTTAAATCAACATGAAAAACCATACATCCAAAAGCATAAAACACAAAAAAATGCTTACCGAAGAGAGAAAATGTATCGTGCTCAGCAGCCTCCTCCCGCCCTGTGGTGCAACTGATGTCCCTTTCTCCAAAAATGTACTCAATGGGACCGTAATGTTGCAACCACACACAAGTTGACCTGCTGTGAGGAAAAAACGTGTTAGTACATTTCAAACATGAAAAAGGTCATTTTAAAATCAACATGAAAAACCAAACATCCAAAAGTATGAAACACAAAAAAATGCTTACCGAAGAGAGAAAATGTATCGTGATCTGCAGCGTCCTCCCGCCCTGTGGTGCAACTGATGTCCCTTTCTCCAAAAATGTACTCAATGGGACCGTAATGTTGCAACCACACACAAGTTGACCTGCTGTGAGGAAAAAACGTGTTAGTACATTTCAAACATGAAAAAGGTCATTTTAAAATCAACATGAAAAACCAAACATCCAAAAGTATGAAACACAAAAAAATGCTTACCGAAGAGAGAAAATGTATCGTGATCTGCAGCGTCCTCCCGCCCTGTGGTGCAACTGATGTCCCTTTCTCCAAAAATGTACTCAATGGGACCGTAATGTTGCAACCACACACAAGTTGAACTGCTGTCACGAAAAAACGTGTTAGTACATTTCAAACATGAAAAAGGTCATTTTTAAATCAACATGAAAAACCATACATCCAAAAGTATAAAACACAAAAAAATGCTTACCGAAGAGAGAAAATGTATCGTGCTCAGCAGCCTCCTCCCGCCCTGTGGTGCAACTGATGTCCCTTTCTCCAAAAATGTACTCAATGGGACCGTAATGTTGCAACCACACACAAGTTGACCTGCTGTGAGGAAAAAACGTGTTAGTACATTTCAAACATGAAAAAGGTCATTTTAAAATCAACATGAAAAACCAAACATCCAAAAGTATGAAACACAAAAAAATGCTTACCGAAGAGAGAAAATGTATCGTGATCTGCAGCGTCCTCCCGCCCTGTGGTGCAACTGATGTCCCTTTCTCCAAAAATGTACTCAATGGGACCGTAATGTTGCAACCACACACAAGTTGAACTGCTGTCACGAAAAAACGTGTTAGTACATTTCAAACATGAAAAAGGTCATTTTTAAATCAACATGAAAAACCATACATCCAAAAGTATAAAACACAAAAAAATGCTTACCGAAGAGAGAAAATGTATCGTGCTCAGCAGCCTCCTCCCGCCCTGTGGTGCAACTGATGTCCCTTTCTCCAAAAATGTACTCAATGGGACCGTAATGTTGCAACCACACACAAGTTGACCTGCTGTGAGGAAAAAACGTGTTAGTACATTTCAAACATGAAAAAGGTCATTTTAAAATCAACATGAAAAACCAAACATCCAAAAGTATGAAACACAAAAAAATGCTTACCGAAGAGAGAAAATGTATCGTGATCTGCAGCGTCCTCCCGCCCTGTGGTGCAACTGATGTCCCTTTCTCCAAAAATGTACTCAATGGGACCATAATGTTGCAACCACACACAAGTTGAACTGCTGTCACGAAAAAACGTGTTAGTACATTTCAAACATGAAAAAGGTCATTTTAAAATCAACATGAAAAACCAAACATCCAAAAGTATAAAACACAAAAAAATGCTTACCGAAGAGAGAAAATGTATCGTGCTCAGCAGCCTCCTCCCGCCCTGTGGTGCAACTGATGTCCCTTTCTCCAAAAATGTACTCAATGGGACCGTAATGTTGCAACCACACACAAGTTGACCTGCTGTGAGGAAAAAACGTGTTAGTACATTTCAAACATGAAAAAGGTCATTTTAAAATCAACATGAAAAACCAAACATCCAAAAGTATGAAACACAAAAAAATGCTTACCGAAGAGAGAAAATGTATCGTGCTCAGCAGCCTCCTCCCGCCCTGTGGTGCAACTGATGTCCCTTTCTCCAGAAATGTACTCAATGGGACTGTAATGTTGCAACCACACACAAGTTGACCTGCTGTGAGGAAAAAACGTGTTAGTACATTTCAAACATGAAAAGGTCATTTTTAAATCAACATGAAAAACCAAACATCCAAAAGTATAAAACACAAAAAAATGCTTACCGAAGAGAGAAAATGTATCGTGCTCAGCAGCCTCCTCCCGCCCTGTGGTGCAGCTGATGTCCCTTTCTCCAAAAATGTACTCAATCGGACCGTAATGTTGCAACCACACACAAGTTGACCTGCTGTGAGGAAAAAACGTGTTAGTACATTTCAAACATGAAAAAGGTCATTTTTAAATCAACATGAAAAACCAAACATTCAAAAGTATAAAACACAAAAAAATGCTTACCGAAGAGAGAAAATATATCGTGCTCAGCAGCCTCCTACCGCCCTGTGGTGCAACTGATGTCCCTTTCTCCAAAAATGTACTCAATGGGACCGTAATGTTGCAACCACACACAAGTTGACCTGCTGTGCGGAAGAAACGTGTTAGTACATTTCAAACATGAAAAAGGTCATTTTAAAATCAACATGAAAAACCAAACATCCAATAGTATAAAACACAAAAACATGCTTACCGAAGAGAGAAAATGTAGCGTGCTCAGCAGCCTCCTCCCGCCCTGTGGTGCAACTGATGTCCCTTTCTCCAAAAATGTACTCAATGGGACCATAATGTTGCAACCACACACAAGTTGAACTGCTGTCACGAAAAAACGTGTTAGTACATTTCAAACATGAAAAAGGTCATTTTTAAATCAACATGAAAAACCAAATATCCCAAAGTATAAATCACAAAAAAATGCTTACCGAAGAGAGAAAATGTATCGTGCTCAGCAGCCTCCTCCCGCCCTGTGGTGCAACTGATGTCCCTTTCTCCAAAAATGTACTCAGTGGGACTGTAATGTTGCAACCACACACAAGTTGACCTGCTGTGAGGAAAAAACGTGTTAGTACATTTCAAACATGAAAAAGGTCATTTTTAAATCAACATGAAAAACCAAACATCCAAAAGTATAAAACACAAAAAAATGCTTACCGAAGAGAGAAAATATATCGTGCTCAGCAGCCTCCTCCCGCCTTGTGGCGCAACTGATGTCCCCTTCTCTAAAAATGTACTCAATGGGACTGTAATGTTGCAACCACACACAAGTTGACCTGCTGTGAGGAAGAAACGTGTTAGTACATTTCATACATGAAAAAGGTCATTTTAAAATCAACATGAAAAACCAAACATCCAAAAGTATAAAACACAAAAAAATGCTTACCGAAGAGAGAAAATGTATCGTGCTCTGCAGCCTCCTCCCGCCCTGTGGTGCAACTGATGTCCCTTTCTCCAAAAATGTACTCAATGGAACTGTAATGTTGCAACCACACACAAGTTGACCTGCTGTGAGGAAAAAACGTGTTAGTACATTTCAAACATGAAAAAGGTCATTTTTAAATCAACATGAAAAACCAAACATCCAAAAGGATAAATCACAAAAAAATGCTTACCGAAGAGAGAAAATGTATCGTGCTCAGCAGCCTCCTCCCGCCCTGTGGTGCAACTGATGTCCCTTTCTCCAAAAATGTACTCAATGGGACCGTAATGTTGCAACCACACACAAGTTGACCTGCTGTGAGGAAAAAACGAGTTAGTACATTTCAAACATGAAAAAGGTCATTTTAAAATCAACATGAAAAACCAAACATCCTAAAATATGAAACACAAAAAATGCTTACCGAAGAGAGAAAATGTATCGTGCTCAGCAGCGTCCTCCCGCCCTGTGGTGTAACTGATGTCCCTTTCTCCAAAAATGTACTCAATGGGACCGTAATGTTGCAACCACACACAAGTTGGCCTGCTGTGAGGAAAAAACGTGTTAGTACATTTCAAACATGAAAAAGGTCATTTTAAAATCAACATGAAAAACCAAACATCCAAAAGTATAAAACACAAAAAAATGCTTACCGAAGAGAGAAAATGTATCGTGCTCAGCAGCGTCCTCCCGCCCTGTGGTGCAACTGATGTCCCTTTCTCCAGAAATGTACTCAATGGGACCGTAATGTTGCAACCACACACAAGTTGACCTGCTGTGAGGAAAAAACGTGTTAGTACATTTCAAACAAGAAAAAGGTCATTTTGGAATCAACATGAAAATCCAAACATCCAAAAGTATAAATCACAAAAAAAAGCTTACCGAAGAGAGAAAATGTATCGTGCTCACCAGCCTCCTCCCGCCCTGTGGTGCAACTGATGTCCCTTTCTCCAAAAATGTACTCAATGGGACCGTAATTTTCAACCACACACAAGTTGACCTGCTGTGAGGAAAAAACGTGTTAGTACATTTCAAACATGAAAGAGGTCATTTTTAAATCAACATGAAAAACCAAACATCCAAAAGTATAAAACACAAAAAAATGCTTACCGAAGAGAGAAAATGTATCGTGCTCAGCAGCCTCCTCCCGCCCTGTGGTGCGACTGATGTCCCTTTCTCCAAAAATGTACTCAATGGGACCGTAATTTTCAACCACACACAAGTTGACCTGCTGTGAGGAAAAAACGTGTTAGTACATTTCAAACATTAAAAAGGTCATTTTTAAATCAACATGAAAAACTAAACATCCAAAAGTATAAATCACAAGAAAATGCTTACCGAAGAGAGAAAATGTATCGTGCTCAGCAGCCTCCTCCCGCCCTGTGGTGCAACTGATGTCCCTTTCTCCAGAAATGTACTCAATGGGACCGAAATGTTGCAACCACACACAAGTTGACCTGCTGTGAGGAAAAAACGTGTTAGTACATTTCAAACATGAAAAAGGTCATTTTAAAATCAACATGATAAACCAAACATCCAAAAGTATAAAACACAAAAAAATGCTTACCGAAGAGAGAAAATGTATCGTGCTCAGCAGCCTCCTCCCGCCCTGTGGTGCAACTGATGTCCCTTTCTCCAAAAATGTACTCAATGGGACCGTAATTTTCAACCACACACAAGTTGACCTGCTGTGAGGAAAAAACGTGTTAGTACATTTCAAACATTAAAAAGGTCATTTTTAAATCAACATGAAAAACTAAACATCCAAAAGTATAAATCACAAGAAAATGCTTACCGAAGAGAGAAAATGTATCGTGCTCAGCAGCCTCCTCCCGCCCTGTGGTGCAACTGATGTCCCTTTCTCCAGAAATGTACTCAATGGGACCGAAATGTTGCAACCACACACAAGTTGACCTGCTGTGAGGAAAAAACGTGTTAGTACATTTCAAACATGAAAAAGGTCATTTTAAAATCAACATGATAAACCAAACATCCAAAAGTATAAAACACAAAAAAATGCTTACCGAAGAGAGAAAATGTATCGTGCTCAGCAGCCTCCTCCCGCCCTGTGGTGCAACTGATGTCCCTTTCTCCAAAAATGTACTCAATGGGACCGTAATTTTCAACCACACACAAGTTGACCTGCTGTGAGGAAAAAACGTGTTAGTACATTTCAAACATGAAAAAGGTCATTTTAAAATCAACATGATAAACCAAACATCCAAAAGTATAAATCACAAGAAAATGCTTACCGAAGAGAGAAAATGTATCGTGCTCAGCAGCCTCCTCCCGCCCTGTGGTGTAACTGATGTCCCTTTCTCCAGAAATGTACTCAATGGAACTGTAATGTTGCAACAACACACAAGTTGACCTGCTGTGAGGACAAAACATGTTAGTGCATTTCAAACATGAAAAAGGTCATTTTGGAATCAACGTGAAAAACCAAACTCCCAAAAGTATAAAACACAAAAAATGCTTACCGAAGAGAGAAAATGTATCGTGCTCAGCAGCCTCCTCCCGCCCTGTGGTGCAACTGATGTCCCTTTCTCCAGAAATGTACTCAATGGGACCGAAATGTTGCAACCACACACAAGTTGACCTGCTGTGAGGAAAAAACGTGTTAGTACATTTCAAACATGAAAAAGGTCATTTTAAAATCAACATGATAAACCAAACATCCAAAAGTATAAAACACAAAAAAATGCTTACCGAAGAGAGAAAATGTATCGTGCTCAGCAGCCTCCTCCCGCCCTGTGGTGCGACTGATGTCCCTTTCTCCAAAAATGTACTCAATGGGACCGTAATGTTGCAATCACACACAACTTGACCTGCTGTGAGGAAAAAACGTGTTAGTACATTACAAACATGAAAAAGGTCATTTTTAAATCAACACGAAAAACCAAACATCCAAAAGTATAAAACACAAAAAAATGCTTACCGAAGAGAGAAAATGTATCGCGCTCAGCAGCCTCCTCCCACCCTGTGGTGCAACTGATGTCCCTTTCTCCAAAAATGTACTCAATGGGACCGTAATGTTGCAACCACACACAAGTTGACCTGCTGTGAGGAAAAAACGTGTTAGTACATTTCAAACATGAAAAAGGTCATTTTTAAATCAACATGAAAAACCAAACATCCAAATGTATAAAACACAAAAAAATGCTTACCGAAGGGAGAAAATGTATCGTGCTCAGCAGCCTCCTCCCGCCCTGTGGTGCAACTGATGTCCCTTTCTCCAAAAATGTACTCAATGGGACCGTAATGTTGCAACCACACACAAGTTGACCTGCTGTGAGGAAAAAACGTGTTAGTACATTTCAAACATGAAAAAGGTCATTTTAAAATCAACATGAAAAACCAAACATCCGAAAGTATAAAACACAAAAAAATGCTTACCGAAGAGAGAAAATGTATCGTGCTCAGCAGCCTCCTCCCGCCCTGTGGTGCAACTGATGTCCCTTTCTCCAAAAATGTACTCAATGGGACCGTAATGTTGCAACCACACACAAGTTGACCTGCTGTGAGGAAAAAACGTGTTAGTACATTTCAAACATGAAAGAGGTCATTTTTAAATCAACATGAAAAACCAAACATCCAAAAGTATAAAACACAAAAAAATGCTTACCGAAGAGAGAAAATGTATCGTGCTCAGCAGCCTCCTCTCGCCCTGTGGTGCAACTGATGTCCCTTTCTCAAAAAATGTACTCAATGGGACCGTAATGTTGCAACCACACACAAGTTGACCTGCTGTGAGGAAAAAACGTGTTAGTACATTTCAAACATGAAAAAGGTCATTTTAAAATCAACATGAAAAACCAAACATCCAAAAGTATAAAACACAAAAAAATGCTTACCGAAGAGAGAAAATGTATCGTGCTCAGCAGCCTCCTCCCGCCCTGAGGTGCAACTGATGTCCCTTTCTCCAAAAATGTACTCAATCGGACCGTAATGTTGCAACCACACACAAGTTGACCTGCTGTGAGGAAAAAACGTGTTAGTACATTTCAAACATGAAAAAGGTCATTTTAAAATCAACATGAAAAACCAAACATCCAAAGTATAAAACACAAAAAAATGCTTACCGAAGAGAGAAAATGTATCGTGCTCAGCAGCCTCCTCCCGCCCTGTGGTGCAACTGATGTCCCTTTCTCCAAAAATGTATTCAATGGGGCTGTAATGTTGCAACCACACACAAGTTGACCTGCTGTGAGGAAAAAACGTGTTAGTACATTTCAAACATGGAAAATGTCATTTTTATATCAAAATGAAAAACCAAACATCCAAAAGTATAAAACACAAAAAACTGCTTACCGAACAGAGAAAATGTATCGTGCTCAGCAGCCTCCTCTCGCCCTGTGGTGCAACTGATGTCCCTTTCTCAAAAAATGTACTCAATGGGACACTAATGTTGCAACCACACACAAGTTGACCTGCTGTGAGGAAAAAACGTGTTAGTACATTTCAAACATGAAAGAGGTCATTTTTAAATCAACATGAAAAACCAAACATCCAAAGTATAAAACACAAAAAAATGCTTACCGAAGAGAGAAAATGTATCGTGCTCAGCAGCCTTCTCCCGCCCTGTCGTGCAACTGATGTCCCTTTCTCCAAAAATGTATTCAATGGGGCTGTAATGTTGCAACCACACACAAGTTGACCTTCTGTGAGGAAAAAACGTGTTAGTACATTTCAAACATGAAAAAGGTCATTTTTAAATCAACATGAAAAACCAAACATCCAAAAGTATAAAACACAAAAAAATGCTTACCGAAGAGAGAAAATATATCGTGCTCAGCAGCCTCCTCCCGCCCTGTGGCGCAACTAATGTCCCCTTCTCTAAAAATGTACTCAATGGGACTGTAATGTTGCCACCACACACAAGTTGACCTGCTGTGAGGAAGAAACGTGTTAGTACAATTCATACATGAAAAAGGTCATTTTAAAATCAACATGAAAAACCAAACATCCAAAAGTATAAAACACAAAAAAATGCTTACCGAAGAGAGAAAATGTATCGTGCTCTGCAGCCTCCTCCCGCCCTGTGGTGCAACTGATGTCCCTTTCTCCAAAAATGTACTCAATGGGACCGTAATGTTGCAACCACACACAAGTTGACCTGCTGTGAGGAAAAAACGTGTTAGTACATTTCAAACATGAAAAAGGTCATTTTTAAATCAACATGAAAAACCAAACATCCAAAAGGATAAATCACAAAAAAATGCTTACCGAAGAGAGAAAATGTATCGTGCTCAGCAGCCTCCTCCCGCCCTGTGGTGCAACTGATGTCCCTTTCTCCAAAAATGTACTCAATGGGACGGTAATGTTGCAACCACACACAAGTTGACCTGCTGTGAGGAAAAAACGTGTTAGTACATTTCAAACATGAAAAAGGTCATTTTTAAATCAACATGAAAAACCAAACATCCAAAAGTATGAAACACAAAAAAATGCTTACCGAAGAGAGAAAATGTTTCGTGCTCAGCAGCCTCCTCCCGCCCTGTGGTGCAACTGATGTCCCTTTCTCCAGAAATGTACTCAATGGGACTGTAATGTTGCAACCACACACAAGTTGACCTGCTGTGAGGAAAAAACGTGTTAGTACATTTCAAACATGAAAAGGTCATTTTTAAATCAACATGAAAAACCAAACATCCAAAAGTATAAAACACAAAAAAATGCTTACCGAAGAGAGAAAATGTATCGTGCTCAGCAGCCTCCTCCCGCCCTGTGGTGCAACTGATGTCCCTTTCTCCAAAAATGTACTCAATCGGACCGTAATGTTGCAACCACACACAAGTTGACCTGCTGTGAGGAAGAAATGTGTTAGTACATTTCAAACATGAAAAAGGTCATTTTAAAATCAACTTGAATAACCAAACATCCAAAAGTATAAAACACAAAAAAATGCTTACCGAAGAGAGAAAATGTATCGTGCTCAGCAGCCTCCTCCCGCCCTGTGGTGCAACTGATGTCCCTTTCTCCAAAAATGTACTCAATGGGACCATAATGTTGCAACCACACACAAGTTGACCTGCTGTGAGGAAAAAACGTGTTAGTACATTTCAAACAAGAAAAAGGTCATTTTTAAATCAACATGAAAATCCAAACATCCAAAAGTATAAATCACAAAAAAAAGCTTACCGAAGAGAGAAAATGTATCGTGCTCACCAGCCTCCTCCCGCCCTGTGGTGCAACTGATGTCCCTTTCTCCAAAAATGTACTCAATCGGACCGTAATGTTGCAACCACACACAAGTTGACCTGCTGTGAGGAAAAAACGTGTTAGTACATTTCAAACATGAAAAAGGTCATTTTTAAATCAACATGAAAAACCAAACATCCAAAGTATAAAACACAAAAAAATGCTTACCGAAGAGAGAAAATGTATCGTGCTCAGCAGCCTCCTCCCGCCCTGTGGTGCAACTGATGTCCCTTTCTCCAAAAATGTATTCAATGGGGCTGTAATGTTGCAACCACACACAAGTTGACCTTCTGTGAGGAAAAAACGTGTTAGTACATTTCAAACATGAAAAATGTCATTTTAAAATCAACATGAAAAACCAAACATCCAAAGTATAAAACACAAAAAAATGCTTACCGAAGAGAGAAAATGTATCGTGCTCAGCAGCCTCCTCCCGCCCTGTGGTGCAACTGATGTCCCTTTCTCCAAAAATGTACTCAATGGGACCGTAATGTTGCAACCACACACAAGTTGACCTGCTGTGAGGAAAAAACGTGTTAGTACATTTCAAACATTAAAAAGGTCATTTTTAAATCAACATGAAAAACCAAACATCCAAAAGTATAAATCACAAGTAAATGCTTACCGAAGAGAGAAAATGTATCGTGCTCAGCAGCCTCCTCCCGCCATGTGGTGCAACTGATGTCCCTTTCTCCAGAAATGTACTCAATGGGACCGAAATGTTGCAACCACACACAAGTTGACCTGCTGTGAGGAAAAAACGTGTTAGTACATTTCAAACATGAAAAAGGTCATTTTAAAATCAACATGAAAAACCAAACATCCAAAAGTATAAAACACAAAAAAATGCTTACCGAAGAGAGAAAATGTATCGTGCTCAGCAGCCTCCTCCCGCCCTGTGGAGCGACTGATGTGCCTTTCTCCAAAAATGTACTCAATGGGACCGTAATGTTGCAATCACACACAACTTGACCTGCTGTGAGGAAAAAACGTGTTAGTACATTACAAACATGAAAAAGGTCATTTTTAAATCAACACGAAAAACCAAACATCCAAAAGTATAAAACACAAAAAAATGCTTACCGAAGAGAGAAAATGTATCGCGCTCAGCAGCCTCCTCCCGCCCTGTGGTGCAACTGATGTCCCTTTCTCCAAAAATGTACTCAATGGGACCGTAATGTTGCAACCACACACAAGTTGACCTGCTGTGAGGAAAAAACGTGTTAGTACATTTCAAACATGAAAAAGGTCATTTTTAAATCAACATGAAAAACCAAACATCCAAAAGTATAAAACACAAAAAAATGCTTACCGAAGAGAGAAAATGTATCATGCTCAGCAGCCTCCTCCCGCCCTGTGGTGCAACTGATGTCCCTTTCTCCAAAAATGTACTCAATGGGACCGTAATGTTGCAACCACACACAAGTTGACCTGCTGTGAGGAAAAAACGTGTTAGTACATTTCAAACATGAAAAAGGTCATTTTAAAATCAACATGAAAAACCAAACATCCGAAAGTATAAAACACAAAAAAATGCTTACCGAAGAGAGAAAATGTATCGTGCTCAGCAGCCTCCTCCCGCCCTGTGGTGCAACTGATGTCCCTTTCTCCAAAAATGTACTCAATGGGACCGTAATGTTGCAACCACACACAAGTTGACCTGCTGTGAGGAAAAAACGTGTTAGTACATTTCAAACATGAAAGAGGTCATTTTTAAATCAACATGAAAAACCAAACATCCAAAAGTATAAAACACAAAAAAATGCTTACCGAAGAGAGAAAATGTATCGTGCTCAGCAGCCTCCTCTCGCCCTGTGGTGCAACTGATGTCCCTTTCTCAAAAAATGTACTCAATGGGACCGTAATGTTGCAACCACACACAAGTTGACCTGCTGTGAGGAAAAAACGTGTTAGTACATTTCAAACATGAAAAAGGTCATTTTTAAATCAACATGAAAAACCAAACATCCAAAAGTATAAAACACAAAAAAATGCTTACCGAAGAGAGAAAATGTATCGTGCTCAGCAGCCTCCTCCCGCCCTGTGGTGCAACTGATGTCCCTTTCTCCAAAAATGTACTCAATCGGACCGTAATGTTGCAACCACACACAAGTTGACCTGCTGTGAGGAAAAAACGTGTTAGTACATTTCAAACATGAAAAAGGTCATTTTTAAATCAACATGAAAAACCAAACATCCAAAGTATAAAACACAAAAAAATGCTTACCGAAGAGAGAAAATGTATCGTGCTCAGCAGCCTCCTCCCGCCCTGTGGTGCAACTGATGTCCCTTTCTCCAAAAATGTATTCAATGGGGCTGTAATGTTGCAACCACACACAAGTTGACCTTCTGTGAGGAAAAAACGTGTTAGTACATTTCAAACATGAAAAATGTCATTTTTATATCAACATGAAAAACCAAACATCCAAAAGTATAAAACACAAAAAACTGCTTACCGAACAGAGAAAATGTATCGTGCTCAGCAGCCTCCTCTCGCCCTGTGGTGCAACTGATGTCCCTTTCTCAAAAAATGTACTCAATGGGACCCTAATGTTGCAACCACACACAAGTTGACCTGCTGTTTGGAAAAAACGTGTTAGTACATTTCAAACATGAAAGAGGTCATTTTTAAATCAACATGAAAAACCAAACATCCAAAGTATAAAACACAAAAAAATGCTTACCGAAGAGAGAAAATGTATCGTGCTCAGCAGCCTCCTCCCGCCCTGTGGTGCAACTGATGTCCCTTTCTCCAAAAATGTATTCAATGGGACTGTAATGTTGCAACCACACACAAGTTGACGTTCTGTGAGGAAAAAACGTGTTAGTACATTTCAAACATGAAAAAGGTCATTTTTAAATCAACATGAAAAACCAAACATCCAAAAGTATACAACACAAAAAAATGCTTACCGAAGAGAGAAAATTTATCGTGCTCAGCAGCCTCCTCCCGCCCTGTGGTGCAACTGATGTCCCTTTCTCCAAAAATGTACTCAATGGGACCGTAATGTTGCAACCACACACAAGTTGACCTGCTGTGAGGAAAAAACGTGTTAGTACATTTCAAACATGAAAAATGTCATTTTTATATCAACATGAAAAACCAAACATCCAAAAGTATAAAACACAAAAAACTGCTTACCGAACAGAGAAAATGTATCGTGCTCAGCAGCCTCCTCTCGCCCTGTGGTGCAACTGATGTCCCTTTCTCAAAAAATGTACTCAATGGGACCCTAATGTTGCAACCACACACAAGTTGACCTGCTGTGAGGAAAAAACGTGTTAGTACATTTCAAACATGAAAGAGGTCATTTTTAAATCAACATGAAAAACCAAACATCCAAAGTATAAAACACAAAAAAATGCTTACCGAAGAGAGAAAATGTATCGTGCTCAGCAGCCTCCTCCCGCCCTGTGGTGCAACTGATGTCCCTTTCTCCAAAAATGTATTCAATGGGGCTGTAATATTGCAACCACACACAAGTTGACCTTCTGTGAGGAAAATACGTGTTAGTACATTTCAAACATGAAAAAAGGTCATTTTTAAATCAACATGAAAAACCAAACATCCAAAAGTATAAAACACAAAAAAATGCTTACCGAAGAGAGAAAATGTATCGTGCTCAGCAGCCTCCTCCCGCCCTGTGGTGCAACTGATGTCCCTTTCTCCAAAAATGTACTCAATCGGACCGTAATGTTGCAACCACACACAAGTTGACCTGCTGTGAGGAAAAAACGTGTTAGTACATTTCAAACATGAAAAAGGTCATTTTTAAATCAACATGAAAAACCAAACATCCAAAGTATAAAACACAAAAAAATGCTTACCGAAGAGAGAAAATGTATCGTGCTCAGCAGCCTCCTCCCGCCCTGTGGTGCAACTGATGTCCCTTTCTCCAAAAATGTATTCAATGGGGCTGTAATGTTGCAACCACACACAAGTTGACCTTCTGTGAGGAAAAAACGTGTTAGTACATTTCAAACATGAAAAAGGTCATTTTTAAATCAACATGAAAAACCAAACATCCAAAAGTATAAAACACAAAAAAATGCTTACCGAAGAGAGAAAATGTATCGTGCTCAGCAGCCTCCTCTCGCCCTGTGGTGCAACTGATGTCCCTTTCTCAAAAAATGTACTCAATGGGACCGTAATGTTGCAACCACACACAAGTTGACCTGCTGTGAGGAAAAAACGTGTTAGTACATTTCAAACATGAAAGAGGTCATTTTTAAATCAACATGAAAAACCAAACATCCAAAAGTATAAAACACAAAAAAATGCTTACCGAAGAGAGAAAATGTATCGTGCTCAGCAGCCTCCCCCCGCCCTGTGGTGCAACTGATGTCCCTTTCTCCAAAAATGTATTCAATGGGGCTGTAATGTTGCAACCACACACAAGTTGACCTTCTGTGAGGAAAAAACGTGTTAGTACATTTCAAACATGAAAAATGTCATTTTTATATCAACATGAAAAACCAAACATCCAAAAGTATAAAACACAAAAAAATGCTTACCGAAGAGAGAAAATTTATCGTGCTCAGCAGCCTCCTCCCACCCTGTGGTTCAACTGATGTCCCTTTCTCCAAAAATGTATTCAATGGGACTGTAATGTTGCAACCACACACAAGTTGACGTTCTGTGAGGAAAAAACGTGTTAGTACATTTCAAACATGAAAAAGGTCATTTTTAAATCAACATGAAAAACCAAACATCCAAAAGTATACAACACAAAAAAATGCTTACCGAAGAGAGAAAATTTATCGTGCTCAGCAGCCTCCTCCCGCCCTGTGGTGCAACTGATGTCCCTTTCTCCAAAAATGTACTCAATGGGACCGTAATGTTGCAACCACACACAAGTTGACCTGCTGTGAGGAAAAAACGTGTTAGTACATTTCAAACATGAAAAAGGTCATTTTAAAATCAACATGAAAGACCAAACATCCAAAAGTATAAAACACAAAAAAATGCTTACTGAAGAGAGAAAATGTATCGTGCTCAGCAGCCTCCTCCCGCCCTGTGGTGCAACTAATGTCCCTTTCTCGAATAACGTACTCAATGGGCCGTAATGTTGCAACCACACACAAGTTGACATGCTGTGAGGAAAAAACGTGTTAGTACATTTCAAACATGAAGAAGGTCATTTTAAAATCAACATGAAAAACCAAACATCCAAAAGTATAAAACACAAAAAAATGCTTACCGAAGAGAGAAAATGTATCGTGCTCTGCAGCCTCCTCCCGCCCTGTGGTGCAACTGATGTCCCTTTCTCCAAAAATGTACTCAATGGGACCGTAATGTTGCAACCACACACAAGTTGACCTGCTGTGAGGAAAAAACGTGTTAGTACATTTCAAACATGAAAAAGGTCATTTTAAAATCAACATGAAAAACCAAACATCCAAAAGTATAAAACACAAAAAAATGCTTACCGAAGAGAGAAATGTATCGTGCTCAGCAGCCTCCTCCCGCCCTGTGGTGCAACTGATGCCCCTTTCTCCAAAAATGTATTCAATGGGACTGTAATGTTGCAACCACACACAAGTTGACGTTCTGTGAGGAAAAAACGTGTTAGTACATTTCAAACATGAAAAAGGTCATTTTTAAATCAACATGAAAAACCAAACATCCAAAAGTATAAAACACAAAAAAATGCTTTCCGAAGAGAGAAAATTTATTGTGCTCAGCAGCCTCCTCCCGCCCTGTGGTGCAACTGATGTCCCTTTCTCCAAAAATGTACTCAATGGGACCGTAATGTTGCAACCACACACAAGTTGACCTGCTGTGAGGAAAAAACGTGTTAGTACATTTCAAACATGAAAAAGGTCATTTTAAAATCAACATGAAAAAACAAACATCCAAAAGTATAAAACACAAAAAAATGCTTACTGAAGAGAGAAAATGTATCGTGCTCAGCAGCCTCCTCCCGCCCTGTGGTGCAACTGATGTCCCTTTCTCCAAAAACGTAGTCAATGGGCCGTAATGTTGCAACCACACACAAGTTGACATGCTGTGAGGAAAAAACGTGTTAGTACATTTCAAACATGAAAAAGGTCATTTTAAAATCAACATGAAAAACCAAACATCCAAAAGTATCAAACACAAAAATATGCTTACCGAAGAGAGAAAATGTATCGTGCTCAGCAGCCTCCTCCCGCCCTGTGGTGCAACTGATGTCCCTTTCTCCAAAAATGTACTCAATGGGACCGTAATGTTGCAACCACACACAAGTTGACCTGCTGTGAGGAAAAAACGTGTTAGTACATTTCAAACATGAAATAGGTCATTTTAAAATCAACATGAAAAACCAAACATCCAAAAGTATAAAACACAAAAAAATGCTTACCGAAGAGAGAAAATGTATCGTGCTCAGCAGCCTCCTCCCGCCCTGTGGTGCAACTGATGTCCCTTTCTCCAAAAATGTACTCAATGGGACCGTAATGTTGCAACCACACACAAGTTGACCTGCTGTGAGGAAATAACGTGTTAGTACATTTCAAACATGAAAAAGGTCATTTTTAAATCAACATGAAAAACCAAACATCCAAAAGTATAAAACACAAAAAAATGCTTACCGAAGAGAGAAAATGTATCGTGCTCAGCAGCCTCCTCCCGCCCTGTGGTGCAACTGATGTCACTTTCTCCAAAAATGTACCCAATGGGACCGTAATGTTGCAACCACACACAAGTTGACCTGCTGTGAGGAAAAAAAGTGTTAGTACATTTCAAACATGAAAGAGGTCATTTTTAAATCAACATGAAAAACCAAACATCCAAAAGTATAAAACACAAAAAAATGCTTACCGAAGAGAGAAAATGTATCGTGCTCAGCAGCCTCCTCCCGCCCTGTGGTGCAACTGATGTCCCTTTCTCCAAAAATGTACTCAATGGGACCGTAATGTTGCAACCACACACAAGTTGACCTGCTGTGAGGAAAAAACGTGTTAGTACATTTCAAACATGAAAAAGGTCATTTTAAAATCAACATGAAAAACCAAACATCCAAAAGTATAAAACACAAAAAAATGCTTACCGAAGAGAGAAAATGTATCGTGCTCAGCAGCCTCCTCCCGCCCTGTGGTGCAACTGATGTCCCTTTCTCCAAAAATGTACTCAATGGGACCGTAATGTTGCAACCACACACAAGTTGACCTGCTGTGAGGAAATAACGTGTTAGTACATTTCAAACATGAAAAAGGTCATTTTTAAATCAACATGAAAAACCAAACATCCAAAAGTATAAAACACAAAAAAATGCTTACCGAAGAGAGAAAATGTATCGTGCTCAGCAGCCTCCTCCCGCCCTGTGGTGCAACTGATGTCACTTTCTCCAAAAATGTACCCAATGGGACCGTAATGTTGCAACCACACACAAGTTGACCTGCTGTGAGGAAAAAAAGTGTTAGTACATTTCAAACATGAAAGAGGTCATTTTTAAATCAACATGAAAAACCAAACATCCAAAAGTATAAAACACAAAAAAATGCTTACCGAAGAGAGAAAATGTATTGTGCTCAGCAGCCTCCTCCCGCCCTGTGGTGCAACTGATGTCACTTTCTCCAAAAATGTACCCAATGGGACCGTAATGTTGCAACCACACACAAGATGACCTGCTGTGAGGAAAAAAAGTGTTAGTACATTTCAAACATGAAAGAGGTCATTTTTAAATCAACATGAAAAACCAAACATCCAAAAGTATCAAACACAAAAATATGCTTACCGAAGAGAGAAAATGTATCGTGCTCAGCAGCCTCCTCCCGCCCTGTGGTGCAACTGATGTCACTTTCTCCAAAAATGTACCCAATGGGACCGTAATGTTGCAACCACACACAAGTTGACCTGCTGTGAGGAAATAACGTGTTAGTACATTTCAAACATGAAAAAGGTCATTTTTAAATCAACATGAAAAACCAAACATCCAAAAGTATAAAACACAAAAAAATGCTTACCGAAGAGAGAAAATGTATCGTGCTCAGCAGCCTCCTCCCGCCCTGTGGTGCAACTGATGTCACTTTCTCCAAAAATGTACCCAATGGGACCGTAATGTTGCAACCACACACAAGTTGACCTGCTGTGAGGAAAAAAAGTGTTAGTACATTTCAAACATGAAAGAGGTCATTTTTAAATCAACATGAAAAACCAAACATCCAAAAGTATCAAACACAAAAATATGCTTACCGAAGAGAGAAAATGTATCGTGCTCAGCAGCCTCCTCCCGCCCTGTGGTGCAACTGATGTCCCTTTCTCCAAAAATGTACTCAATGGGACCGTAATGTTGCAACCACACACAAGTTGACCTGCTGTGAGGAAAAAACGTGTTAGTACATTTCAAACATGAAAAAGGTCATTTTAAAATCAACATGAAAAACCAAACATCCAAAAGTATAAAACACAAAAAAATGCTTACCGAAGAGAGAAAATGTATCGTGCTCAGCAGCCTACTCCCGCCCTGTGGTGCAACTGATGTCCCTTTCTCCAAAAATGTACTCAATGGGACCGTAATGTTGCAACCACACACAAGTTGACCTGCTGTGAGGAAATAACGTGTTAGTACATTTCAAACATGAAAAAGGTCATTTTTAAATCAACATGAAAAACCAAACATCCAAAAGTATAAAACACAAAAAAATGCTTACCGAAGAGAGAAAATGTATCGTGCTCAGCAGCCTCCTCCCGCCCTGTGGTGCAACTGATGTCACTTTCTCCAAAAATGTACCCAATGGGACCGTAATGTTGCAACCACACACAAGTTGACCTGCTGTGAGGAAAAAAAGTGTTAGTACATTTCAAACATGAAAGAGGTCATTTTTAAATCAACATGAAAAACCAAACATCCAAAAGTATAAAACACAAAAAAATGCTTACCGAAGAGAGAAAATGTATCGTGCTCAGCAGCCTCCTCCCGCCCTGTGGTGCAACTGATGTCACTTTCTCCAAAAATGTACCCAATGGGACCGTAATGTTGCAACCACACACAAGTTGACCTGCTGTGAGGAAAAAAAGTGTTAGTACATTTCAAACATGAAAGAGGTCATTTTTAAATCAACATGAAAAACCAAACATCCATAAGTATAAAACACAAAAAAATGCTTACCGAAGAGAGGAAATGTATCATGCTCGGCACCCTCCTCCCGCCCTGTGGTGCAACTGATGTCCCTTTCTCCAAAAATGTACTGAATGGGACCGTAATGTTGCAACCACACACAAGTTGACCTGCTGTGAGGAAAAAACGAGTTAGTGCATTGCAAACATGAAAAAGGTCATTTTAAAATCAACATGAAAAACCAAACATCCAAAAGTATCAAATACAAAAAAATGCATACCGAAGAGAGAAAATGTATCGTGCTCAGCAACCTCCTCCCACCCTGTGGTGCAACTGATGTCCCTTTCTCCAAAAATGTACTCAATGGGACCGTAATGTTGCAACCACACACAAGTTGACCTGCTGTGAGGAAAAAACGTGTTAGTACACTTCAAACATGAAAAAGGTCATTTTAAAATCAACATGAAAAACCAAACATCCAAAGTATAAAACACAAAAAAATGCTTACCGAAGAGAGAAAATGTATCGTGCTCTGCAGCCTCCTCCCGCCCTGTGGTGCAACTGATGTCCCTTTCTCCAAAAATGTACTCAATGGGACCGTAATGTTGCAACCACACACAAGTTGACCTGCTGTGAGGAAAAAACGTGTTAGTACATTTCAAACATGAAAAAGGTCATTTTAAAATCAACATGAAAAACCAAACATCCAAAAGTATAAAACACAAAAAAATGCATACCGAAGAGAGAAAATGTATCGTGCTCAGCAGCCTCATCCCGCCCTGTGGTGCAACTGATGCCCCTTTCTCCAAAAATGTATTCAATGGGACTGTAATGTTGCAACCACACACAAGTTGACCTTCTGTGAGGAAAAAATGTGTTAGTACATTTCAAACATGAAAAAGGTCATTTTTAAATCAACATGAAAAACCAAACATCCAAAAGTATAAAACACAAAAAAATGCTTACCGAAGAGAGAAAATTTATCGTGCTCAGCAGCCTCCTCCCGCCCTGTGGTGCAACTGATGTCCCTTTCTCCAAAAATGTACTCAATGGGACCGTAATGTTGCCACCACACACAAGTTGACCTGCTGTGAGGAAAAAATGTGTTAGTACATTTCAAACATGAAAAAGATCATTTTAAAATCAACATGAAAAGCCAAACATCCAAAAGTATAAAACACAAAAAAATGCTTACCGAAGAGAGAAAATGTATCGTGCTCAGCAACCTCCTCCCGCCCTGTGGTGCAACTGATGTCCCTTTCTCCAAAAATGTACTCAATGGGACCGTAATGTTGCAACCACACACAAGTTGACCTACTGTGAGGAAAAAACATGTTAGTACATTTCAAACATGAAAAAGGTCATTTTTAAATCGACATGAAAAACCAAACATCCAAAAGTATAAAACACAAAAAAATGCTTACCGAAGAGAGAAAATGTATCGTGCTCAGCCGCCTCCTCCCGCCCTGTGGTGCAACTGATGTCCCTTTCTCCAAAAATGTACTCAATGGGACCGTAATGTTGCAACCACACACAAGTTGACCTACTGTGAGGAAAAAACATGTTAGTACATTTCAAACATGAAAAAGGTCATTTTTAAATCGACATGAAAAACCAAACATCCAAAAGTATAAAACACAAAAAAATGCTTACCGAAGAGAGAAAATGTATCGTGCTCAGCAGCCCCCTCCCGCCCTGTGGTGCAACTGATGTCCCTTTCTCCAAAAATGTACTCAATGGGACCGTAATGTTGCAACCACACACAAGTTGACCTGCTGTGAGGAAAAAATGTGTTATTACATTTCAAACATGAAAGAGGTCATTTTTAAATCAACATGAAAAACCAAACATCCAAAAGTATAAAACACAAAAAAATGCATACCGAAGAGAGAAAATGTATCGTGCTCAGCAACCTCCTCCCACCCTGTGGTGCAACTGATGTCCCTTTCTCCAAAAATGTACTCAATGGGACCGTAATGTTGCAACCACACACAAGTTGACCTGCTGTGAGGAAAAAATGTGTTATTACATTTCAAACATGAAAGAGGTCATTTTTAAATCAACATGAAAAACCAAACATCCAAAAGTATAAAACACAAAAAAATGCATACCGAAGAGAGAAAATGTATCGTGCTCAGCAACCTCCTCCCACCCTGTGGTGCAACTGATGTCCCTTTCTCCAAAAATGTACTCAATGGGACCGTAATGTTGCAACCACACACAAGTTGACCTGCTGTGAGGAAAAAATGTGTTATTACATTTCAAACATGAAAGAGGTCATTTTTAAATCAACATGAAAAACCAAACATCCAAAAGTATAAAACACAAAAAAATGCTTACCGAAGAGAGAAAATGTATCGTGCTCAGCAACCTCCTCCCACCCTGTGGTGCAACTGATGTCCCTTTCTCCAAAAATGTACTCAATGGGACCGTAATGTTGCAACCACACACAAGTTGACCTGCTGTGAGGAAAAAATGTGTTATTACATTTCAAACATGAAAGAGGTCATTTTTAAATCAACATGAAAAACCAAACATCCAAAAGTATAAAACACAAAAAAATGCATACCGAAGAGAGAAAATGTATCGTGCTCAGCAACCTCCTCCCACCCTGTGGTGCAACTGATGTCCCTTTCTCCAAAAATGTACTCAATGGGACCGTAATGTTGCAACCACACACAAGTTGACCTGCTGTGAGGAAAAAATGTGTTATTACATTTCAAACATGAAAGAGGTCATTTTTAAATCAACATGAAAAACCAAACATCCAAAAGTATAAAACACAAAAAAATGCATACCGAAGAGAGAAAATGTATCGTGCTCAGCCGCCTCCTCCCGCCCTGTGGTGCAACTGATGTCCCTTTCTCCAAAAATGTACTCAATGGGACCGTAATGTTGCAACCACACACAAGTTGACCTACTGTGAGGAAAAAACATGTTAGTACATTTCAAACATGAAAAAGGTCATTTTTAAATCGACATGAAAAACCAAACATCCAAAAGTATAAAACACAAAAAAATGCTTACCGAAGAGAGAAAATGTATCGTGCTCAGCAGCCCCCTCCCGCCCTGTGGTGCAACTGATGTCCCTTTCTCCAAAAATGTACTCAATGGGACCGTAATGTTGCAACCACACACAAGTTGACCTGCTGTGAGGAAAAAATGTGTTATTACATTTCAAACATGAAAAGGTCATTTTTAAATCAACATGAAAAACCAAACATCCAAAAGTATAAAACACAAAAAAATGCATACCGAAGAGAGAAAATGTATCGTGCTCAGCAACCTCCTCCCACCCTGTGGTGCAACTGATGTCCCTTTCTCCAAAAATGTACTCAATGGGACCGTAATGTTGCAACCACACACAAGTTGACCTGCTGTGAGGAAAAAACGTGTTAGTACACTTCAAACATGAAAAAGGTCATTTTAAAATCAACATGAAAAACCAAACATCCAAAGTATAAAACACAAAAAAATGCTTACCGAAGAGAGAAAATGTATCGTGCTCTGCAGCCTCCTCCCGCCCTGTGGTGCAACTGATGTCCCTTTCTCCAAAAATGTACTCAATGGGACCGTAATGTTGCAACCACACACAAGTTGACCTGCTGTGAGGAAAAAACGTGTTAGTACATTTCAAACATGAAAAAGGTCATTTTAAAATCAACATGAAAAACCAAACATCCAAAAGTATAAAACACAAAAAAATGCATACCGAAGAGAGAAAATGTATCGTGCTCAGCAGCCTCATCCCGCCCTGTGGTGCAACTGATGCCCCTTTCTCCAAAAATGTATTCAATGGGACTGTAATGTTGCAACCACACACAAGTTGACCTTCTGTGAGGAAAAAATGTGTTAGTACATTTCAAACATGAAAAAGGTCATTTTTAAATCAACATGAAAAACCAAACATCCAAAAATATAAAACACAAAAAAATGCTTACCGAAGAGAGAAAATTTATCGTGCTCAGCAGCCTCCTCCCGCCCTGTGGTGCAACTGATGTCCCTTTCTCCAAAAATGTACTCAATGGGACCGTAATGTTGCCACCACACACAAGTTGACCTGCTGTGAGGAAAAAATGTGTTAGTACATTTCAAACATGAAAAAGATCATTTTAAAATCAACATGAAAAGCCAAACATCCAAAAGTATAAAACACAAAAAAATGCTTACCGAAGAGAGAAAATGTATCGTGCTCAGCAACCTCCTCCCGCCCTGTGGTGCAACTGATGTCCCTTTCTCCAAAAATGTACTCAATGGGACCGTAATGTTGCAACCGCACACAAGTTGACCTGCTGTGAGGAAAAAACGTACTAGTACATTTCAAACATGAAAAACGTCATTTTAAAATCAACGTGAAAAACCAGACATCCAAAAGTATAAAACACAAAAAAATGCTTACCGAAGAGAGAAAATGTATCGTGCTCAGCCGCCTCCTCCCGCCCTGTGGTGCAACTGATGTCCCTTTCTCCAAAAATGTACTCAATGGGACCGTAATGTTGCAACCACACACAAGTTGACCTACTGTGAGGAAAAAACATGTTAGTACATTTCAAACATGAAAAAGGTCATTTTTAAATCGACATGAAAAACCAAACATCCAAAAGTATAAAACACAAAAAAATGCTTACCGAAGAGAGAAAATGTATCGTGCTCAGCAGCCCCCTCCCGCCCTGTGGTGCAACTGATGTCCCTTTCTCCAAAAATGTACTCAATGGGACCGTAATGTTGCAACCACACACAAGTTGACCTGCTGTGAGGAAAAAATGTGTTATTACATTTCAAACATGAAAGAGGTCATTTTTAAATCAACATGAAAAACCAAACATCCAAAAGTATAAAACACAAAAAAATGCTTACCGAAGAGAGAAAATGTATCGTGCTCAGCAGCCTCCTCTCGCCCTGTGGTGCAACTGATGTCCCTTTATCCAAAAATGTACTCAATGGGACCGTAATGTTGCAACCACACACAAGTTGACCTGCTGTGAGGAAAAAACGTGTTAGTACATTTCAAACATGAAAAAGGTCATTTTTAAATCATCATGAGAAACCAAACATCCAAAAGTATAAAACACAAAAAAATGCTTACCGAATAGAGAAAATGTATCGTGCTCAGCAGCCTCCTCCCGCCCTATGGTGCAACTGATGTCCCTTTCTCCAAAAATGTACTCAATCGGACCGTAATGTTGCAACCACACACAAGTTGACCTGCTGTGAGGAAAAAACGAGTTAGTACATTTCAAACATGAAAAAGGTTATTTTAAAATCAACATGAAAAACCAAACATCCAAAAGTATAAAACACAAAAAAATGCTTACCGAAGAGAGAAAATGTATCGTGCTCAGCAACCTCCTCCCACCCTGTGGTGCAACTGATGTCCCTTTCTCCAAAAATGTACTCAATGGGACCGTAATGTTGCAATCACACACAAGTTGACCTGCTGTGAGGAACAAACATGTTAGTACATTTCAAACATGAAAAAGGTCATTTTAAAATCAACATGAAAAACCAAACATCCAAAAGTATCAAACACAAAAAAATGCTTACCGAAGAGAGAAAATGTATCGTGCACAGCAGCCTCCACCCACACTGTGGTGCAACTGATGTCCCTTTCTCCAAAAATGTACTCAATGGGACCGTAATGTTGCAACCACACACAAGTTGACCTGCTGTGAGGAAAAAACGTGTTAGGACATTTCAAACATGGAAAAGGTCATTTTAATATCAGCATGAAAAACCAAACATCCAAAAGTATAAAACACAAAAAAATGCTTACCGAAGAGAGAAAATGTATCGTGCTCAGCAGCCTCCTCCCGCCCTATGGTGCAACTGATGTCCCTTTCTCCAAAAATGTATTCAATGGGACTGTAATGTTGCAACCACACACAAGTTGACCTTCTGTGAGGAAAAAACGTGTTAGAACATTTCAAACATGAAAAAGGTCATTTTTAAATCAACATGAAAAACCAAACATCCAAAAGTATAAAACACAAAAAAATGCTTACCGAAGAGAGAAAATGTATCGTGCTCAGCAGCCTCCTCCCGCCCTGTGGTGCAACTGATGCCCCTTTCTCCAAAAATGTACTCAATGGGCCGTAATGTTGCAACCACACACAAGTTGACCTGCTGTGAGGAAAAAACGTGTTAGTACATTTCAAATATGAAAAAGGTCATTTTAAAATCAACATGAAAAACCAAACATCCAAAGTATAAAACACAAAAAAATGCTTACCAAAGAGAGAAAATGTATTGTGCTCTGCAGCCTCCTCCCGCCCTGTGGTGCAACTGATGTCCCTTTCTCCAAAAATGTACTCAATGGGACCGTAATGTTTCAACCACACACAAGTTGACCTGCTGTGAGGAAAAAACGTGTTAGTACATTTCAAACATGAAAAAGGTCATTTTAATATCAACATGAAAAACCAAACATCCAAAAGTATAAAACACAAAAAAATGCTTACCGAAGAGAGAAAATGTATCGTGCTCAGCAGCCTCCTCCCGCCCTGTGGTGCAACTGATGCCCCTTTCTCCAAAAATGTATTCAATGGGACCGTAATGTTGCAACCACACACAAGTTGACCTTCTGTGAGGAAAAAACGTGTTAGTACATTTCAAACATGAAAAAGGTCATTTTTAAATCAACATGAAAAACCAAACATCCAAGAGTATAAAACACAAAAAAATGCTTACCGAAGAGAGAAAATTTATCGTGCTCAGCAGCCTCCTCCCGCCCTGTGGTGCAACTGATGCCCCTTTCTCCAAAAATGTATTCAATGGGACCGTAATGTTTCAACCACACACAAGTTGACCTGCTGTGAGGAAAAAACGTGTTAGTACATTTCAAATATGAAAAAGGTCATTTTAAAATCAACATGAAAAACCAAACATCCAAAAGTATAAAACACAAAAAAATGCTTACCGAAGAGAGAAAATTTATCGTGCTCAGCAGCCTCCTCCCGCCCTGTGGTGCAACTGATGTCCCTTTCTCCAAAAATGTACTCAATGGGACCGTAATGTTGCAACCACACACAAGTTGACCTGCTGTGAGGAAAATACGTGTTATTACATTTCAAACATGAAAAAGGTCATTTTAAAATCAACATGAAAAACCAAACATCCAAAAGTATCAAACACAAAAAAATGCTTACCGAAGAGAGAAAATGTATCATGCTCAGCACCCTCCTCCCGCCCTGTGGTGCAACTGATGTCCCTTTCTCCAAAAATGTACTCAATGGGACCGTAATGTTGCAACCACACACAAGTTGACCTGCTGCGAGGAAAAAACGAGTTAGTACATTTCAAACATGAAAAAGGTCATTTTAAAATCACCATGAAAAACCAAACATCCAAAAGTATAAAACACAAAAAAATGCTTACCGAAGAGAGAAAATGTATCGTGCTCAGCAGCCTCCTCCCACCCTGTGGTGCAACTGATGTCCCTTTCTCCAAAAATGTACTCAATGGGACCATAATGTTGCAACCACACACAAGTTGACCTGCTGTGAGGAAAAAACATGTTAGTACATTTCAAACATGAAAAAGGTCATTTTAAAATCAACATGAAAAACCAAACATCCAAAAGTATAAAACACAAAAAAATGCTTACCGAAGAGAGAAAATGTATCGTGCTCAGCAGCCTCCTCCCGCCCTGTGGTGCAACTGATGTCCCTTTCTCCAAAAATGTACTCAATGGGACCGTAATGTTGCAACCACACACAAGTTGACCTGCTGTGAGGAAAATACGTGTTAGAACATTTCAAACATGAAAAAGGTCATTTTAAAATCAACATGAAAAACCAAACATCCAAAAGTATCAAACACAAAAAAATGCTTACCGAAGAGAGAAAATGTATCGTGCTCAGCAGCCTCCTCCCGCCCTGTGGTGCAACTGATGTCCCTTTCTCCAAAAATGTACTCAATGGGACCATAATGTTGCAACCACACACAAGTTGACCTGCTGCGAGGAAAAAACGAGTTAGTACATTTCAAACATGAAAAAGGTCATTTTAAAATCAACATGAAAAACCAAACATCCAAAAGTATAAAACACAAAAAAATGCTTACCGAAGAGAGAAAATGTATCATGCTCAGCACCCTCCTCCCGCCCTGTGGTGCAACTGATGTCCCTTTGTCCAAAAATGTACTCAATGGGACCGTAATGTTGCAACCACACACAAGTTGACCTGCTGCGAGGAAAAAACGAGTTAGTACATTTCAAACATGAAAAAGGTCATTTTAAAATCAACATGAAAAACCAAACATCCAAAAGTATAAACCACAAAAAAATGCTTACCGAAGAGAGAAAATGTATCGTGCTCAGCAGCCTCCTCCCACCCTGTGGTGCAAATGATGTCCCTTTCTCCAAAAATGTACTCAATGGGACCGTAATGTTGCAACCACACACAAGTTGACCTGCTGTGAGGAAAAAAACATGTTAGTACATTTCAAAAATGAAAAAGGTCATTTTAAAATCAACATGAAAAACCAAACATCCAAAAGTATAAAACACAAAAAAATGCTTACCGAAGAGAGAAAATGTATCGTGCTCAGCAGCCTCCTCCCGCCCTGTGGTGCAACTGATGTCCCTTTCTCCAAAAATGTACTCAATGGGACCGTAATGTTGCAACCACACACAAGTTGACCTGCTGTGAGGAAAATACGTGTTAGTAAATTTCAAACATGACAAAGGTCATTTTTAAATCAACATGAAAAACCAAACATTCAAAAGTATCAAACACAAAAAAATGCTTACCGAAGAGAGAAAATGTATCGTGCTCAGCAGCCTCCTCCCGCCCTGTGGTGCAAATGATGTCCCTTTCTCCAAAAATGTACTCAATGGGACCGTAATGTTGCAACCACACACAAGTTGACCTGCTGTGAGGAAAAAACGTGTTAGTACATTTCAAACATGAAAAAGGTCATTTTTAAATCAACATGAAAAACCAAACATCCAAAAGTATAAAACACAAAAAAATGCTTATCGAAGAGAGAAAATGTATCGTGCTCAGCAGCCTCCTCTCGCCCTGTGGTGCAACTGATGTCCCTTTCTCCAAAAATGTACTCAATGGGACTGTAATGTTGCAACCACACACAAGTTGACCTTCTGTGAGGAAAAAACGTGTTAGTACATTTCAAACATGAAAAAGGTCATTTTAAAATCAACATGAAACACGAAACATCCGAAAGTATAAAACACAAAAAAATGCTTACCGAAGAGGGAAAATGTATCGTGCTCAGCAGCCTCCGCCCGCCCTGTGTTGCAACTGATGTCCCTTTCTCCAAAAATGTACTCAATGGGACCGTAATGTTGCAACCACAGACAAGTTGACCTGCTGTGAGGAAAAAACGTGTTAGTACATTTCAAACATGAAAAAGGTCATTTTTAAATCAACATGAAAAACCAAACATCCAAAAGTATAAAACACAAAAAAATGCTTACCGAAGAGAGAAAATTTATCGTGCTCAGCAGCCTCCTCCCGCCCTGTGGTGCAACTGATGTCCCCTTCTCCAAAAATGTACTCAATGGGACCGTAATGTTGCAACCACACACAAGTTGACCTGCTGTGAGGAAAAAACGTGTTAGTACATTTCAAACTTGAAAAAGGTCATTTTAAAATCAACATGTAAAACCAAACATCCAAAAGTATAAAACACAAAAAAATGCTTACCGAAGAGAGAAAATGTATCGTGCTCAGCAGCCTCCTCCCGCCCTGTGGTGCAACTGATGTCCCTTTCTCCAAAAATGTACTCAATGGGACCGTAATGTTGCAACCACACACAAGTTGACCTGCTGTGAGAAAAAAACGTGTTAGTACATTTCATACATGAAAAAGGTCATTTTTAAATCAACATGAAAAACCAAACATCCGAAAGTATAAAACACAAAAATATGCTTACCGAAGAGAGAAAATGTATCGTGCTCAGCAGCCTCCTCCCGCCCTGTGGTGCAACTGATGACCCATTCTCCAAAAATGTACTCAATGGGACCGTAATGTTGCAACCACACACAAGTTGACCTGCTGCGAGGAAAAAACGAGTTAGTACATTTCAAACATGAAAAAGGTCATTTTAAAATCACCATGAAAAACCAAACATCCAAAAGTATAAACCACAAAAAAATGCTTACCGAAGAGAGAAAATGTATCGTGCTCAGCAGCCTCCTCCCACCCTGTGGTGCAACTGATGTCCCTTTCTCCAAAAATGTACTCAATGGGACCGTAATGTTGCAACCACACACAAGTTGACCTGCTGTGAGGAAAAAACGTGTTAGTACATTTCAAACATGGAAAATATCATTTTTATATCAACATGAAAAACCAAACATTCAAAAGTATAAAACACAAAAAAATGCTTACCGAAGAGAGAAAATGTATCGTGCTCAGCAGCCTCCTCCCGCCCTGTGGTGCAACTGATGTCCCTTTCTCCAAAAATGTACTCAATGGGACCGTAATGTTGCAACCACACACAAGTTGACCTGCTGTGAGGAAAATACGTGTTAGTACATTTCAAACATGAAAAAAGTCATTTTAAAATCAACATGAAAAACCAAACATCCAAAAGTATCAAACACAAAAAAATGCTTACCGAAGAGAGAAAATGTATCATGCTCAGTACCCTCCTCCCGCCCTGTGCAGCAACTGATGTCCCTTTCTCCAAAAATGTACTCAATGGGACCGTAATGTTGCAACCACACACAAGTTGACCTGCTGTGAGGAAAATACGTGTTAGTACATTTCAAACATCAAAAAGGTCATTTTAAAATCAACATGAACAACCAAACATCCAAAAGTATCAAACACAAAAAAATGCTTACCGAAGAGAGAAAATGTATCATGCTCAGCACCCTCCTCCCGCCCTGTGGTGCAACTGATGTCCCTTTCTCCAAAAATGTACTGAATGGGACCGTAATGTTGCAACCACACACAAGTTGACCTGCTGCGAGGAAAAAACGAGTTAGTACATTTCAAACATGAAAAAGGTCATTTTAAAATCAACATGAAAAACCAAACATCCAAAAGTATAAACCACAAAAAAATGCTTACCGAAGAGAGAAAATGTATCGTGCTCAGCAGCCTCCTCCCACCCTGTGGTGCAACTGATGTCCCTTTCTCCAAAAATGTACTCAATGGGACCGTAATGTTTCAACCACACACAAGTTGACCTGCTGTGAGGAAAAAACGTGTTAGTACATTTCAAACATGAAAAAGGTCATTTTAATATCAACATGAAAAACCAAACATCCAAAAGTATAAAACACAAAAAAATGCTTACCGAAGAGAGAAAATGTATCGTGCTCAGCAGCCTCCTCCCGCCCTGTGGTGCAACTGATGCCCCTTTCTCCAAAAATGTATTCAATGGGACCGTAATGTTGCAACCACACACAAGTTGACCTTCTGTGAGGAAAAAACGTGTTAGTACATTTCAAACATGAAAAAGGTCATTTTTAAATCAACATGAAAAACCAAACATCCAAGAGTATAAAACACAAAAAAATGCTTACCGAAGAGAGAAAATTTATCGTGCTCAGCAGCCTCCTCCCGCCCTGTGGTGCAACTGATGCCCCTTTCTCCAAAAATGTACTCAATGGGCCGTAATGTTGCAACCACACACAAGTTGACCTGCTGTGAGGAAAAAACGTGTTAGTACATTTCAAATATGAAAAAGGTCATTTTAAAATCAACATGAAAAACCAAACATCCAAAGTATAAAACACAAAAAAATGCTTACCAAAGAGAGAAAATGTACTGTGCTCTGCAGCCTCCTCCCGCCCTGTGGTGCAACTGATGTCCCTTTCTCCAAAAATGTACTCAATGGGACCGTAATGTTTCAACCACACACAAGTTGACCTGCTGTGAGGAAAAAACGTGTTAGTACATTTCAAACATGAAAAAGGTCATTTTAATATCAACATGAAAAACCAAACATCCAAAAGTATAAAACACAAAAAAATGCTTACCGAAGAGAGAAAATGTATCGTGCTCAGCAGCCTCCTCCCGCCCTGTGGTGCAACTGATGCCCCTTTCTCCAAAAATGTATTCAATGGGACTGTAATGTTGCAACCACACACAAGTTGACCTTCTGTGAGGAAAAAACGTGTTAGTACATTTCAAACATGAAAAAGGTCATTTTTAAATCAACATGAAAAACCAAACATCCAAGAGTATAAAACACAAAAAAATGCTTACCGAAGAGAGAAAATTTATCGTGCTCAGCAGCCTCCTCCCGCCCTGTGGTGCAACTGATGCCCCTTTCTCCAAAAATGTATTCAATGGGACCGTAATGTTTCAACCACACACAAGTTGACCTGCTGTGAGGAAAAAACGTGTTAGTACATTTCAAATATGAAAAAGGTCATTTTAAAATCAACATGAAAAACCAAACATCCAAAAGTATAAAACACAAAAAAATGCTTACCGAAGAGAGAAAATTTATCGTGCTCAGCAGCCTCCTCCCGCCCTGTGGTGCAACTGATGTCCCTTTCTCCAAAAATGTACTCAATGGGACCGTAATGTTGCAACCACACACAAGTTGACCTGCTGTGAGGAAAATACGTGTTATTACATTTCAAACATGAAAAAGGTCATTTTAAAATCAACATGAAAAACCAAACATCCAAAAGTATCAAACACAAAAAAATGCTTACCGAAGAGAGAAAATGTATCATGCTCAGCACCCTCCTCCCGCCCTGTGGTGCAACTGATGTCCCTTTCTCCAAAAATGTACTCAATGGGACCGTAATGTTGCAACCACACACAAGTTGACCTGCTGCGAGGAAAAAACGAGTTAGTACATTTCAAACATGAAAAAGGTCATTTTAAAATCACCATGAAAAACCAAACATCCAAAAGTATAAAACACAAAAAAATGCTTACCGAAGAGAGAAAATGTATCGTGCTCAGCAGCCTCCTCCCACCCTGTGGTGCAACTGATGTCCCTTTCTCCAAAAATGTACTCAATGGGACCGTAATGTTGCAACCACACACAAGTTGACCTGCTGTGAGGAAAAAACATGTTAGTACATTTCAAATATGAAAAAGGTCATTTTAAAATCAACATGAAAAACCAAACATCCAAAAGTATAAAACACAAAAAAATGCTTACCGAAGAGAGAAAATGTATCGTGCTCAGCAGCCTCCTCCCGCCCTGTGGTGCAACTGATGTCCCTTTCTCCAAAAATGTACTCAATGGGACCGTAATGTTGCAACCACACACAAGTTGACCTGCTGTGAGGAAAATACGTGTTAGTACATTTCAAACATGAAAAAGGTCATTTTAAAATCAACATGAAAAACCAAACATCCAAAAGTATCAAACACAAAAAAATGCTTACCGAAGAGAGAAAATGTATCGTGCTCAGCAGCCTCCTCCCGCCCTGTGGTGCAACTGATGTCCCTTTCTCCAAAAATGTACTCAATGGGACCATAATGTTGCAACCACACACAAGTTGACCTGCTGCGAGGAAAAAACGAGTTAGTACATTTCAAACATGAAAAAGGTCATTTTAAAATCAACATGAAAAACCAAACATCCAAAAGTATAAAACACAAAAAAATGCTTACCGAAGAGAGAAAATGTATCATGCTCAGCACCCTCCTCCCGCCCTGTGGTGCAACTGATGTCCCTTTGTCCAAAAATGTACTCAATGGGACCGTAATGTTGCAACCACACACAAGTTGACCTGCTGCGAGGAAAAAACGAGTTAGTACATTTCAAACATGAAAAAGGTCATTTTAAAATCAACATGAAAAACCAAACATCCAAAAGTATAAACCACAAAAAAATGCTTACTGAAGAGAGAAAATGTAATGTGCTCAGCAGCCTCCTCCCACCCTGTGGTGCAAATGATGTCCCTTTCTCCAAAAATGTACTCAATGGGACCGTAATGTTGCAACCACACACAAGTTGACCTGCTGTGAGGAAAAAACATGTTAGTACATTTCAAACATGAAAAAGGTCATTTTAAAATCAACATGAAAAACCAAACATCCAAAAGTATAAAACACAAAAAAATGCTTACCGAAGAGAGAAAATGTATCGTGCTCAGCAGCCTCCTCCCGCCCTGTGGTGCAACTGATGTCCCTTTCTCCAAAAATGTACTCAATGGGACCGTAATGTTGCAACCACACACAAGTTGACCTGCTGTGAGGAAAATACGTGTTAGTAAATTTCAAACATGAAAAAGGTCATTTTTAAATCAACATGAAAAACCAAACATTCAAAAGTATCAAACACAAAAAAATGCTTACCGAAGAGAGAAAATGTATCGTGCTCAGCAGCCTCCTCCCGCCCTGTGGTGCAAATGATGTCCCTTTCTCCAAAAATGTACTCAATGGGACCGTAATGTTGCAACCACACACAAGTTGACCTGCTGTGAGGAAAAAACGTGTTAGTACATTTCAAACTTGAAAAAGGTCATTTTAAAATCAACATGTAAAACCAAACATCCAAAAGTATAAAACACAAAAAAATGCTTACCGAAGAGAGAAAATGTATCGTGCTCAGCAGCCTCCTCCCGCCCTGTGGTGCAACTGATGTCCCTTTCTCCAAAAATGTACTCAATGGGACCGTAATGTTGCAACCACACACAAGTTGACCTGCTGTGAGAAAAAAACGTGTTAGTACATTTCATACATGAAAAAGGTCATTTTTAAATCAACATGAAAAACCAAACATCCGAAAGTATAAAACACAAAAACATGCTTACTGAAGAGAGAAAATGTATCGTGCTCAGCAGCCTCCTCCCGCCCTGTGGTGCAACTGATGACCCATTCTCCAAAAATGTACTCAATGGGACCGTAATGTTGCAACCACACACAAGTTGACCTGCTGCGAGGAAAAAACGAGTTAGTACATTTCAAACATGAAAAAGGTCATTTTAAAATCACCATGAAAAACCAAACATCCAAAAGTATAAACCACAAAAAAATGCTTACCGAAGAGAGAAAATGTATCGTGCTCAGCAGCCTCCTCCCGCCCTGTGGTCCAACTGATGTCCCTTTCTCCAAAAATGTACTCAATGGGACCGTAATGTTGCAACCACACACAAGTTGACCTGCTGTGAGGAAAATACGTGTTAGTACATTTCAAACATGGAAAATATCATTTTTATATCAACATGAAAAACCAAACATCCAAAAGTATAAAACACAAAAAAATGCTTACCGAAGAGAGCAAATGTATCGTGCTCAGCAGCCTCCTCCCGCCCTGTGGTGCAACTGATGTCCCTTTCTCCAAAAATGTACTCAATGGGACCGTAATGTTGCAACCACACACAAGTTGACCTGCTGCGAGGAAAATACGTGTTAGTACATTTCAAACATGAAAAAGGTCATTTTAAAATCAACATGAAAAACCAAACATCCAAAAGTATCAAACACAAAAAAATGCTTACCGAAGAGAGAAAATGTATCATGCTCAGCACCCTCCTCCCGCCCTGTGCAGCAACTGATGTCCCTTTCTCCAAAAATGTACTCAATGGGACCGTAATGTTGCAACCACACACAAGTTGACCTGCTGTGAGGAAAATACGTGTTAGTACATTTCAAACATGAAAAAGGTCATTTTAAAATCAACATGAAAAACCAAACATCCAAAAGTATCAAACACAAAAAAATGCTTACCGAAGAGAGAAAATGTATCATGCTCAGCACCCTCCTCCCGCCCTGTGGTGCAACTGATGTCCCTTTCTCCAAAAATGTACTGAATGGGACCGTAATGTTGCAACCACACACAAGTTGACCTGCTGCGAGGAAAAAACGAGTTAGTACATTTCAAACATGAAAAAGGTCATTTTAAAATCAACATGAAAAACCAAACATCCAAAAGTATAAACCACAAAAAAATGCTTACCGAAGAGAGAAAATGTATCGTGCTCAGCAGCCTCCTCCCACCCTGTGGTGCAACTGATGTCCCTTTCTCCAAAAATGTACTCAATGGGACCGTAATGTTGCAACCACACACAAGTTGACCTGCTGTGAGGAAAAAACATGTTAGTACATTTCAAACATGAAAAAGGTCATTTTAAAATCAACATGAAAAACCAAACATCCAAAAGTATAAAACACAAAAAAATGCTTACCGAAGAGAGAAAATGTATCGTGCTCAGCAGCCTCCTCCCGCCCTGTGGTGCAACTGATGTCCCTTTCTCCAAAAATGTACTCAATGGGACCGTAATGTTGCAACCACACACAAGTTGACCTGCTGTGAGGAAAATACGTGTTAGTAAATTTCAAACATGAAAAAGGTCATTTTTAAATCAACATGAAAAACCAAACATCCAAAAGTATAAAACACAAAAAAATGCTTACCGAAGAGAGAAAATGTATCGTGCTCAGCAGCCTCCTCCCGCCCTGTGGTGCAACTGATGTCCCTTTCTCCAAAAATGTACTCAATGGGACCGTAATGTTGCAACCACACACAAGTTGACCTGCTGTGAGGAAAAAACGTGTTAGTACATTTCAAACATGAAAAAGGTCATTTTTAAATCAACATGAAAAACCAAACATCCAAAAGTATAAAACACAAAAAAATGCTTACCGAAGAGAGAAAATGTATCGTGCTCAGCAGCCTCCTCTCGCCCTGTGGTGCAACTGATGTCCCTTTCTCCAAAAATGTACTCAATGGGACTGTAATGTTGCAACCACACACAAGTTGACCTTCTGTGAGGAAAAAATGTGTTAGTACATTTCAAACATGAAAAAGGTCATTTTAAAATCAACATGAAACACGAAACATCCAAAAGTATAAAACACAAAAAATGTTTACCGAAGAGAGAAAATGTATCTTGCACAGCAGCCTCCTCCCACACTGTGGTGCAAATGATGTTCCTTTCTCCAAAAATGTACTCAATGGGACCGTAATGTTGCAACCACAAACAAGTTGACCTGCTGTGAGCAACTGATGTCCCTTTCTCCAAAAATGTACTCAATGGGACCGTAATGTTGCAACCACACACAAGTTGACCTGCTGTGAGGAAAAAACGTGTTAGTACATTTCAAACATGAAAAAGGTCATTTTTAAATCAACATGAAAAACCAAACTTCCAAAAGTATAAAACACAAAAAAATGCTTACTGAAGAGAGAAATAGTATCGTGCTCAGCAGCCTCCTCCCGCCCTGTGGTGCAACTGATGTCCCTTTCTCCAAAAATGTATTCAATGTGACCGTAATGTTGCAACCACACACAAGTTGACCTGCTGTGAGGAAAAACCGAGTTAGTACATTTCAAACATGAAAAAGGTCATTTTAAAATCAACATGAAAAACCAAACATCCAAAAGTATAAAACACAAAAAATGTTTACCGAAGAGAGAAAATGTATCTTGCACAGCAGCCTCCTCCCACACTGTGGTGCAAATGATGTTCCTTTCTCCAAAAATGTATTCAATGTGACCGTAATGTTGCAACCACACACAAGTTGACCTGCTGTGAGGAAAAACCGAGTTAGTACATTTCAAACATGGAAAAGGTCATTTTAATATCAACATGAAAAACCAAACATCCAAAAGTATAAAACACAAAGAAATGCTTACCGAAGAGAGAAAATGTATCGTGCTCAGCAGCCTCCTCCCGCCCTATGGTGCAACTGATGTCCCTTTCTCCAAAAATGTATTCAATGGGACTGTAATGGTGCAACCACACACAAGTTGCCCTTCTGTGAGGAAAAAACGTGTTAGTACATTTCAAACATGAAAAAGGTCATTTTTAAATCAACATGAAAAACCAAACATCCAAAAGTATAAAACACAAAAAAATGCTTACCGAAGAGAGAAAATTTATCATGCTCAGCAGCCTCCTCCCACCCTGTGGTGCAACTGATGTCCCTTTCTCCAAAAATGTACTCAATGGGACCGTAATGTTGCAACCACACACAAGTTGACCTGCTGTGAGGAAAAAACGTGTTAGTACATTTCAAACATGAAAAAGGTCATTTTTAAATCAACATGAAAAACCAAACATCCAAAAGTATAAAACACAAAAAAATGCTTACCGAAGAGAGAAAATGTATATTGCTCAGCAGCCTCTTCCCGCCCTGTGGTGCAACTGATGTCCCTTTTTCCAAAAATGTACTCAATGGGCCGTAATGTTGCAACCACACACAAGTTGACCTGCTGTGAGGAAAAAACGTGTTAGTACATTTCAAATATGAAAAAGGTCATTTTAAAATCAACATGAAAAACCAAACATCCAAAGTATAAAACACAAAAAAATGCTTACCGAAGAGAGAAAATGTATTGTGCTCTGCAGCCTCCTCCCGCCCTGTGGTGCAACTGATGTCCCTTTCTCCAAAAATGTACTCAATGGGACCGTAATGTTGCAACCACACACAAGTTGACCTGCTGTGAGGAAAAAACGTGTTAGTACATTTCAAACATGAAAAAGGTCATTTTAATATCAACATGAAAAACCAAACATCCAAAAGTATAAAACACAAAAAAATGCTTACCGAAGAGAGAAAATGTATCGTGCTCAGCAGCCTCCTCCCGCCCTGTGGTGCAACTGATGCCCCTTTCTCCAAAAATGTATTCAATGGGACTGTAATGTTGCAACCACACACAAGTTGACCTTCTGTGAGGAAAAAACGTGTTAGTACATTTCAAACATGAAAAAGGTCATTTTTAAATCAACATGAAAAACCAAACATCCAAAAGTATAAAACACAAAAAAATGCTTACCGAAGAGAGAAAATTTATCGTGCTCAGCAGCCTCCTCCCGCCCTGTGGTGCAACTGATGTCCCTTTCTCCAAAAATGTACTCAATGGGACCGTAATGTTGCAACCACACACAAGTTGACCTGCTGTGAGGAAAAAACGTGTTAGTACATTTCAAACATGAAAAAGGTCATTTTAAAATCAACATGAAAAACCAAACATCCAAAAGTATAAAACACAAAAAAATGCTTACCGAAGAGAGAAAATGTATCGTGCTCAGCAGCCTCCTCCCGCCCTGTGGTGCAACTGATGTCCCTTTCTCCAAAAATGTACTCAATGGGACCGTAATGTTGCAACCACACACAAGTTGACCTGCTGTGAGAAAAAAACGTGTTAGTACATTTCATACATGAAAAAGGTCATTTTTAAATCAACATGAAAAACCAAACTTCCGAAAGTATAAAACACAAAAATATGCTTACTGAAGAGAGAAAATGTATCGTGCTCAGCAGCCTCCTCCCGCCCTGTGGTGCAACTGATGTCCCTTTCTCCAAAAATGTACTCAATGGGACCGTAATGTTGCAACCACACACAAGTTGACCTGCTGTGAGGAAAAAACGTGTTAGTACATTTCAAACATGAAAAAGGTCATTTTTAAATCAACATGAAAAACCAAACATCCAAAAGTATATAACACAAAAAAATGCTTACCGAAGAGAGAAAATGTATTGTGCTCTGCAGCCTCCTCCCGCCCTGTGGTGCAACTGATGTCCCTTTCTCCAAAAATGTACTCAATGGGACCGTAATGTTGCAACCACACACAAGTTGACCTGCTGCGAGGAAAAAACGAGTTAGTACATTTCAAACATGAAAAAGGTCATTTTAAAATCAACATGAAAAACCAAACATCCAAAAGTATAAACCACAAAAAAATGCTTACAGAAGAGAGAAAATGTATCGTGCTCAGCAGCCTCCTCCCACCCTGTGGTGCAACTGATGTCCCTTTCTCCAAAAACTTACTCAATGGGACCGTAATGTTGCAACCACACACAAGTTGACCTGCTGTGAGGAAAAAACATGTTAGTACATTTCAAACATGAAAAAGGTCATTTTAAAATCAACATGAAAAACCAAACATCCAAAAGTATCAAACACAAAAAAATGCTTACCGAAGAGAGAAAATGTATCGTGCTCAGCAGCCTCCTCCCACCGTGTGGTGCAACTGATGTCCCTTTCTCCAAAAACTTACTCAATGGGACCGTAATGTTGCAACCACACACAAGTTGACCTGCTGCGAGGAAAAAACGAGTTAGTACATTTCAAACATGAAAAAGGTCATTTTAAAATCAACATGAAAAACCAAACATCCAAAAGTATAAACCACAAAAAAATGCTTACCGAAGAGAGAAAATGTATCGTGCTCAGCAGCCTCCTCCCACCCTGTGGTGCAACTGATGTCCCTTTCTCCAAAAATGTACTCAATGGGACCGTAATGTTGCAACCACACACAAGTTGACCTGCTGTGAGGAAAAAACGTGTTAGTACATTTCAAACATGAAAAAGGTCATTTTAAAATCAACATGAAAAACCAAACATCCAAAAGTATCAAACACAAAAAAATGCTTACCGAAGAGAGAAAATGTATCGTGCTCAGCAGCCTCCTCCCACCCTGTGGTGCAACTGATGTCCCTTTCTCCAAAAATGTACTCAATGGGACCGTAATGTTGCAACCACACACAAGTTGACCTGCTGCGAGGAAAAAACGAGTTAGTACATTTCAAACATGAAAAAGGTCATTTTAAAATCAACATGAAAAACCAAACATCCAAAAGTATAAACCACAAAAAAATGCTTACCGAAGAGAGAAAATGTATCGTGCTCAGCAGCCTCCTCCCACCCAGTGGTGCAACTGATGTCCCTTTCTCCAAAAACTTACTCAATGGGACCGTAATGTTGCAACCACACACAAGTTGACCTGCTGTGAGGAAAAAACATGTTAGTACATTTCAAACATGAAAAAGGTCATTTTAAAATCAACATGAAAAACCAAACATCCAAAAGTATCAAACACAAAAAAATGCTTACCGAAGAGAGAAAATGTATCGTGCTCAGCAGCCTCCTCCCACCCTGTGGTGCAACTGATGTCCCTTTCTCCAAAAACTTACTCAATGGGACCGTAATGTTGCAACCACACACAAGTTGACCTGCTGTGAGGAAAAAACGTGTTAGTACATTTCAAACATGAAAAAGGTCATTTTAAAATCAACATGAAAAACCAAACATCCAAAAGTATAAAACACAAAAAAATGCTTACCGAAGAGAGAAAATGTATCGTGCTCAGCAGCCTCCTCCCACCCTGTGGTGCAACTGATGTCCCTTTCTCCAAAAATGTACTCAATGGGACCGTAATGTTGAAACCACACACAAGTTGACCTGCTGTGAGGAAAAAACGTGTTAGTACATTTCAAACATGAAAAAGGTCATTTTAAAATCAACATGAAAAACCAAACATCCAAAAGTATCAAACACAAAAAAATGCTTACCGAAGAGAGAAAATGTATCGTGCTCAGCAGCCTCCTCCCGCCATGTGGTGCAACTGATGTCCCTTTCTCCAAAAATGTACTCAAATTGGACCGTAATGTTGCAACCACACACAAGTTGACCTGCTGCGAGGAAAAAACATGTTAGTACATTTCAAACATGAAAAAGGTCATTTTAAAATCAACATGAAAAACCAAACATCCAAAAGTATAAAACACAAAAAAATGCTTACCGAAGAGAGAAAATGTATCATGCTCAGCACCCTCCTCCCGCCCTGTGGTGCAACTGATGTCCCTTTCTCCAAAAATGTACTCAATGGGACCGTAATGTTGCAACCACACACAAGTTGACTTGCTGTGAGGAAAAAACGAGTTAGTACATTTCAAACATATAAAAGGTCATTTTAAAATCAACATGAAAAACCAAACATCCAAAAGTATAAACCACAAAAAAATGCTTACCGAAGAGAGAAAATGTATCATGCTCAGCACCCTCCTCCCGCCCTGTGGTGCAACTGATGTCCCTTTCTCCAAAAATGTACTCAATGGGACCGTAATGTTGCAACCACACACAAGTTGAGCTGCTGTGAGGAAAATACGTGTTAGTACATTTCAAACATGAAAAAGGTCATTTTAAAATCAACATGAAAATCCAAACATCCAAAAGTATAAACCACAAAAAAATGCTTACCGAAGAGAGAAAATGTATCATGCTCAGCACCCTCCTCCCGCCCTGTGGTGCAACTGATGTCCCTTTCTCCAAAAATGTATTGAATGGGACCGTAATGTTGCAACCACACACAAGTTGACCTGCTGCGAGGAAAAAACGAGTTAGTACATTTCAAACATGAAAAAGGTCATTTTAAAATCAACATGAAAAACCAAACATCCAAAAGTATAAAACACAAAAAAATGCTTACCGAAGAGAGAAAATGTATCGTGCTCAGCAGCCTCCTCCCGCCCTGTGGTGCAACTGATGTCCCTTTCTCCAAAAATGTACTCAAATTGGACCGTAATGTTGCAACCACACACAAGTTGACCTGCTGCGAGGAAAAAACATGTTAGTACATTTCAAACATGAAAAAGGTCATTTTAAAATCAACATGAAAAACCAAACATCCAAAAGTATAAAACACAAAAAAATGCTTACCGAAGAGAGAAAATGTATCATGCTCAGCACCCTCCTCCCGCCCTGTGGTGCAACTGATGTCCCTTTCTCCAAAAATGTACTCAATGGGACCGTAATGTTGCAACCACACACAAGTTGACTTGCTGTGAGGAAAAAACGAGTTAGTACATTTCAAACATATAAAAGGTCATTTTAAAATCAACATGAAAAACCAAACATCCAAAAGTATAAACCACAAAAAAATGCTTACCGAAGAGAGAAAATGTATCATGCTCAGCACCCTCCTCCCGCCCTGTGGTGCAACTGATGTCCCTTTCTCCAAAAATGTACTCAATGGGACCGTAATGTTGCAACCACACACAAGTTGAGCTGCTGTGAGGAAAATACGTGTTAGTACATTTCAAACATGAAAAAGGTCATTTTAAAATCAACATGAAAATCCAAACATCCAAAAGTATAAACCACAAAAAAATGCTTACCGAAGAGAGAAAATGTATCATGCTCAGCACCCTCCTCCCGCCCTGTGGTGCAACTGATGTCCCTTTCTCCAAAAATGTATTGAATGGGACCGTAATGTTGCAACCACACACAAGTTGACCTGCTGTGAGGAAAAAACATGTTAGTACATTTCAAACATGAAAAAGGTCATTTTAAAATCAACATGAAAAACCAAACATCCAAAAGTATAAAACACAAAAAAATGCTTACCGAAGAGAGAAAATGTATCGTGCTCAGCAGCCTCCTCCCGCCCTGTGGTGCAACTGATGTCCCTTTCTCCAAAAATGTACTCAATGGGACCATAATGTTGCAACCACACACAAGTTGACCTGCTGTGAGGAAAATACGTGTTAGTACATTTCAAACATGAAAAAGGTCATTTTAAAATCAACATGAAAAACCAAACATCCAAAAGTATCAAACACAAAAAAATGCTTACCGAAGAGAGAAAATGTATCGTGCTCAGCAGCCTCCTCCCGCCCTGTGGTGCAACTGATGTCCCTTTCTCCAAAAATGTACTCAATGGGACCGTAATGTTGCAACCACACACGAGTTGACCTGCTGTGAGGAAAAAATGTGTTAGTACATTTCAAACATGAAAAAGGTCATTTTTAAATCAACATGAAAAACCAAACATCCAAAAGTATAAATCACAAAAAAATGCTTACCGAAGAGAGAAAATGTATCGTGCTCAGCAGCCTCCTCCCGCCCTGTGGTGCAACTGATGTCCCTTTCTCCAAAAATGTACTCAATGGGACTGTAATGTTGCAACGACACACAAGTTGACCTTCTGTGAGGAAAAAACGTGTTAGTACATTTCAAAAATGAAAAAGGTCATTTTAAAATCAACATGAAAAACCAAACATCCAAAAGTATCAAACACAAAAAAATGCTTACCGAAGAGAGAAAATGTATCGTGCTCAGCAGCCTCCTCCCGCCCTGTGGTGCAACTGATGTCCCTTTCTCCAAAAATGTACTCAATGGGACCGTAATGTTGCAACCACACACGAGTTGACCTGCTGTGAGGAAAAACCGAGTTAGTACATTTCAAACATGTAAAAGGTCATTTTAAAATCAACATGAAAAACCACAATTCCAAAAGTATCAAACATAAAAAAAAGCTTACCGAAGAAAGTAAATGTATCGTGGTCGGCACCCTCCTTCCGCCCTGTGGTGCAACTGATGTCCCTTTCGCTTAAAATGAATTCAATGGGACAGTGATGTTGCAAACACACACAAGTTGACCTGCTGTGAGGAAAAAACGAGTTAGTACATTTCAAACATGAAAAAGGTCATTTTAAAATCAAAGTTAAAAAAATCAAACTTCCAAAAGTATAAAACACAAAAAAATGCTTACCGTAGAAAGGAAATGTATCGTGCTACGCACCCTCCTCCCGTCCTGTGGTGCAACTGATGCCCCTATCTCCAAAAATGTACTCAATGGGACCGTAATGTTGCAACCACACACAAGTTGACCTGCTGTGAGGAAAAATTGATTTACTAGATTTCAAACATGAAAAAGGTCATTTTAAAATCAACATGAAAAACCAAACATCCAAAAGTATAAAACACAAAAAAATGCTTACCGAAGAAAGAAAATGTATCGTGCTCTGCACTCTCCTCCCGCCCTGTGGTGCAACTGATGTCCCTTTCTCCAAAACTGTACTCAATAGACCGTAATGTTGCAACCACATACAAGTTGACCTGCTGTGAAGAAAAAATGTGTTAGTACATTTCAAACATGAAAAAGGTCATTTTAAAATCAACATGAAAAACCAAACTTCCAAAAGTGTAAAACACAAGAAAATGCTTACCGTAGAAAGGAAATGTGTCGTGTTAGGCACCCTCCTCTTGCCCTGTGGTGCAACTGATGTCCCTTTCCCAAAAAATGTACTCAATGGGACCGCAATGTTCCAAACACACACATGTTGACCTGCTGTGAGGAAAAAACGAGATAGTACATTTCAAACATGAAAAAAGTCATTTTAAAATCAACATGAAAAACCAAAATTCCAAAAGTATCAAACACAAACGAATTCTTATCGAAGAAAAAAATGTATCGTGCTCTGCACTCTCCTCCCGCCCTGTGGTGCAACCGATGTCCCTTTCACCAAAAATGTACTCAATGGGACCGTAATGTTGCAACCACACACAAGTTGACTTGCTGTGAGGAAAAAACGAGGTAGTACATTTCAAACATGAAAAAGGTCATTTTAAAATGAACATGAAAAACCAAAATTCCAAAAGTATAATACACAAAAACATGTTTAATGAAGAGAGAAAATGTATCCTGCTCTGCGCCGTCCCTTTCACCCTGTGGTA